>NW_027660261.1:0-367496 GCF_963210335.1 Falco punctatus
GTTGACGTTGGCCGTGGGTCACGTCTCGAAGCCGTTGACGTTGGCCGTGGGTCACATCTCAAAGCTGTTGACGTTGGCCATGGGTCACGTCTGGAAGCCGTTGACGTTGGCCGTGGGTCACGTCTGGAAGCCGTTGACGTTGGCCGTGGGTCACATCTCAAAGCTGTTGACGTTGGCCATGGGGTAGGTGCTGGGGTCATCCTTGTTGTGGAGACCCTTCCAGTGGGCGCTGCCTGGCCGTGAAGCAAAAGGTCCTTCAGCCCTCGGGGCAGCTGAGGAGGCTCATGGGAAGGGCCCCCACCCCTCCCCCACCTCTCCCCATCCACATGGTTGAGGAACCCCGGAGGTTCTCCTGGAGGTCTTTGGGCTGCCGCGTGGCTGGGTGAGGTCTCAGGGGGGCAGGTGGCCCTTTCCCCTCCCTTCTGAGACCCCCCTCCCCCCTCCTTGCCCCGCCCCCACGGCTCACCTCTCCGCCTCCGACACACGCAAACGACCAACAGCAGCGCCAGGATCAACGCGGCGACGCCGGCCGCGACGCCGGCCACCAGCGGGATGAAGCGAGACCGGGCTGTTGGAGAGAGACAGCGTCACCCCCCCCCCCCGACCCCGAAGGTCAGCGGCCGTTGGGGTTTGACCTCCACCCAGGTTCCCCCTGCATCCCCCCTGGTGATCCCCAAGCTGGTCAGAAGGCACCACACCTGGGTTGGGTGCCCCACCTTCCAAAAAAAAGCCATTTTCCCTCGGTTTTGGGGTCCCAGCGAGTTCTCAGAAGGTCCCTCCGGCCAACGATGTCCCTTACGAGCCAACGCGGCCCACGCCCGAAGGTCCCCGAGGTCTTCAAGCCCTCGGCTGGGTGGGGAGGAGGTCCTCACCTTGCGTGATGACCATCGTGGCTTGGCTGAAGGGGGATGGGACCCACATCTCGCTGACCTTCTCCTCGTAGCGGCAGGTGAAGTGGCCGTCGGTGAGGGCGGCTTTGGCCGCGGCGATGCTGAGGACCGAGCGGTCCCCCGTGGTGGTCTCTGAGAACTGCTGGGCGCCGTCCTTGTAGAAGGAGAACTTGCGCTGGGTGGCGGCGGCGGGGCCTTTGGCGGCGCAGGTGAGGAGCAAGGGGTCACCGTCCACCACCTCGCCCGACGGGGGGTCCGAGAGCAGCAGCGGCTGGGGGGGCAGGGCTGGGGAGACACGGCGGGGGTGGGAGATGAGAGTCCTTATACCAGAAAGTGAAAGTCGCTGTCGGGGGAAGGTGGACTCCGTCACGGGGAGGTGGAGATGGTGGCTGGGAGGAGACGGAGCTCCCACAGAGACGAGGAGCATCGCAAGAAGGCGCAAGGAGGTGAAGAGGAGGCGCAAGAAGGTGAAGAGGAGGCGCAAGAAGATGAAGAGGAGGCAGAAGAAGACACAAGAAGATGAAGAGGAGGCGCAAGAAGACACAAGAAGATGAAGAGGAGGCGCAAGAAGATGAAGAGGAGGCAGAAGAAGACACAAGAAGATGAAGAGGAGGCGCAAGAAGGTGCAAGAAGGTGAAGAGGAGGCAGAAGAAGACACAAGAAGATGAAGAGGAGGCGCAAGAAAATGAAGAGGAGGCAGAAGAAGATGAAGAGGAGGCAGAAGAAGACACAGGAAGATGAAGAGGAGGCGCAAGAAGATGAAAAGGTCCAAGAAGACACAAGAAGGTGAAGAGGAGGCGCAAGATGATGAAGAGGAGGCAGAAGAAGACACAAGAAGATGAAGAGGAGGTGCAAGAAGATGAAGAGGAGGCAGAAGAAGACACAAGAAGATGAAGAGGAGGCGCAAGAAGATGAAGAGGAGGCAGAAGAAGACACAAGAAGATGAAGAGGAGGCGCAAGAAGATGAAGTTTGTCACCGTGGGATGAAACTCAACGCCATGACAACGGTGGAATTCATCATCTCGAGAAGACGAGGCTCATCCTCACCAAGGAATGAAACTCACAGTTGTGGTCACCACAAGGCGAACTTCGCCCTCACGAGTCCCCTGGGCTCTTCTTCATCTCATCCTGGTCGACCCATAGGTCCACCAAGACCTCTGAGCTCTTTTTTTCGAGTTTTGGCCCTTGAAGAAGACCCAGAGGCTGCACTGACGTGATTCCAAGTGTCCTCTGCGGGAGAGGGGTGAAACCTACCTGGTTCCAACCATTTTCCGGCTCGTTTCCCCGCCCCCCTCCCCCGGTTTTCCCGTTTTTTTTTTTTCCCCAAACCACCCCGCTGGCAGGTGAACTTCTGCCCAGCTCCATCCCTTTCTGCCAGACCTACCCTTCACGGTAACCTCCACCGCTTCGCTCCGGGGTGACGGCACCCACGTCCCCCCCACGTCTTCCTCCACCCCGCAGCTGAATTTCCCGCTGAACCTCGTGGAGCTCCGCGGGAAGAGGAGCTGGGAGGAGTTCCCGGCGCTCCCGGTTTTGGAACCCCCGTGGCCTGGTGGGATCTCTACCCCGTTCCTGTAGAAGCGAAACCGCAGCCCGAAGTCGTCTCGGGAGGCCGTGCAGGTGACGCGTAAGGTGTAGTTTTCGCTCACCACCCCTGAGGGGGGGTCTACTGCCAAGCGGGGGGCAGAAGCGGGTTCTGAGGAGAAAAATTGGGACGGGGAGGAGGGAAAAAAAACACTTTAAAAACAACGGGTTTGGGCAAAAAACACCCAACCGCTGAGGGGTGCCGGGAGGAAGAGGTGGCCCATGTCTGTCTTCAGGTCAACCGTCTGGGCCGTGAAAGCCCAACCGAGGGGGTCTGGGTTGACCTCGGTGGGTTTCACCCAGGGGGTTGCTTCCCTGAGGCAGCAGGTCCCTACCCTGCGCCCGAGGAGGTTGGGTCCGTCCCCCAGGCCGTGCCGTTACCTTTCACGAGGACTTCCACGGCTTGGCTGAGGTAGGAGGGGATCCAACGCCCCTCGGTTTTCTCCTCGTAGCCGCAGGAGAAGTTGCCGGTGTGGTTTTGGTTGCTCTCCGGCACCCGGAGTTGGGCTTCGGTGTTCCCCAAGGTCAGCTCAGCCCCCTGGAGGACCTTGACCTTCCCCTTGTAGAAGTGGAACCGCCGTTCCTCACCCTCCACCGAGGCGACGCAGAGGAAGACGAGGGGCTGGCCTTCGATGGCCACGCCGGTTGAAGGCGTCAGGGCCAGCGTGGGTCGAGGAGGACGGTCTGGAGGGAAAAGGAAACCCCAACACCATCGTTTCTTCCCTCAACTCTTCCCTCAACCCGACTCCGTCTCCGTTGGCCCGGCCCGTGGTCGAGGTGGGCTCCGTCGTGTTTTAATTTGAGGAGAAAACGGCCCGTTTGGGGCCGGGGGGAGGAGAGGTGGGCAGTGGTGGGACGGAGAGATGGTGGGGCGAGGAGCTGAAGAAGACGACGTCTCACCCACCTTTGACGCTGATGATGATGGATTTGCTCTCCTGGGAGCGGACGGGCCACCGGAACTGGTTGAGGACGGTGTAGGTGCAAGCGTGCTTCCCACCGTCCTTGGGCCCCGTGACGTTGAAGCGGTAGGTGTACGCCCTCTGCGCCGTCCTGACGTCCACGGCCCACCCGCTGGTTCCCGAAAACTGGAACCCTTGGATCTTCTCCTTGGACCAGGGAGCGACGCAGCGGATGGAGACGGTGTCGCCGATGAGGTATCTCAACTTCTCCGGCGTGACGGTGATGTTGGGAGGGGGAGGGACACCTGGGGGGAGGGAGGGGGGTTTTGGGGGGGCGAGGAGCCTTCCAGGTGAGGGGGCACCTGCTGGAGGCCACCACGGTGCCGAGGTGGGGGCAGGTTTTCTTGGGGGGCATCTCTTAGGGGTGGCTTGTCCTGCCGGAGTCGTCAGCTGGGCCGCGTGGCCAAACGTGGACCAGGTGGAGGAGAAACCACCCGGTTTCCCTCAGAAATGGATATTTTGGTGGACGGAGGAGGATTCATTGCCCGGATCATCACCGAGGTCCTGCCGACCCATCCCGGCCACGGTCTGACCCACCGGGGGCTCGTCCACCGCGAGCGTGGTGAGGGGGCGGGGGGGGTTTGGGGTGAAAAATGGTGAATTTGGGGATGGAAGGGACACCCCCCCCAAAAAAAAAAACACCAAAAACCAAAATTTATTACCTGCAGGTGACGCCCATGGGAGAAGCATCTGGAGAGAGGCTGGAGGGAGGGAGGAGATGGGTGAGAGGGGTGGGGGAGGGGGTGGGGGAGGGGAGGGAGGAGCGGGAGGGGAAGGAACGAGGAGGGGAAGGAAGGGAGAGAGGTGGGAAAGGGAAAAAAAAAAAAGGATGGAAAGGGGAAAACGAAGGGAAAAAGGAGACGTGAAAAGGGAAAACGGACAGAGAAAATCAAACGAAAAAGGGAAAAAAGGGAGGGAGGAGAAAAATGCAAAGTGAAACAAGAAGGCAAAGGGAAAGGGCAAACGGCAAAAGTAAAAATGAAAAGAGAAAAAGAGGAGAAGAAAGAGAAAGAAAAAATGAAAAACTAAAAAACTGGGAAGAGAAAGTGAAAGGGAAAGAGGAGGAGAAAACAGAACAAACGGAAGAAAATAAAAAAAAAAGAGCAAAAATAAGGCAAGGTAAAAAGCAACATCACGTAAATAAAAAAAAGAGAAAAAGAGAAAAAGAGAAAGAGAAAGAGAAAGAGAAAAAGAAAAAGAAAGAAAAGGAAAAAAAGAAAAAAGAAAAAGAGAAAAAGAGAAAGAGAAAACGAAAAAGAAAGAGAGAAAAGGAAAAAAAAAAGAAAAAGAGAAAAAAGAGAGAGAAAAAGAAAAAGAAAGAGAGAAAAGGAAAAAAGAAAAAAGAAAAAGAGAAAAAAGAGAAAGAGAAAAAGAAAAAGAGAAAAAAGAGAAAAAGAAAAAGAGAAAAAAGAGAAAAAGAAAAAGAGAAAAAGAAAAAGAGAAAAAAGAGAAAAAGAAAAAGAGAAAAAAGAGAAAAAGAAAAAGAGAAAAAGAAAAAGAGATAAAAGAGAAAAAGAAAAAGAGAAAAAGAAAAGGAAGAGAAAAAGAAAAAGATAAAAGAGAAAAAGAAAAAGAGAAAAAGAAAAAGAAAAAGAGAAAAAGAAAAAGAGAAAAAGAAAAGGAAGAGAAAAAGAAAAAGAGAAAAGAGAAAAATAAACAAACCCGAAACTAAAAGAAAACCCAAGAAAGGAGACGCGGGCCAAGCGGAAGGCAGCGGCCGAGCCAGCAGGAGTTGGGGGGGGGGGGGGGGGGGGGAGGTGACACCCCGATGGGCAGCGGTGGGGGAGGGCGCGGCGGAACGGGGAGGATGTTGGAGGGAATTGGGGGAAAAAAGCCAGGAATGAGTGAAAACAGGAAAGAAATGGGGAAGAATCAAAGAACGGCGGGGGTGGGGGGGTGGGGGTGGGGGGAGCGGGAGGGAAAAAATGGGGAACGTAGCAACAAAATTGGGGGAAAAACACCAGGGATTGGGGATTCTAGTGAAGAAATTAAAAACAAAAAACCCAATCCCAACCAGAACCCAAGGAATTTGGGGGAAAAAAACCAGGAATCGGGGATTCTAGTGAAGAAATTGACAAAAACAAACAAACCCCCCCCCCCAAAACCCCAAACAAACCCAACCAGAACCCAAGGAATTTGGGGGAAAAAACCCAGGAATTGGGGATTCTACTGAAGAAATTGAAAAAAAACCCACCAGAACAGAAAAACCCAATCCCAACCAGAACCCAAGGAATTTGGGGGGAAAAACGCAGGAATTGGGGATTCTAGTGAAGAAATTGAAGAAAAACCCCGACCAACCCAACAAACCCAACCAGAACCCAAGGAATTTGGGGGAAAAACCCCAGGAATTTGGGATTCTACTGAAGAAATTGAAAAAAAAAAACCCCAAACAAACAAACTAAACCCAACCAGAACCCAAGGAATTTGGGGGAAAACCCCCAGGAATTGGGGATTCTACTGAAGAAATCAGAAAAAAAAACCCCAAACAAACAAACCAAACCGAACCAGAACCCAAGGAATTTTGGGGAAAAACCCCAGGAATTGGGGATTCTAGTGAAGAAATGGAAAAGAACAAAAAAAAAAACAACCCAAAAAACCCCAACAAACCCAACCAGAACCCAAGGAATTTGGGGGGAAAAACGCAGGAATTGGGGATTCTAGTGAAGAAATTGAAAAAAACACCCAAACAAACAAACCAAACCCAACCAGAACCCGAGGAATTTGGGGGAAAAACCGCAGGAATTGGGGATTCTAGTGAAGAAATTGAAAAAAAACCCCGACCAACCCAACAAACCCAACCAGAACCCAAGGAATTTTGGGGGAAAACCCCCAGGAATTGGGGAAAAAAAGAGAAGAGGGGTGTGGGCGTAGAAGGCTGGAGGAAGAACGGAGCCGTTGGCCGCACCACGGCAGCAGGTGGGAAACCAAAGGGATGAGGGAGACCAGGGGTGGGGTGGGGTGGGGTGGGGAGGTGGCTCACCGAGCAGCGGGGCCAAGCGGAGGAGCCCCATGACGGGTGGTGTCTTCTTCTGTCCCTTCCCAGGATGACCAGAACATCTCCTTCCCCTTCGCTGCGGCCCGGCGGCACACGCGTCACATGAGCCCGGTTGTTACGACACGGCAGAAACCAACGGCAAAAAAGGGGGTGGTGGTGGTGGTGGTGGTGGGAATCCACCCAACCCCAAAATAAGGAGAAATTGTGACTTCTTCCTCCGTCTTCACGAGCTGGTCAACACGAACATCTCGGTGACGTCGCTGACGCGCCGCGCCAGGTTGTCCCGCAACCTCCCCGGTGATGAGCGACGTGGTGGGCTTGGTTGCCCCGGTTGGCCAACGCTCTGCCGGAGCTGTTGGCTTGTCCCCAGCCCACAGGGAGGTTGGTGGCACCTTCTGATGGGTGGGTCTGGTTGGGTGCTTCTACTGGAACTTGGTTTTGACAGCGCTGACTCTGAATTTGGTGACTTTCATGGGCTGGAGCTTCGTTCAGAGTCCAGCAGAAGGTTTTGGGAGGGGAGGAAAAGGGCAAACCGAGGTGACTCAGGTCTCTGTGGAGCGGCCGGGATGTGGTGGAGCATCCAAACGAGGTTAAAAAAACCCAAACTACCAGTATCGATTGTCCCTGGGCACGGGTGGCCACGGCCCCGGGAAGTGATGGGTCGGCCCATCCCAGAGAAGAGGTTCCAACCAACCCCCCCGCTGGAATCACCCGTTGCACGGACACCCGTGCGTGTTACCCGCGGTGGAGCCATCTCGTTGCCGAGGTTTTCTGAAGAAGAACGCACCACGAAGAGGAAGAGCCAGCCAGGAAAGCACAACCCAGCCTGACCACAACGACGAGGTCCAGAAATAGCCTTCCCCCTCGGTGACATCTGCTGACGCTTCGCTTTCCCGAGGAGTTTGGAGGAAACCAACGCAATCTTGACTTCCTGATCTTTGAGGAACATCAATGGCCAGGCAGAACTTCCCCATCTCACGTCAACCCCTTGCACAATTCTTGCCGGCTTCCTGGTTTTCAACGAAACGGTGACTCATGGGTTTAGCGAGGAGATGTCCCGGTGGTTTTCTTGATGTTTTTTTTTTTTTTATTATTATTTTTATTTTAGAAAAAATCATCGAAATCCAGTCAACCGGTTGAAATTGGAAGCTCTGCAGGACCGTTGGTGGTGGGACGAACAATCACAAACCAGCCACGGCTCCACCAGCTCCTGCTCCCCTGACTTCCCGGCAGTGCAGGGCGTTGGGAAGCTCCTGAAGGCAACTACAGGGCTTCGAGATCCACCGTACTTGTTGTCACTGGTGGGTTCCACGGCGTTAACGACGTCATGGTCACCGGTGGCCCGCGAGACTCAACGTGATTTGTTGGCTACCAGTTGAGTTTTGGGGCTCCCAGTTGAGTTTTGGGGCTCCCAGTTGGGTTTTGGGGCTCGCAGTTGGGTTCTACTGGTCCCAGTTGGGTTTTGGGGCTCCCGGTTTGGTTCTACTGGTCCCAAGAAGGGGGTGGGGGCTCGCAATTGGGTTTTGGGGCTCCCGATAGGGTTCTACTGGTCCCAGTTGGGTTTTGGGGCTCCCAGTTGGGTTTTGGGGCTCCTGGTTGGGTTCTACTGGTCCCAGTTGGGTTTTGGGGCTCCCAGTTGGGTTTTGGGGCTCCTGGTTGGGTTCTACTGGTCCCAGTTGGGTTTTGGGGCTCCCGGTTGGGTTCTACTGGTCCCAGGTAGGGGGTGAGGGCTCCCAGTTGGGCTTTGGGGCTCCCAGTTTGGTTTTGGGCCTCCCGGTTGAGTTCTACTGGTCCCAGTTGAGTTTTGGGGCTCCCAGTTGTGTTCTACTGGTCCCAGTTGGGTTTTGGGGCTCCCAGTTGTGTTCTACTGGTCCCAGTTGGCTTTTGGGGTTCCCAGTTGGGTTTTGGGGCTCCCAGTTGGGCTTTGGGGATCCCGGTTGGATTCTACTGGTCCCAGTTGGGCTTCGGGGCTCCCGGTTGTGTTCTACTGGTCCCAGTTGGGTTTTGGGGCACCCGGTTGGGTTCTACTGGTCCCAGTTGGCTTTTGGGGTTCCCAGTTGGGTTCTACTGGTCCCAGTTGGGTTTTGGGGCTCGCGGTTGGGTTCTACTGGTCCCAGTTGGGTTTTGGGGCACCCGGTTGGGTTCTACTGGTCCCAGTTGGCTTTTGGGGCTCCCGGTTGGGTTCTACAGGTCCCAGTAGGCTTTTGGGGTTCCCAGTTGGGTTTTGGGACTTGCAGTTGGGTTCTACTGGTCCCAGTTGGGTTTTGGGGTTCCCAGTTGGGTTCTACTGGTCCCAGTTGGGTTTTGGGGCTCCCAGTTGGGTTCTACTGGTCCCAGTTGGGTTTTGGGGCTCGCGATTGGGTTCTACTGGTCCCAGTTGGGTTTTGGGGCTCGCGGTTGGGTTCTACTGGTCCCAGTTGGATTTTGGGGCTCCCGGTTGGGTTCTACTGGTCCCAGTTGGGTTTTGGGGCTCCCGGTTGGGTTCTACTGGTCCCAGTTGGGTTTTGGGGCTCCCGGTTGGGTTCTACTGGTCCCAGTTGGGTTTTGGGGCTCCCGGTTGGGTTCTACTGGTCCCAGTTGGGTTTTGGGGCTCCCGGTTGGGTTCTACTGGCCCCAGTTGGGTTTGGGGGCTCGCGGTTGGGTTCTACTGGTCCCAGATGGGTTTTGGGGCTCCCAGTTGTGTTCTACTGGTCCCAGTTGGGTTTTGGGGCACCCGGTTGGGTTCTACTGGTCCCAGTTGGCTTTTGGGGTTCCCAGTTGGCTTTTGGGGCTCGTGGTTGTGTTCTACTGGTCCCAGTTGGATTTT
This sequence comes from Falco punctatus, assembly GCF_963210335.1. Taxonomy (NCBI): domain Eukaryota; kingdom Metazoa; phylum Chordata; class Aves; order Falconiformes; family Falconidae; genus Falco; species Falco punctatus. Next base: position 9,235 of record NW_027660261.1, read on the forward strand.
GGGGCTCGCGGTTGGGTTCTACTGGTCCCAGTTGGGTTTTGGGGCTCCCAGTTGTGTTCTACTGGTCCCAGATGGGTTTTGGGGCTCGCAGTTGGGTTCTACTGGTCCCAGTTGGGTTTTGGGGCTCCCGGTTGGGTTTTGGGGCTCGTGGTTGTGTTCTACTGGTCCCAGTTGGGTTTTGGGGCTCCCAGTTGGGTTCTACTGGTCCCAGTTGGGTTTTGGGGCTCCCGGTTGGGTTCTACTGGTCCCAGGTAGGGGGTGGGGGCTCCCAGGCGGGCTTTGGGGCTCCCAGTTTGAGTTCTACTGGTCCCAAGAAGGGGGTGGGGGCTCGCAATTGGGTTTTGGGGCTCCCGATAGGGTTCTACTGGTCCCACTTGGGTTTTGGGGCTCCCAGTTGGGTTTTGGGGCTCCTGGTTGGGTTCTACTGGTCCCAGTTGGGTTTTGGGGCTCCCAGTTGGGTTTTGGGGCTCCTGGTTGGGTTCTACTGGTCCCAGTTGGGTTTTGGGGCTCCCGGTTGGGTTCTACTGGTCCCAGGTAGGGGGTGAGGGCTCCCAGTTGGGCTTTGGGGCTCCCAGTTTGGTTTTGGGCCTCCCGGTTGAGTTCTACTGGTCCCAGTTGAGTTTTGGGGCTCCCAGTTGTGTTCTACTGGTCCCAGTTGGGTTTTGGGGCTCCCAGTTGTGTTCTACTGGTCCCAGTTGGCTTTTGGGGTTCCCAGTTGGGTTTTGGGGCTCCCAGTTGGGCTTTGGGGATCCCGGTTGGATTCTACTGGTCCCAGTTGGGCTTCGGGGCTCCCGGTTGTGTTCTACTGGTCCCAGTTGGGTTTTGGGGCACCCGGTTGGGTTCTACTGGTCCCAGTTGGCTTTTGGGGTTCCCAGTTGGGTTCTACTGGTCCCAGTTGGGTTTTGGGGCTCGCGGTTGGGTTCTACTGGTCCCAGTTGGGTTTTGGGGCACCCGGTTGGGTTCTACTGGTCCCAGTTGGCTTTTGGGGCTCCCGGTTGGGTTCTACTGGTCCCAGTAGGCTTTTGGGGTTCCCAGTTGGGTTTTGGGGCTCGTGGTTGTGTTCTACTGGTCCCAGTTGGGTTTTGGGACTTGCAGTTGGGTTCTACTGGTCCCAGTTGGGTTTTGGGGCTCCCAGTTGTGTTCTACTGGTCCCAGTTGGCTTTTGGGGCTCGCAGTTGGGTTCTACTGGTCCCAGTTGGCTTTTGGGGCTCCCAGTTGGGTTCTACTGGTCCCAGTTGGGTTTTGGCGCTCCCGGTTGGGTTCTACTGGTCCCAGTTGGGTTTTGGGGCTCCCGATTGGGTTCTACTGGTCCCAGTTGGGTTTTGGGGCTCGCGGTTGGGTTCTACTGGTCCCAGTTGGGTTTTGGGGCTCCCGGTTGGGTTCTACTGGTCCCAGTTGGGTTTTGGGGCTCGTGGTTGGGTTCTACTTGTCCCAGTTGGGTTTTGGGGCTCCCGGTTGGGTTCTACTGGTCCCAGTTGGGTTTTGGGGCTCCCGGTTGGGTTCTACTGGTCCCAGTTGGGTTTTGGGGCTCCCGGTTGGGTTCTACTGGTCCCAGTTGGGTTTTGGGGCTCCCGGTTGGGTTCTACTGGTCCCAGTTGGGTTTTGGGGCTCCCGGTTGGGTTCTACTGGTCCCAGTTGGGTTTTGGGGCTCGCAGTTGAGTTCTACTGGTCTCAGTTGGGGTTTTGATGCTCTCGGTTGGGTTCTACTGGTCCCAGTTGGGTTTTGGGGCTCCCAGTTGGGTTCTACTGGTCCCAGTTGGGTTTTGGGGCTCCCGGTTGTGTTCTACTGGTCCCAGTTGGGTTTTGGGGCTCGCGGTTGGGTTCTACTGGTCCCAGTTGGGTTTTGGGGCTCCCGGTTGGGTTCTACTGGTCCCAGTTGGGTTTTGGGGCTCCCGGTTGGGTTCTACTGGTCCCAGTTGGGTTTGGGGGCTCGCGGTTGGGTTCTACTGGTCCCAGTTGGGTTTTGGGTCTCCCGGTTGGGTTCTACTGGTCCCAGTTGGGTTTTGGGGCTCCCAGTTGGGTTCTACTGGTCCCAGTTGGTTTTTGGGGCTCGCAGTTGAGTTCTACTGGTCCCAGTTGGCTTTTGGGGCTCCCGGTTGGGTTCTACTGGTCCCAGTAGGCTTTTGGGGTTCCCAGTTGGGTTTTGGGGCTCCCAGTTGGGCTTTGGGGATCGCAATTGGGTTCTACTGGTCCCAGTTGGGTTTTGGGTCTCCCGGTTGGGTTCTACTGGTCCCAGTTGGGTTTTGGGTCTCCCGGTTGGGTTCTACTGGTCCCAGTTGGGTTTTGGGGCTCGCGGTTGGGTTCTACTGGTCCCAGTTGGGTTTTGGGGCTCGCAGTTGAGTTCTACTGGTCTCAGTTGGGGTTTTGATGCTCTCGGTTGGGTTCTACTGGTCCCAGTTGGGTTTTGGGGCTCCCAGTTGGGTTCTACTGGTCCCAGTTGGGTTTTGGGGCTCCCGGTTGTGTTCTACTGGTCCCAGTTGGGTTTTGGGGCTCGCGGTTGGGTTCTACTGGTCCCAGTTGGGTTTTGGGGCTCCCGGTTGGGTTCTACTGGTCCCAGTTGGGTTTTGGGGCTCCCGGTTGGGTTCTACTGGTCCCAGTTGGGTTTGGGGGCTCGCAGTTGGGTTCTACTGGTCCCAGTTGGGTTTTGGGGCTCCCGGTTGGGTTCTACTGGTCCCAGTTGGGTTTTGGGGCTCCCAGTTGGGTTCTACTGGTCCCAGTTGGCTTTTGGGGCTCCCGGTTGGGTTCTACTGGTCCCAGTTGGGTTTTGGGGCTCGCAGTTGAGTTCTACAGGTCCCAGTTGGGTTTTGGGGCTCGCGGTTGGGTTCTACTGGTCCCAGTAGGCTTTTGGGGTTCCCAGTTGGGTTTTGGGGCTCCCAGTTGGGCTTTGGGGATCCCGGTTGGATTCTACTGGTCCCAGTTGGGCTTCGGGGCTCCCGGTTGTGTTCTACTGGTCCCAGTTGGCTTTTGGGGCACCCGGTTGGGTTCTACTGGTCCCAGTTGGCTTTTGGGGTTCCCAGTTGGGTTCTACTGGTCCCAGTTTGGGTTTTGGGGCTCCCGGTTGGGTTCTACTGGTCCCAGTTGGGTTTTGGGGCACCCGGTTGGGTTCTACTGGTCCCAGTTGGCTTTTGGGGCTCCCGGTTGGGTTCTACTGGTCCCAGTAGGCTTTTGGGGTTCCCAGTTGGGTTTTGGGGCTCGTGGTTGTGTTCTACTGGTCCCAGTTGGGTTTTGGGGCTCCCAGTTGGGTTCTACTGGTCCCAGTTGGCTTTTGGGGCTCGCAGTTGGGTTCTACTGGTCCCAGTTGGCTTTTGGGGCTCCCAGTTGGGTTCTACTGGTCCCAGTTGGGTTTTGGCGCTCCCGGTTGGGTTCTACTGGTCCCAGTTGGGTTTTGGGGCTCGCGGTTGGGTTCTACTGGTCCCAGTTGGGTTTTGGGACTCCCGGTTGTGTTCTACTGGTCCCAGTTGGGTTTTGGGGCTCCCGGTTGGGTTCTACTGGTCCCAGTTGGGTTTTGGGGCTCCCGGTTGGGTTCTACTGGTCCCAGTTGGGTTTTGGGGCTCGCGGTTGGGTTCTACTGGTCCCAGTTGGGTTTTGGGGCACCCGGTTGGGTTCTACTGGTCCCAGTTGGGTTTTGGGGCTCCCGGTTGTGTTCTACTGGTCCCAGTTTGGGTTTTGGGGCTCCCGGTTGGGTTCTACTGGCCCCAGTTGGGTTTTGGGGCCCCCGGTTGGGTTCTACTGGTCCCAGTTGGGTTTTGGGGCTCGCGGTTGGGTACTACTGGTCCCAGTTGGGTTTTGGGGCTCGCAGTTGAGTTCTACTGGTCTCAGTTGGGTTTTGATGCTCTCGGTTGGGTTCTACTGGTCCCAGTTGGGTTTTGGGTCTCCCAGTTGGGTTCTACTGGTCCCAGTTGGGTTTTGGGGCTCCCGGTTGGGTTCTACTGGTCCCAGTTGGGTTTTGGGGCTCCCGGTTGGGTTCTACTGGTCCCAGTTTGGGTTTTGGGGCACCCGGTTGGGTTCTACTGGTCCCAGTTGGGTTTTGGGGCTCGCGGTTGGGTTCTACTGGTCCCAGTTGGGTTTTGGGGCTCCCGGTTGGGTTCTACTGGTCCCAGTTGGGTTTTGGGGCTCCCGGTTGGGTTCTACTGGCCCCAGTTGGGTTTGGGGGCTCGCGGTTGGGTTCTACTGGTCCCAGTTGGGTTTTGGGGCTCCCAGTTGTGTTCTACTGGTCCCAGTTGGGTTTTGGGGCACCCGGTTGGGTTCTACTGGTCCCAGTTGGCTTTTGGGGTTCCCAGTTGGCTTTTGGGGCTCGTGGTTGTGTTCTACTGGTCCCAGTTGGATTTTGGGGCTCCCAGTTGGGTTCTACTGGTCCCAGTTGGGTTTTGGGGCTCCCAGTTGGGTTTTGGGGCTCCTGGTTGGGTTCTACTGGTCCCAGTTTGGTTTTGGGTCTCGCAGTTGTGTTCTACTGGTCCCAGGTAGGGGGTGAGGGCTCCCAGTTGGGCTTTGGGGCTCCCAGTTTGGTTTTGGGCCTCCCGGTTGAGTTCTACTGGTCCCAGTTGAGTTTTGGGGCTCCCGGTTGGGTTCTACTGGTCCCAGTTGGGTTTGGGGGCTCCCAGTTGTGTTCTACTGGTCCCAGTTGGCTTTTGGGGTTCCCAGTTGGGTTTTGGGGCTCCCAGTTGGGCTTTGGGGATCCCGGTTGGATTCTACTGGTCCCAGTTGGGTTTTGGGGCTCCCGGTTGGGTTCTACTGGTCCCAGGTAGGGGGTGGGGGCTCCCAGGCGGGCTTTGGGGCTCCCAGTTTGAGTTCTACTGGTCCCAAGAAGGGGGTGGGGGCTCGCAATTGGGTTTTGGGGCTCCCGATAGGGTTCTACTGGTCCCACTTGGGTTTTGGGGCTCCCAGTTGGGTTTTGGGGCTCCTGGTTGGGTTCTACTGGTCCCAGTTGGGTTTTGGGGCTCCCAGTTGGGTTTTGGGGCTCCTGGTTGGGTTCTACTGGTCCCAGTTGGGTTTGGGGGCTCCCGGTTGGGTTCTACTGGTCCCAGGTAGGGGGTGAGGGCTCCCAGTTGGGCTTTGGGGCTCCCAGTTTGGTTTTGGGCCTCCCGGTTGAGTTCTACTGGTCCCAGTTGAGTTTTGGGGCTCCCAGTTGTGTTCTACTGGTCCCAGTTGGGTTTTGGGGCTCCCAGTTGTGTTCTACTGGTCCCAGTTGGCTTTTGGGGTTCCCAGTTGGGTTTTGGGGCTCCCAGTTGGGCTTTGGGGATCCCGGTTGGATTCTACTGGTCCCAGTTGGGCTTCGGGGCTCCCGGTTGTGTTCTACTGGTCCCAGTTGGGTTTTGGGGCACCCGGTTGGGTTCTACTGGTCCCAGTTGGCTTTTGGGGTTCCCAGTTGGGTTCTACTGGTCCCAGTTGGGTTTTGGGGCTCGCGGTTGGGTTCTACTGGTCCCAGTTGGGTTTTGGGGCACCCGGTTGGGTTCTACTGGTCCCAGTTGGCTTTTGGGGCTCCCGGTTGGGTTCTACTGGTCCCAGTAGGCTTTTGGGGTTCCCAGTTGGGTTTTGGGGCTCGTGGTTGTGTTCTACTGGTCCCAGTTGGGTTTTGGGACTTGCAGTTGGGTTCTACTGGTCCCAGTTGGGTTTTGGGGCTCCCAGTTGGGTTCTACTGGTCCCAGTTGGCTTTTGGGGCTCGTGGTTGTGTTCTACTGGTCCCAGTTGGCTTTTGGGGCTCCCAGTTGGGTTCTACTGGTCCCAGTTGGGTTTTGGGGCTCCCGGTTGGGTTCTACTGGTCCCAGTTGGGTTTTGGGGCTCCCGATTGGGTTCTACTGGTCCCAGTTGGGTTTTGGGGCTCGCGGTTGGGTTCTACTGGTCCCAGTTGGGTTTTGGGGCTCCCGGTTGGGTTCTACTGGTCCCAGTTGGGTTTTGGGGCTCGTGGTTGGGTTCTACTTGTCCCAGTTGGGTTTTGGGGCTCGCGGTTGGGTTCTACTGGTCCCAGTTGGGTTTTGGGGCACCCGGTTGGGTTCTACTGGTCCCAGTTGGGTTTTGGGGCTAGTGGTTGTGTTCTACTGGTCCCAGTTGGGTTTTGGGGCTCCCGGTTGTGTTCTACTGGTCCCAGTTGGGTTTTGGGGCTCCCGGTTGGGTTCTACTGGTCCCAGTTGGGTTTTGGGGCTCGCGGTTGGGTACTACTGGTCCCAGTTGGGTTTTGGGGCTCGCAGTTGAGTTCTACTGGTCCCAGTTGGGTTTTGGGGCTCCCAGTTGGGTTCTACTGGTCCCAGTTGGGTTTTGGGTCTCCCGGTTGGGTTCTACTGGTCCCAGTTGGGTTTTGGGGCTCCCGGTTGGGTTCTACTGGTCCCAGTTGGGTTTTGGGGCTCGCAGTTGAGTTCTACTGGTCTCAGTTGGGGTTTTGATGCTCTCGGTTGGGTTCTACTGGTCCCAGTTGGGTTTTGGGGCTCCCAGTTGGGTTCTACTGGTCCCAGTTGGGTTTTGGGGCTCGCGGTTGGGTTCTACTGGTCCCAGTTGGGTTTTGGGGCTCCCGGTTGGGTTCTACTGGTCCCAGTTGGGTTTTGGGGCTCCCGGTTGGGTTCTACTGGTCCCAGTTGGGTTTGGGGGCTCGCAGTTGGGTTCTACTGGTCCCAGTTGGGTTTTGGGGCTCGCGGTTGGGTTCTACTGGTCCCAGTTGGGTTTTGGGGCTCCCAGTTGGGTTCTACTGGTCCCAGTTGGCTTTTGGGGCTCCCGGTTGTGTTCTACTGGTCCCAGTTGGGTTTTGGGGCTCGCAGTTGAGTTCTACTGGTCCCAATTGGCTTTTGGGGCTCCCGGTTGGGTTCTACTGGTCCCAGTAGGCTTTTGGGGTTCCCAGTTGGGTTTTGGGGCTCCCAGTTGGGCTTTGGGGATCGCAATTGGGTTCTACTGGTCCCAGTTGGGTTTTGGGTCTCCCGGTTGGGTTCTACTGGTCCCAGTTGGGTTTTGGGTCTCCCGGTTGGGTTCTACTGGTCCCAGTTGGGTTTTGGGGCTCCCGCTTGGGTTCTACTGGTCCCAGTTGGGTTTTGGGGCTCGCAGTTGAGTTCTACTGGTCTCAGTTGGGGTTTTGATGCTCTCGGTTGGGTTCTACTGGTCCCAGTTGGGTTTTGGGGCTCCCAGTTGGGTTCTACTGGTCCCAGTTGGGTTTTGGGGCTCCCGGTTGTGTTCTACTGGTCCCAGTTGGGTTTTGGGGCTCGCGGTTGTGTTCTACTGGTCCCAGTTGGGTTTTGGGGCTCCCGGTTGGGTTCTACTGGTCCCAGTTGGGTTTTGGGGCTCCCGGTTGGGTTCTACTGGTCCCAGTTGGGTTTTGGGGCTCGCAGTTGGGTTCTACTGGTCCCAGTTGGGTTTTGGGGCTCCCGGTTGGGTTCTACTGGTCCCAGTTGGGTTTTGGGGCTCCCGGTTGGGTTCTACTGGTCCCAGTTGGGTTTTGGGGCTCGCAGTTGAGTTCTACTGGTCCCAGTTGGGTTTTGGGGCTCGCGGTTGGGTTCTACTGGTCCCAGTAGGCTTTTGGGGTTCCCAGTTGGGTTTTGGGGCTCCCAGTTGGGCTTTGGGGATCCCGGTTGGATTCTACTGGTCCCAGTTGGGCTTCGGGGCTCCCGGTTGTGTTCTACTGGTCCCAGTTGGCTTTTGGGGCACCCGGTTGGGTTCTACTGGTCCCAGTTGGCTTTTGGGGTTCCCAGTTGGGTTCTACTGGTCCCATTTGGGTTTTGGGGCTCCCGGTTGGGTTCTACTGGTCCCAGTTGGGTTTTGGGGCACCCGGTTGGGTTCTACTGGTCCCAGTTGGCTTTTGGGGCTCCCGGTTGCGTTCTACTGGTCCCAGTAGGCTTTTGGGGTTCCCAGTTGGGTTTTGGGGCTCGTGGTTGTGTTCTACTGGTCCCAGTTGGGTTTTGGGGCTCCCAGTTGGGTTCTACTGGTCCCAGTTGGCTTTTGGGGCTCGCAGTTGGGTTCTACTGGTCCCAGTTGGCTTTTGGGGCTCCCAGTTGGGTTCTACTGGTCCCAGTTGGGTTTTGGCGCTCCCAGTTGGGTTCTACTGGTCCCAGTTGGGTTTTGGGGCTCCCAGTTGGGTTCTACTGGTCCCAGTTGGGTTTTGGGGCTCGCGGTTGGGTTCTACTGGTCCCAGTTGGGTTTTGGGGCTCCCGGTTGTGTTCTACTGGTCCCAGTTGGGTTTTGGGGCTCCCGGTTGGGTTCTACTGGTCCCAGTTGGGTTTTGGGGCTCCCGGTTGGGTTCTACTGGTCCCAGTTGGGTTTTGGGGCTCGCGGTTGGGTTCTACTGGTCCCAGTTGGGTTTTGGGGCCCCCGGTTGGGTTCTACTGGTCCCAGTTGGGTTTTGGGGCTCGCGGTTGGGTACTACTGGTCCCAGTTGGGTTTTGGGGCTCGCGGTTGGGTTCTACTGGTCCCAGTTGGGTTTTGGGGCTCCCAGTTGTGTTCTACTGGTCCCAGTTGGGTTTTGGGGCACCCGGTTGGGTTCTACTGGTCCCAGTTGGCTTTTGGGGTTCCCAGTTGGCTTTTGGGGCTCGTGGTTGTGTTCTACTGGTCCCAGTTGGATTTTGGGGCTCCCAGTTGGGTTCTACTGGTCCCAGTTGGGTTTTGGGGCTCCCAGTTGGGTTTTGGGGCTCCTGGTTGGGTTCTACTGGTCCCAGTTTGGTTTTGGGTCTCGCAGTTGTGTTCTACTGGTCCCAGGTAGGGGGTGAGGGCTCCCAGTTGGGCTTTGGGGCTCCCAGTTTGGTTTTGGGCCTCCCGGTTGAGTTCTACTGGTCCCAGTTGAGTTTTGGGGCTCCCAGTTGTGTTCTACTGGTCCCAGTTGGGTTTTGGGGCTCGCAGTTGAGTTCTACTGGTCTCAGTTGGGTTTTGATGCTCTCGGTTGGGTTCTACTGGTCCCAGTTGGGTATTGGGTCTCCCAGTTGGGTTCTACTGGTCCCAGTTGGGTTTTGGGGCTCCCGGTTGGGTTCTACTGGTCCCAGTTGGGTTTTGGGGCTCCCGGTTGGGTTCTACTGGTCCCAGTTGGGTTTTGGGGCTCGCGGTTGGGTTCTACTGGTCCCAGTTGGGTTTTGGGGCTCCCGGTTGGGTTCTACTGGTCCCAGTTGGGTTTTGGGGCTCCCGGTTGGGTTCTACTGGTCCCAGTTGGGTTTTGGGGCTCCCGGTTGGGTTCTACTGGTCCCAGTTGGGTTTTGGGGCTCCCGGTTGGGTTCTACTGGTCCCAGTTGGGTTTTGGGGCTCCCGGTTGGGTTCTACTGGTCCCAGTTGGCTTTTGGGGCTCCCGGTTGGGTTCTACTGGTCCCAGTTGGCTTTTGGGGCTCCCGGTTGGGTTCTACTGGTCCCAGTAGGCTTTTGGGGTTCCCAGTTGGGTTTTGGGGCTCCCAGTTGGGCTTTGGGGATCCCAGTTGTGTTCTACTGGTCCCAGTTGGCTTTTGGGGCACCCGGTTGGGTTCTACTGGTCCCAGTTGGCTTTTGGGGTTCCCAGTTGGGTTCTACTGGTCCCAGTTGGGTTTTGGGGCTCGCGGTTGGGTTCTACTGGTCCCAGTTGGGTTTTGGGGCACCCGGTTGGGTTCTACTGGTCCCAGTTGGCTTTTGGGGCTCCCGGTTGGGTTCTACTGGTCCCAGTAGGCTTTTGGGGTTCCCAGTTGGGTTTTGGGGCTCGTGGTTGTGTTCTACTGGTCCCAGTTGGGTTTTGGGACTTGCAGTTGGGTTCTACTGGTCCCAGTTGGGTTTTGGGGCTCGCGGTTGGGTTCTACTGGTCCCAGTTGGCTTTTGGGGCTCGCAGTTGGGTTCTACTGGTCCCAGTTGGCTTTTGGGTCTCCCAGTTGGGTTCTACTGGTCCCAGTTGGGTTTTGGCGCTCCTGGTTGGGTTCTACTGGTCCCAGTTGGGTTTTGGGGCTCCCGGTTGGGTTCTACTGGTCCCAGTTGGGTTTTGGGGCTCCCGGTTGGGTTCTACTGGTCCCAGTTGGGTTTTGGGGCTCCCGGTTGTGTTCTACTGGTCCCAGTTGGGTTTTGGGGCTCCCGGTTGGGTTCTACTGGTCCCAGTTGGGTTTTGGGGCTCCCGGTTGGGTTCTACTGGTCCCAGTTGGGTTTTGGGGCTCCCGGTTGGGTTCTACTGGTCCCAGTTGGGTTTTGGGGCTCCCGGTTGGGTTCTACTGGTCCCAGTTGGGTTTTGGGGCTCGCAGTTGAGTTCTACTGGTCTCAGTTGGGGTTTTGATGCTCTCGGTTGGGTTCTACTGGTCCCAGTTGGGTTTTGGGGCTCCCAGTTGGGTTCTACTGGTCCCAGTTGGGTTTTGGGGCTCCCGGTTGTGTTCTACTGGTCCCAGTTGGGTTTTGGGGCTCGCGGTTGGGTTCTACTGGTCCCAGTTGGGTTTTGGGGCTCCCGGTTGGGTTCTACTGGTCCCAGTTGGGTTTGGGGGCTCGCAGTTGGGTTCTACTGGTCCCAGTTGGGTTTTGGGGCTCCCGGTTGGGTTCTACTGGTCCCAGTTGGGTTTTGGGGCTCCCAGTTGGGTTCTACTGGTCCCAGTTGGCTTTTGGGGCTCCCGGTTGGGTTCTACTGGTCCCAGTTGGGTTTTGGGGCTCGCAGTTGAGTTCTACTGGTCCCAGTTGGCTATTGGGGCTCCCGGTTGGGTTCTACTGGTCCCAGTAGGCTTTTGGGGTTCCCAGTTGGGTTTTGGGGCTCCCAGTTGGGCTTTGGGGATCCCGGTTGGATTCTACTGGTCCCAGTTGGGCTTCGGGGCTCCCGGTTGTGTTCTACTGGTCCCAGTTGGCTTTTGGGGCACCCGGTTGGGTTCTACTGGTCCCAGTTGGCTTTTGGGGTTCCCAGTTGGGTTCTACTGGTCCCAATTTGGGTTTTGGGGCTCCCGGTTGGGTTCTACTGGTCCCAGTTGGGTTTTGGGGCACCCGGTTGGGTTCTACTGGTCCCAGTAGGCTTTTGGGGTTCCCAGTTGGGTTTTGGGGCTCGTGGTTGTGTTCTACTGGTCCCAGTTGGGTTTTGGGGCTCCCAGTTGGGTTCTACTGGTCCCAGTTGGCTTTTGGGTCTCGCAGTTGGGTTCTACTGGTCCCAGTTGGCTTTTGGGGCTCCCAGTTGGGTTCTACTGGTCCCAGTTGGGTTTTGGCGCTCCCGGTTGGGTTCTACTGGTCCCAGTTGGGTTTTGGGGCTCGCGGTTGGGTTCTACTGGTCCCAGTTGGGTTTTGGGGCTCCCGGTTGTGTTCTACTGGTCCCAGTTGGGTTTTGGGGCTCCCGGTTGGGTTCTACTGGTCCCAGTTGGGTTTTGGGGCTCCCGGTTGGGTTCTACTGGTCCCAGTTGGGTTTTGGGGCTCGCGGTTGGGTTCTACTGGTCCCAGTTGGGTTTTGGGGCACCCGGTTGGGTTCTACTGGTCCCAGTTGGGTTTTGGGGCTCCCGGTTGTGTTCTACTGGTCCCAGTTTGGGTTTTGGGGCTCCCGGTTGGGTTCTACTGGCCCCAGTTGGGTTTTGGGGCCCCCGGTTGGGTTCTACTGGTCCCAGTTGGGTTTTGGGGCTCGCGGTTGGGTACTACTGGTCCCAGTTGGGTTTTGGGGCTTGCAGTTGAGTTCTACTGGTCTCAGTTGGGTTTTGATGCTCTCGGTTGGGTTCTACTGGTCCCAGTTGGGTTTTGGGTCTCCCAGTTGGGTTCTACTGGTCCCAGTTGGGTTTTGGGGCTCCCGGTTGGATTCTACTGGTCCCAGTTGGGTTTTGGGGCTCCCGGTTGGGTTCTACTGGTCCCAGTTTGGGTTTTGGGGCACCCGGTTGGGTTCTACTGGTCCCAGTTGGGTTTTGGGGCTCGCGGTTGGGTTCTACTGGTCCCAGTTGGGTTTTGGGGCTCCCGGTTGGGTTCTACTGGTCCCAGTTGGGTTTTGGGGCTCCCGGTTGGGTTCTACTGGCCCCAGTTGGGTTTGGGGGCTCGCGGTTGGGTTCTACTGGTCCCAGTTGGGTTTTGGGGCTCCCAGTTGTGTTCTACTGGTCCCAGTTGGGTTTTGGGGCACCCGGTTGGGTTCTACTGGTCCCAGTTGGCTTTTGGGGTTCCCAGTTGGCTTTTGGGGCTCGTGGTTGTGTTCTACTGGTCCCAGTTGGATTTTGGGGCTCCCAGTTGGGTTCTACTGGTCCCAGTTGGGTTTTGGGGCTCCCAGTTGGGTTTTGGGGCTCCTGGTTGGGTTCTACTGGTCCCAGTTTGGTTTTGGGTCTCGCAGTTGTGTTCTACTGGTCCCAGGTAGGGGGTGAGGGCTCCCAGTTGGGCTTTGGGGCTCCCAGTTTGGTTTTGGGCCTCCCGGTTGAGTTCTACTGGTCCCAGTTGAGTTTTGGGGCTCCCGGTTGGGTTCTACTGGTCCCAGTTGGGTTTTGGGGCTCCCAGTTGTGTTCTACTGGTCCCAGTTGGCTTTTGGGGTTCCCAGTTGGGTTTTGGGGCTCCCAGTTGGGCTTTGGGGATCCCGGTTGGATTCTACTGGTCCCAGTTGGGCTTCGGGGCTCCCGGTTGTGTTCTACTGGTCCCAGTTGGGTTTTGGGGCACCCGGTTGGGTTCTACTGGTCCCAGTTGGCTTTTGGGGTTCCCAGTTGGGTTCTACTGGTCCCAGTTTGGCTTTTGGGGCTCGCGGTTGGGTTCTACTGGTCCCAGTTGGGTTTTGGGGCACCCGGTTGGGTTCTACTGGTCCCAGTTGGCTTTTGGGGCTCCCGGTTGGGTTCTACTGGTCCCAGTAGGCTTTTGGGGTTCCCAGTTGGGTTTTGGGGCTCGTGGTTGTGTTTTACTGGTCCCAGTTGGGTTTTGGGTCTCCCGGTTGGGTTCTACAGGTCCCAGTTGGGTTTTGGGGCTCCCGGTTGGGTTCTACTGGTCCCAGTTGGGTTTTGGGGCTCCCGGTTGGGTTCTACTGGTCCCAGTAGGGTTTTGGGGCTCCCGGTTGGGTTCTACTGGTCCCAGTTTGGGTTTTGGGGCACCCGGTTGGGTTCTACTGGTCCCAGTTGGGCTTCGGGGCTCCCGGTTGTGTTCTACTGGTCCCAGTTGGCTTTTGGGGCACCCGGTTGGGTTCTACTGGTCCCAGTTGGCTTTTGGGGTTCCCAGTTGGGTTCTACTGGTCCCAGTTGGGTTTTGGGGCTCCCGGTTGGGTTCTACTGGTCCCAGTTGGGTTTTGGGGCACCCGGTTGGGTTCTACTGGTCCCAGTAGGCTTTTGGGGTTCCCAGTTGGGTTTTGGGGCTCGTGGTTGTGTTCTACTGGTCCCAGTTGGGTTTTGGGGCTCCCAGTTGGGTTCTACTGGTCCCAGTTGGCTTTTGGGGCTCGCAGTTGGGTTCTACTGGTCCCAGTTGGGTTTTGGGGCTCCCAGTTGGGTTCTACTGGTCCCAGTTGGGTTTTGGCGCTCCCGGTTGGGTTCTACTGGTCCCAATTGGGTTTTGGGGCTCGCGGTTGGGTTCTACTGGTCCCAGTTGGGTTTTGGGGCTCCCGGTTGTGTTCTACTGGTCCCAGTTGGGTTTTGGGGCTCCCGGTTGGGTTCTACTGGTCCCAGTTGGGTTTTGGGGCTCCCGGTTGGGTTCTACTGGTCCCAGTTGGGTTTTGGGGCTCGCGGTTGGGTTCTACTGGTCCCAGTTGGGTTTTGGGGCACCCGGTTGGGTTCTACTGGTCCCAGTTGGGTTTTGGGGCTCCCGGTTGTGTTCTACTGGTCCCAGTTTGGGTTTTGGGGCTCCCGGTTGGGTTCTACTGGCCCCAGTTGGGTTTTGGGGCCCCCGGTTGGGTTCTACTGGTCCCAGTTGGGTTTTGGGGCTCGCGGTTGGGTTCTACTGGTCCCAGTTGGGTTTTGGGGCTCGCAGTTGAGTTCTACTGGTCTCAGTTGGGTTTTGATGCTCTCGGTTGGGTTCTACTGGTCCCAGTTGGGTTTTGGGTCTCCCAGTTGGGTTCTACTGGTCCCAGTTGGGTTTTGGGGCTCCCGGTTGGGTTCTACTGGTCCCAGTTGGGTTTTGGGGCTCCCGGTTGGGTTCTACTGGTCCCAGTTTGGGTTTTGGGGCACCCGGTTGGGTTCTACTGGTCCCAGTTGGGTTTTGGGGCTCGCGGTTGGGTTCTACTGGTCCCAGTTGGGTTTTGGGGCTCCCGGTTGGGTTCTACTGGTCCCAGTTGGGTTTTGGGGCTCCCGGTTGGGTTCTACTGGCCCCAATTGGGTTTGGGGGCTCGCGGTTGGGTTCTACTGGTCCCAGTTGGGTTTTGGGGCTCCCAGTTGTGTTCTACTGGTCCCAGTTGGGTTTTGGGGCACCCGGTTGGGTTCTACTGGTCCCAGTTGGGTTTTGGGGTTCCCAGTTGGCTTTTGGGGCTCGTGGTTGTGTTCTACTGGTCCCAGTTGGATTTTGGGGCTCCCAGTTGGGTTCTACTGGTCCCAGTTGGGTTTTGGGGCTCCCAGTTGGGTTTTGGGGCTCCCAGTTGGGTTTTGGGGCTCCTGGTTGGGTTCTACTTGTCCCAGTTTGGTTTTGGGTCTCGCAGTTGTGTTCTACTGGTCCCAGGTAGGGGGTGAGGGCTCCCAGTTGGGCTTTGGGGCTCCCAGTTTGGTTTTGGGCCTCCCGGTTGAGTTCTACTGGTCCCAGTTGAGTTTTGGGGCTCCCAGTTGGGTTCTACTGGTCCCAGTTGGGTTTTGGGGCTCCCAGTTGTGTTCTACTGGTCCCAGTTGGCTTTTGGGGTTCCCAGTTGGGTTTTGGGGCTCCCAGTTGGGCTTTGGGGATCCCGGTTGGATTCTACTGGTCCCAGTTGGGCTTCGGGGCTCCCGGTTGTGTTCTACTGGTCCCAGTTGGCTTTTGGGGCTCCCGGTTGGGTTCTACTGGTCCCAGTTGGCTTTTGGGGTTCCCAGTTGGGTTCTACTGGTCCCAGTTGGGTTTTGGGACTTGCAGTTGGGTTCTACAGGTCCCAGTTGCGTTTTGGGGCTCCCGGTTGGGTTCTACTGGTCCCAGTTGGGTTTTGGGGCTCCCGGTTGGGTTCTACTGGTCCCAGTTGGGTTTTGGGGCTCCCGGTTGGGTTCTACTGGTCCCAGTTTGGGTTTTGGGGCACCCGGTTGGGTTCTACTGGTCCCAGTTGGGTTTTGGGGCTCGCGGTTGGGTTCTACTGGTCCCAGTTGGGTTTTGGGTGTCCCGGTTGGGTTCTACTGGTCCCAGTTGGGTTTTGGGGCTCCCGGTTGGGTTCTACTGGTCCCAGTTGGTTTTGGGGGCTCGCGGTTGGGTTCTACTGGTCCCAGTTGGGTTTTGGGGCTCCCAGTTGTGTTCTACTGGTCCCAGTTGGGTTTTGGGGCTCGCGGTTGGGTTCTACTGGTCCCAGTTGGCTTTTGGGGTTCCCAGTTGGCTTTTGGGGCTCGTGGTTGTGTTCTACTGGTCCCAGTTGGATTTTGGGGATCCCAGTTGGGTTCTACTGGTCCCAGTTGGGTTTTGGGGCTCCCAGTTGTGTTCTACTGGTCCCAGATGGGTTTTGGGGCTCGCAGTTGGGTTCTACTGGTCCCAGTTGGGTTTTGGGGCTCGCAGTTGGGTTCTACTGGTCCCAGTTGGGTTTTGGGGCTCCCGGTTGGGTTCTACAGGTCCCAGTTGGGTTTTGGGTCTCCCGGTTGGGTTCTACTGGTCCCAGTTGGGTTTTGGGGCTCCCGGTTGGGTTCTACTGGTCCCAGTTGGGTTTTGGGGCTCGCAGTTGAGTTCTACTGGTCTCAGTTGGGTTTTGATGCTCTCGGTTGGGTTCTACTGGTCCCAGTTGGGTTTTGGGGCTCCCAGTTGGGTTCTACTGGTCCCAGTTGGGTTTTGGGGCTCCCGGTTGTGTTCTACTGGTCCCAGTTGGGTTTTGGGGCTCCCGGTTGTGTTCTACTGGTCCCAGTTGGGTTTTGGGCCTCGCGGTTGGGTTCTACTGGTCCCAGTTGGGTTTTGGGGCTCCCGGTTGGGTTCTACTGGTCCCAGTTGGGTTTGGGGGCTCGCAGTTGGGTTCTACTGGTCCCAGTTGGGTTTTGGGGCTCCCGGTTGGGTTCTACTGGTCCCAGTTGGGTTTTGGGGCTCCCAGTTGGGTTCTACTGGTCCCAGTTGGCTTTTGGGGCTCCCGGTTGGGTTCTACTGGTCCCAGTTGGGTTTTGGGGCTCCCGGTTGGGTTCTACTGGTCCCAGTAGGCTTTTGGGGTTCCCAGTTGGGTTTTGGGGCTCCCAGTTGGGCTTTGGGGATCCCGGTTGGATTCTACTGGTCCCAGTTGGGTTTTGGGGCTCCCGGTTGGGTTCTACAGGTCCCAGTTGGGTTTTGGGTCTCCCGGTTGGGTTCTACTGGTCCCAGTTGGGTTTTGGGGCTCCCGGTTGGGTTCTACTGGTCCCAGTTGGGTTTTGGGGCTCGCAGTTGAGTTCTACTGGTCTCAGTTGGGTTTTGATGCTCTCGGTTGGGTTCTACTGGTCCCAGTTGGGTTTTGGGTCTCCCAGTTGGGTTCTACTGGTCCCAGTTGGCTTTTGGGGCTCCCGGTTGTGTTCTACTGGTCCCAGTTGGGTTTTGGGGCTCCCGGTTGGGTTCTACTGGTCCCAGTTGGGTTTTGGGGCTCGCGGTTGGGTTCTACTGGTCCCAGTTGGGTTTTGGGGCTCCCGGTTGGGTTCTACTGGTCCCAGTTGGGTTTGGGGGCTCGCAGTTGGGTTCTACTGGTCCCAGTTGGGTTTTGATGCTCCCGGTTGGGTTCTACTGGTCCCAGTTGGGTTTTGGGGCTCCCAGTTGGGTTCTACTGGTCCCAGTTGGCTTTTGGGGCTCCCGGTTGGGTTCTACTGGTCCCAGTTGGCTTTTGGGGCTCCCGGTTGGGTTCTACTGGTCCCAGTAGGCTTTTGGGGTTCCCAGTTGGCTTTTGGGGCTCCCAGTTGTGTTCTACTGGTCCCAGTTGGGTTTTGGGGCACCCGGTTGGGTTCTACTGGTCCCAGTTGGGTTTTGGGGCTCCCGGTTGGGTTCTACTGGTCCCAGTTGGGTTTTGGGGCTCGCGGTTGGGTTCTACTGGTCCCAGTTGGGTTTTGGGGCTCGCGGTTGGGTTCTACTGGTCCCAGTTGGGTTTTGGGGCTCCTGGTTGGGTTCTACTGGTCCCAGTTTGGTTTTGGGTCTCGCAGTTGTGTTCTACTGGTCCCAGGTAGGGGGTGAGGGCTCCCAGTTGGGCTTTGGGGCTCCCAGTTTGGTTTTGGGCCTCCCGGTTGAGTTCTACTGGTCCCAGTTGAGTTTTGGGGCTCCCAGTTGGGTTCTACTGGTCCCAGTTGGGTTTTGGGGCTCCCAGTTGTGTTCTACTGGTCCCAGTTGGCTTTTGGGGCTCCCGGTTGGGTTCTACTGGTCCCAGTTGGTTTTGGGGGCTCCCAGTTGGGTTCTACTGGTCCCAGTTTGGGTTTTGGGGCTCCCAGTTGGGTTCTACTGGTCCCAGTTGGCTTTTGGGGCACCCGGTTGGGTTCTACTGGTCCCAGTTGGCTTTTGGGGTTCCCAGTTGGGTTCTACTGGTCCCAGTTGGGTTTTGGGGCTCGCGGTTGGGTTCTACTGGTCCCAGTTGGGTTTTGGGGCACCCGGTTGGGTTCTACTGGTCCCAGTTGTCTTTTGGGGCTCCCGGTTGGGTTCTACTGGTCCCAGTAGGCTTTTGGGGTTCCCAGTTGGGTTTTGGGGCTCGTGGTTGTGTTTTACTGGTCCCAGTTGGGTTCTGGGACTTGCAGTTGGGTTCTACAGGTCCCAGTTGGGTTTTGGGGCTCCCGGTTGGGTTCTACTGGTCCCAGTTGGGTTTTGGGGCTCCCGGTTGGGTTCTACTGGTCCCAGTTGGGTTTTGGGGCTCCCGGTTGGGTTCTACTGGTCCCAGTTTGGGTTTTGGGGCACCCGGTTGGGTTCTACTGGTCCCAGTTGGGCTTCGGGGCTCCCGGTTGTGTTCTACTGGTCCCAGTTGGCTTTTGGGGCACCCGGTTGGGTTCTACTGGTCCCAGTTGGCTTTTGGGGTTCCCAGTTGGGTTCTACTGGTCCCAATTTGGGTTTTGGGGCTCCCGGTTGGGTTCTACTGGTCCCAGTTGGGTTTTGGGGCACCCGGTTGGGTTCTACTGGTCCCAGTAGGCTTTTGGGGTTCCCAGTTGGGTTTTGGGGCTCCCGGTTGGGTTCTACTGGTCCCAGTTGGGTTTTGGGGCTCGCAGTTGAGTTCTACTGGTCTCAGTTGGGTTTTGATGCTCTCGGTTGGGTTCTACTGGTCCCAGTTGGGTTTTGGGTCTCCCAGTTGGGTTCTACTGGTCCCAGTTGGCTTTTGGGGCTCCCGGTTGTGTTCTACTGGTCCCAGTTGGGTTTTGGGGCTCCCGGTTGGGTTCTACTGGTCCCAGTTGGGTTTTGGGGCTCGCGGTTGGGTTCTACTGGTCCCAGTTGGGTTTTGGGGCTCGTGGTTGTGTTCTACTGGTCCCAGTTGGGTTTTGGGGCTCCCGGTTGGGTTCTACTGGTCCCAGTTGGGTTTTGGGGCTCGCAGTTGGGTTCTACTGGTCCCAGTTGGGTTTTGATGCTCCCGGTTGGGTTCTACTGGTCCCAGTTGGGTTTTGGGGCTCCCAGTTGGGTTCTACTGGTCCCAGTTGGCTTTTGGGGCTCCCGGTTGGGTTCTACTGGTCCCAGTTGGCTTTTGGGGCTCCCGGTTGGGTTCTACTGGTCCCAGTAGGCTTTTGGGGTTCCCAGTTGGCTTTTGGGGCTCCCAGTTGTGTTCTACTGGTCCCAGTTGGGTTTTGGGGCACCCGGTTGGGTTCTACTGGTCCCAGTTGGGTTTTGGGGCTCCCGGTTGTGTTCTACTGGTCCCAGTTGGGTTTTGGGGCTCCCGGTTGGGTTCTACTGGTCCCAGTTGGGTTTTGGGGCTCGCGGTTGGGTTCTACTGGTCCCAGTTGGGTTTTGGGGCTCCTGGTTGGGTTCTACTGGTCCCAGTTTGGTTTTGGGTCTCGCAGTTGTGTTCTACTGGTCCCAGGTAGGGGGTGAGGGCTCCCAGTTGGGCTTTGGGGCTCCCAGTTTGGTTTTGGGCCTCCCGGTTGAGTTCTACTGGTCCCAGTTGAGTTTTGGGGCTCCCAGTTGGGTTCTACTGGTCCCAGTTGGGTTTTGGGGCTCCCAGTTGTGTTCTACTGGTCCCAGTTGGCTTTTGGGGCTCCCGGTTGGGTTCTACTGGTCCCAGTTGGTTTTGGGGGCTCCCAGTTGGGTTCTACTGGTCCCAGTTTGGGTTTTGGGGCTCCCAGTTGGGTTCTACTGGTCCCAGTTGGCTTTTGGGGCACCCGGTTGGGTTCTACTGGTCCCAGTTGGCTTTTGGGGTTCCCAGTTGGGTTCTACTGGTCCCAGTTGGGTTTTGGGGCTCGCGGTTGGGTTCTACTGGTCCCAGTTGGGTTTTGGGGCACCCGGTTGGGTTCTACTGGTCCCAGTTGTCTTTTGGGGCTCCCGGTTGGGTTCTACTGGTCCCAGTAGGCTTTTGGGGTTCCCAGTTGGGTTTTGGGGCTCGTGGTTGTGTTTTACTGGTCCCAGTTGGGTTTTGGGACTTGCAGTTGGGCTCTACAGGTCCCAGTTGGGTTTTGGGGCTCCCGGTTGGGTTCTACTGGTCCCAGTTGGGTTTTGGGGCTCCCGGTTGGGTTCTACTGGTCCCAGTTGGGTTTTGGGGCTCCCGGTTGGGTTCTACTGGTCCCAGTTTGGGTTTTGGGGTTCGCGGTTGGGTTCTACTGGTCCCAGTTGGGCTTCGGGGCTCCCGGTTGTGTTCTACTGGTCCCAGTTGGCTTTTGGGGCACCCGGTTGGGTTCTACTGGTCCCAGTTGGCTTTTGGGGTTCCCAGTTGGGTTCTACTGGTCCCAATTTGGGTTTTGGGGCTCCCGGTTGGGTTCTACTGGTCCCAGTTGGGTTTTGGGGCACCCGGTTGGGTTCTACTGGTCCCAGTAGGCTTTTGGGGTTCCCAGTTGGGTTTTGGGGCTCGTGGTTGTGTTCTACTGGTCCCAGTTGGGTTTTGGGGCTCCCAGTTGGGTTCTACTGGTCCCAGTTGGCTTTTGGGGCTCGCAGTTGGGTTCTACTGGTCCCAGTTGGGTTTTGGCGCTCCCGGTTGGGTTCTACTGGTCCCAATTGGGTTTTGGGGCTCCCGCTTGGGTTCTACTGGTCCCAGTTGGGTTTTGGGGCTCGCAGTTGGGTTCTACTGGTCCCAGTTGGGTTTTGGGGCTCCCGGTTGGGTTCTACTGGTCCCAGTTGGGTTTTGGGGCTCCCGGTTGGGTTCTACTGGTCCCAGTTGGGTTTTGGGGCTCGCGGTTGGGTTCTACTGGTCCCAGTTGGGTTTTGGGGCACCCGGTTGGGTTCTACTGGTCCCAGTTGGGTTTTGGGGCTCCCGGTTGTGTTCTACTGGTCCCAGTTTGGGTTTTGGGGCTCCCGGTTGGGTTCTACTGGCCCCAGTTGGGTTTTGGGGCCCCCGGTTGGGTTCTACTGGTCCCAGTTGGGTTTTGGGGCTCGCGGTTGGGTACTACTGGTCCCAGTTGGGTTTTGGGGCTCGCAGTTGAGTTCTACTGGTCCCAGTTGGGTTTTGGGGCTCCCGGTTGGGTTCTACTGGTCCCAGTTGGGTTTTGGGTCTCCCAGTTGGGTTCTACTGGTCCCAGTTGGGTTTTGGGGCTCCCGGTTGGGTTCTACTGGTCCCAGTTGGGTTTTGGGGCTCCCGGTTGGGTTCTACTGGTCCCAGTTGGCTTTTGGGGTTCCCAGTTGGGTTCTACTGGTCCCAATTTGGGTTTTGGGGCTCCCGGTTGGGTTCTACTGGTCCCAGTTGGGTTTTGGGGCACCCGGTTGGGTTCTACTGGTCCCAGTAGGCTTTTGGGGTTCCCAGTTGGGTTTTGGGGCTCGTGGTTGTGTTCTACTGGTCCCAGTTGGGTTTTGGGGCTCCCAGTTGGGTTCTACTGGTCCCAGTTGGCTTTTGGGGCTCCCAGTTGGGTTCTACTGGTCCCAGTTGGTTTTTGGCGCTCCCGGTTGGGTTCTACTGGTCCCAATTGGGTTTTGGGGCTCGCGGTTGGGTTCTACTGGTCCCAGTTGGGTTTTGGGGCTCCCGGTTGTGTTCTACTGGTCCCAGTTGGGTTTTGGGGCTCCCGGTTGGGTTCTACTGGTCCCAGTTGGGTTTTGGGGCTCCCGGTTGGGTTCTACTGGTCCCAGTTGGGTTTGGGGTCTCGCAGTTGGGTTCTACTGGTCCCAGTTGGGTTTTGGGGCTCCCGGTTGGGTTCTACTGGTCCCAGTTGGGTTTTGGGGCTCCCAGTTGGGTTCTACTGGTCCCAGTTGGCTTTTGGGGCTCCCGGTTGGGTTCTACTGGTCCCAGTTGGGTTTTGGGGCTCCCGGTTGGGTTCTACTGGTCCCAGTAGGCTTTTGGGGTTCCCAGTTGGGTTTTGGGGCTCCCAGTTGGGCTTTGGGGATCCCGGTTGGATTCTACTGGTCCCAGTTGGGTTTTGGGGCTCCCGGTTGGGTTCTACAGGTCCCAGTTGGGTTTTGGGTCTCCCGGTTGGGTTCTACTGGTCCCAGTTGGGTTTTGGGGCTCCCGGTTGGGTTCTACTGGTCCCAGTTGGGTTTTGGGGCTCGCAGTTGAGTTCTACTGGTCTCAGTTGGGTTTTGATGCTCTCGGTTGGGTTCTACTGGTCCCAGTTGGGTTTTGGGTCTCCCAGTTGGGTTCTACTGGTCCCAGTTGGCTTTTGGGGCTCCCGGTTGTGTTCTACTGGTCCCAGTTGGGTTTTGGGGCTCCCGGTTGGGTTCTACTGGTCCCAGTTGGGTTTTGGGGCTCGCGGTTGGGTTCTACTGGTCCCAGTTGGGTTTTGGGGCTCCCGGTTGGGTTCTACTGGTCCCAGTTGGGTTTGGGGGCTCGCAGTTGGGTTCTACTGGTCCCAGTTGGGTTTTGATGCTCCCGGTTGGGTTCTACTGGTCCCAGTTGGGTTTTGGGGCTCCCAGTTGGGTTCTACTGGTCCCAGTTGGCTTTTGGGGCTCCCGGTTGGGTTCTACTGGTCCCAGTTGGCTTTTGGGGCTCCCGGTTGGGTTCTACTGGTCCCAGTAGGCTTTTGGGGTTCCCAGTTGGCTTTTGGGGCTCCCAGTTGTGTTCTACTGGTCCCAGTTGGGTTTTGGGGCACCCGGTTGTGTTCTACTGGTCCCAGTTGGGTTTTGGGGCTCCCGGTTGGGTTCTACTGGTCCCAGTTGGGTTTTGGGGCTCCCGGTTGGGTTCTACTGGTCCCAGTTGGGTTTTGGGGCTCGCGGTTGGGTTCTACTGGTCCCAGTTGGGTTTTGGGGCTCCTGGTTGGGTTCTACTGGTCCCAGTTTGGTTTTGGGTCTCGCAGTTGTGTTCTACTGGTCCCAGGTAGGGGGTGAGGGCTCCCAGTTGGGCTTTGGGGCTCCCAGTTTGGTTTTGGGCCTCCCGGTTGAGTTCTACTGGTCCCAGTTGAGTTTTGGGGCTCCCAGTTGGGTTCTACTGGTCCCAGTTGGGTTTTGGGGCTCCCAGTTGTGTTCTACTGGTCCCAGTTGGCTTTTGGGGTTCCCAGTTGGGTTTTGGGGCTCCCAGTTGGGCTTTGGGGATCCCGGTTGGATTCTACTGGTCCCAGTTGGGCTTCGGGGCTCCCGGTTGTGTTCTACTGGTCCCAGTTGGCTTTTGGGGCACCCGGTTGGGTTCTACTGGTCCCAGTTGGCTTTTGGGGTTCCCAGTTGGGTTCTACTGGTCCCAGTTGGGTTTTGGGGCTCGCGGTTGGGTTCTACTGGTCCCAGTTGGGTTTTGGGGCACCCGGTTGGGTTCTACTGGTCCCAGTTGTCTTTTGGGGCTCCCGGTTGGGTTCTACTGGTCCCAGTAGGCTTTTGGGGTTCCCAGTTGGGTTTTGGGGCTCGTGGTTGTGTTTTACTGGTCCCAGTTGGGTTTTGGGACTTGCAGTTGGGTTCTACAGGTCCCAGTTGGGTTTTGGGGCTCGCGGTTGGGTTCTACTGGTCCCAGTTGGGTTTTGGGGCTCCCGGTTGGGTTCTACTGGTCCCAGTTGGGTTTTGGGGCTCCCGGTTGGGTTCTACTGGTCCCAGTTTGGGTTTTGGGGCACCCGGTTGGGTTCTACTGGTCCCAGTTGGGCTTCGGGGCTCCCGGTTGTGTTCTACTGGTCCCAGTTGGCTTTTGGGGCACCCGGTTGGGTTCTACTGGTCCCAGTTGGGTTTTGGGGCTCCCAGTTGGGTTCTACTGGTCCCAATTTGGGTTTTGGGGCTCCCGGTTGGGTTCTACTGGTCCCAGTTGGGTTTTGGGGCACCCGGTTGGGTTCTACTGGTCCCAGTAGGCTTTTGGGGTTCCCAGTTGGGTTTTGGGGCTCGTGGTTGTGTTCTACTGGTCCCAGTTGGGTTTTGGGGCTCCCAGTTGGGTTCTACTGGTCCCAGTTGGCTTTTGGGGCTCGCAGTTGGGTTCTACTGGTCCCAGTTGGGTTTTGGGACTCCCAGTTGGGTTCTACTGGTCCCAGTTGGCTTTTGGGGCTCCCAGTTGGGTTCTACTGGTCCCAGTTGGGTTTTGGCGCTCCCGGTTGGGTTCTACTGGTCCCAATTGGGTTTTGGGGCTCCCAGTTGTGTTCTACTGGTCCCAGTTGGCTTTTGGGGTTCCCAGTTGGGTTTTGGGGCTCCCAGTTGGGCTTTGGGGATCCCGGTTGGATTCTACTGGTCCCAGTTGGGCTTCGGGGCTCCCGGTTGTGTTCTACTGGTCCCAGTTGGCTTTTGGGGCACCCGGTTGGGTTCTACTGGTCCCAGTTGGCTTTTGGGGTTCCCAGTTGGGTTCTACTGGTCCCAGTTGGGTTTTGGGGCTCGCGGTTGGGTTCTACTGGTCCCAGTTGGCTTTTGGGGCACCCGGTTGGGTTCTACTGGTCCCAGTTGTCTTTTGGGGCTCCCGGTTGGGTTCTACTGGTCCCAGTAGGCTTTTGGGGTTCCCAGTTGGGTTTTGGGGCTCGTGGTTGTGTTTTACTGGTCCCAGTTGGGTTTTGGGACTTGCAGTTGGGCTCTACAGGTCCCAGTTGGGTTTTGGGGCTCCCGGTTGGGTTCTACTGGTCCCAGTTGGGTTTTGGGGCTCCCGGTTGGGTTCTACTGGTCCCAGTTGGGTTTTGGGGCTCCCGGTTGGGTTCTACTGGTCCCAGTTTGGGTTTTGGGGTTCGCGGTTGGGTTCTACTGGTCCCAGTTGGGCTTCGGGGCTCCCGGTTGTGTTCTACTGGTCCCAGTTGGCTTTTGGGGCACCCGGTTGGGTTCTACTGGTCCCAGTTGGCTTTTGGGGTTCCCAGTTGGGTTCTACTGGTCCCAGTTTGGGTTTTGGGTCTCCCGGTTGGGTTCTACTGGTCCCAGTTGGGTTTTGGGGCTCGCGGTTGGGTTCTACTGGTCCCAGTTGGGTTTTGGGGCTCGCAGTTGGGTTCTACTGGTCTCAGTTGGATTTTGATGCTCTCGGTTGGGTTCTACTGGTCCCAGTTGGGTTTTGGGTCTCCCAGTTGGGTTCTACTGGTCTCAGTTGGGTTTTGATGCTCTCGGTTGGGTTCTACTGGTCCCAGTTGGGTTTTGGGGCTCCCAGTTGGGTTCTACTGGTCCCAGTTGGGTTTTGGGGCTCCCGGTTGTGTTCTACTGGTCCCAGTTGGGTTTTGGGTGTCCCGGTTGGGTTCTACTGGTCCCAGTTGGGTTTTGGGTGTCCCAGTTGGGTTCTACTGGTCCCAGTTGGGTTTTGGGGCTCCCGGTTGGGTTCTACTGGTCCCAGTTGGATTTTGGGGCTCCCGGTTGGGTTCTACTGGTCCCAGTTGGGTTTTGGGGCTCCCGGTTGGGTTCTACTGGTCCCAGTTGGGTTTGGGGGCTCGCAGTTGGGTTCTACTGGTCCCAGTTGGGTTTTGGGGCTCCCGGTTGGGTTCTACTGGTCCCAGTTGGGTTTTGGGTGTCCCGGTTGGGTTCTACTGGTCCCAGTTGGGTTTTGGGGCTCCCGGTTGGGTTCTACTGGTCCCAGTTGGGTTTTGGGGCTCCCGGTTGGGTTCTACTGGTCCCAGTTGGGTTTTGGGGCTCGCGGTTGGGTTCTACTGGTCCCAGTTGGCTTTTGGGGCTCGTGGTTGTGTTCTACTGGTCCCAGTTGGATTTTGGGGCTCGCAGTTGGGTTCTACTGGTCCCAGTTGGGTTTTGGGGCTCCCAGTTGTGTTCTACTGGTCCCAGATGGGTTTTGGGGCTCGCAGTTGGGTTCTACTGGTCCCAGTTGGGTTTTGGGGCTCCCGGTTGGGTTCTACTGGTCCCAGTTGGGTTTTGGGACTCGCAGTTGTGTTCTACTGGTCCCAGTTGGGTTTTGGGGCTCCCAGTTGGGTTCTACTGGTCCCAGTTGGGTTTTGGGGCTCCCGGTTGGGTTCTACTGGTCCCAGTTGGGTTTTGGGGCTCGCGGTTGGGTTCTACTGGTCCCAGTTTGGTTTTGGGGTACCCGGTTGGGTTCTACTGGCCCCAGTTGGGTTTTGGGTGTCCCGGTTGGGTTCTACTGGTCCCAGTTGGCTTTTGGGGCACCCGGTTGGGTTCTACTGGTCCCAGTTGGCTTTTGGGGTTCCCAGTTGGGTTCTACTGGTCCCAGTTGGGTTTTGGGGCTCGCGGTTGGGTTCTACTGGTCCCAGTTGGCTTTTGGGGCACCCGGTTGGGTTCTACTGGTCCCAGTTGTCTTTTGGGGCTCCCGGTTGGGTTCTACTGGTCCCAGTTGGATTTTGGGGTTCCCAGTTGGGTTTTGGGGCTCGTGGTTGTGTTTTACTGGTCCCAGTTGGGTTTTGGGACTTGCAGTTGGGCTCTACAGGTCCCAGTTGGGTTTTGGGGCTCCCGGTTGGGTTCTACTGGTCCCAGTTGGGTTTTGGGGCTCCCGGTTGGGTTCTACTGGTCCCAGTTGGGTTTTGGGGCTCCCGGTTGGGTTCTACTGGTCCCAGTTTGGGTTTTGGGGTTCGCGGTTGGGTTCTACTGGTCCCAGTTGGGCTTCGGGGCTCCCGGTTGTGTTCTACTGGTCCCAGTTGGCTTTTGGGGCACCCGGTTGGGTTCTACTGGTCCCAGTTGGCTTTTGGGGTTCCCAGTTGGGTTCTACTGGTCCCAATTTGGGTTTTGGGGCTCCCGGTTGGGTTCTACTGGTCCCAGTTGGGTTTTGGGGCACCCGGTTGGGTTCTACTGGTCCCAGTAGGCTTTTGGGGTTCCCAGTTGGGTTTTGGGGCTCCCGGTTGGGTTCTACTGGTCCCAGTTGGGTTTTGGGGCTCCCAGTTGGGTTCTACTGGTCCCAGTTGGCTTTTGGGGCTCGCAGTTGGGTTCTACTGGTCCCAGTTGGCTTTTGGGGCTCCCAGTTGGGTTCTACTGGTCCCAGTTGGGTTTTGGCGCTCCCGGTTGGGTTCTACTGGTCCCAATTGGGTTTTGGGGCTCCCGGTTGGGTTCTACTGGTCCCAGTTGGGTTTTGGGGCTCGCAGTTGGGTTCTACTGGTCCCAGTTGGGTTTTGGGGCTCCCG
Organism: Falco punctatus; assembly: GCF_963210335.1. Taxonomy (NCBI): domain Eukaryota; kingdom Metazoa; phylum Chordata; class Aves; order Falconiformes; family Falconidae; genus Falco; species Falco punctatus. The sequence continues at coordinate 35,610 of NW_027660261.1, forward strand.
GTTGGGTTCTACTGGTCCCAGTTGGATTTTGGGGCTCCCGGTTGGGTTCTACTGGTCCCAGTTGGGTTTTGGGGCTCGCGGTTGGGTTCTACTGGTCCCAGTTGGGTTTTGGGGCACCCGGTTGGGTTCTACTGGTCCCAGTTGGGTTTTGGGGCTCCCGGTTGTGTTCTACTGGTCCCAGTTTGGGTTTTGGGGCTCCCGGTTGGGTTCTACTGGCCCCAGTTGGGTTTTGGGGCCCCCGGTTGGGTTCTACTGGTCCCAGTTGGGTTTTGGGGCTCGCGGTTGGGTACTACTGGTCCCAGTTGGGTTTTGGGGCTCGCAGTTGAGTTCTACTGGTCTCAGTTGGGTTTTGATGCTCTCGGTTGGGTTCTACTGGTCCCAGTTGGGTTTTGGGTCTCCCAGTTGGGTTCTACTGGTCCCAGTTGGGTTTTGGGGCTCCCGGTTGGGTTCTACTGGTCCCAGTTGGGTTTTGGGGCTCCCGGTTGGGTTCTACTGGTCCCAGTTGGCTTTTGGGGTTCCCAGTTGGGTTCTACTGGTCCCAATTTGGGTTTTGGGGCTCCCGGTTGGGTTCTACTGGTCCCAGTTGGGTTTTGGGGCACCCGGTTGGGTTCTACTGGTCCCAGTAGGCTTTTGGGGTTCCCAGTTGGGTTTTGGGGCTCGTGGTTGTGTTCTACTGGTCCCAGTTGGGTTTTGGGGCTCCCAGTTGGGTTCTACTGGTCCCAGTTGGCTTTTGGGGCTCCCAGTTGGGTTCTACTGGTCCCAGTTGGGTTTTGGCGCTCCCGGTTGGGTTCTACTGGTCCCAGTTGGCTTTTGGGGTTCCCAGTTGGGTTTTGGGGCTCCCAGTTGGGCTTTTGGGATCTCGGTTGGATTCTACTGGTCCCAGTTGGGCTTCGGGGCTCCCGGTTGGGTTCTACTGGTCCCAGTTGGCTTTTGGGGCACCCGGTTGGGTTCTACTGGTCCCAGTTGGCTTTTGGGGTTCCCAGTTGGGTTCTACTGGTCCCAGTTGGGTTTTGGGGCTCGCGGTTGTGTTCTACTGGTCCCAGTTGGCTTTTGGGGCTCCCGGTTGGGTTCTACTGGTCCCAGTTGGCTTTTGGGGCGCCCGGTTGTGTTCTACTGGTCCCAGTAGGCTTTTGGGGTTCCCAGTTGGGTTTTGGGGCTCGTGGTTGTGTTCTACTGGTCCCAGTTGGGTTTTGGGGTTCCCAGTTGGGTTCTACAGGTCCCAGTTGGGTTTTGGGGCTCCCGGTTGTGTTCTACTGGTCCCAGTTGGGTTTTGGGGCTCCCGGTTGGGTTCTACTGGTCCCAGTTGGGTTTTGGGGCTCGCGGTTGGGTTCTACTGGTCCCAGTTGGGTTTTGGGGCTCCCGGTTGGGTTCTACTGGTCCCAGTTGGGTTTTGGGGCTCCCGGTTGGGTTCTACTGGTCCCAGTTGGGTTTGGGGGCTCGCAGTTGGGTTCTACTGGTCCCAGTTGGGTTTTGGGGCTCCCGGTTGGGTTCTACTGGTCCCAGTTGGGTTTTGGGGCTCCCAGTTGGGTTCTACTGGTCCCAGTTGGCTTTTGGGGCTCCCGGTTGGGTTCTACTGGTCCCAGTTGGGTTTTGGGTGTCCCGGTTGGGTTCTACTGGTCCCAGTTGGATTTTGGGGCTCCCGGTTGGGTTCTACTGGTCCCAGTAGGCTTTTGGGGTTCCCAGTTGGGTTTTGGGGCTCCCAGTTGGGCTTTGGGGATCCCGGTTGGGTTCTACTGGTCCCAGTTGGGCTTCGGGGCTCCCGGTTGTGTTCTACTGGTCCCAGTTGGCTTTTGGGGCACCCGGTTGGGTTCTACTGGTCCCAGTAGGCTTTTGGGGTTCCCAGTTGGGTTTTGGGGCTCCCAGTTGGGCTTTGGGGATCCCGGTTGGGTTCTACTGGTCCCAGTTGGGCTTCGGGGCTCCCGGTTGTGTTCTACTGGTCCCAGTTGGCTTTTGGGGCACCCGGTTGGGTTCTACTGGTCCCAGTTGGCTTTTGGGGTTCCCAGTTGGGTTCTACTGGTCCCAGTTGGGTTTTGGGGCTCGCGGTTGGGTTCTACTGGTCCCAGTTGGGTTTTGGGGCTCCCGGTTGGGTTCTACTGGTCCCAGTTGTCTTTTGGGGCTCCCGGTTGGGTTCTACTTGTCCCAGTAGGCTTTTGGGGTTCCCAGTTGGGTTTTGGGGCTCGTGGTTGTGTTCTACTGGTCCCAGTTGGGTTTTGGGACTTGCAGTTGAGTTCTACTGGTCCCAGTTGGGTTTTGGGGCTCGCGGTTGGGTTCTACTGGTCCCAGTTGGGTTTTGGGGCTCGCGGTTGGGTTCTACTGGTCCCAGTTGGCTTTTGGGGCTCGTGGTTGTGTTCTACTGGTCCCAGTTGGCTTTTGGGGTTCCCAGTTGGGTTCTACTGGTCCCAGTTGGGTTTTGGGGCTCGCGGTTGGGTTCTACTGGTCCCAGTTGCGTTTTGGGGCTCCCGGTTGGGTTCTACTGGTCCCAGTTGGGTTTTGGGGCTCCCGGTTGGGTTCTACTGGTCCCAGTTGGGTTTTGGGGCTCGCAGTTGAGTTCTACTGGTCTCAGTTGGGTTTTGGGGCTCCCAGTTGGGTTCTACTGGTCCCAGTTGGGTTTGGGGGCTCCCAGTTGGGTTCTACTGGTCCCAGTTGGGTTTTGGGGCTCCCAGTTGGGTTCTACTGGTCCCAGTTGGGTTTTGGCGCTCCCAGTTGGGTTCTACTGGTCCCAGTTGGGTTTTGGGGCTCCCGGTTGGGTTCTACTGGTCCCAGTTGGATTTTGGGGCTCCCGGTTGGGTTCTACTGGTCCCAGTTGGGTTTTGGGGCTCCCAGTTGGGTTCTACTGGTCCCAGTTGGGTTTTGGGTGTCCCGGTTGGGTTCTACTGGTCCCAGTTGGGTTTTGGCGCTCCCGGTTGGGTTCTACTGGTCCCAGTTGGATTTTGGGTGTCCCGGTTGGGTTCTACTGGTCCCAGTTGGGTTTTGGGGCTCCCGGTTGGGTTCTACTGGTCCCAGTTGGGTTTTGGGGCACCCGGTTGGGTTCTACTGGTCCCAGTTGGGTTTTGGGGCTCGCAGTTGAGTTCTACTGGTCCCAGTTGGGTTTTGGGGCTCCCAGTTGGGTTTTGGGGCTCCCAGTTGGGTTTTGGGTCTCCCAGTTGGGTTCTACTGGTCCCAGTTGGGTTTGGGGGCTCCCGGTTGGGTTCTACTGGTCCCAGTTGGGTTTTGGGGCTCCCAGTTGTGTTCTACTGGTCCCAGTTGGGTTTTGGGGCACCCGGTTGGGTTCTACTGGTCCCAGTTGCGTTTTGGGGCTCCCGGTTGGGTTCTACTGGTCCCAGTTGGGTTTTGGGTGTCCCGGTTGGGTTCTACTGGTCCCAGTTGGGTTTTGGGGCTCCCGGTTGTGTTCTACTGGTCCCAGTTGGGTTTTGGGGCTCCCGGTTGTGTTCTACTGGTCCCAGTTGGGTTTTGGGGCTCCCGGTTGGGTTCTACTTGTCCCAGTTGGGTTTTGGGGCACCCGGTTGGGTTCTACTGGTCCCAGTTGGGTTTTGGGTGTCCCGGTTGGGTTCTACTGGTCCCAGTTGGGTTTTGGGGCTCGCGGTTGGGTTCTACTGGTCCCAGTTGCGTTTTGGGGCTCCCGGTTGGGTTCTACTGGTCCCAGTTGGCTTTTGGGGCTCCCGGTTGGGTTCTACTGGTCCCAGTTGGGTTTTGGGGCTCCCGGTTGGGTTCTACTGGTCCCAGTTGGGTTTTGGGGCTCCCGGTTGGGTTCTACTGGTCCCAGTTGGGTTTGGGGGCTCCCAGTTGGGTTCTACTGGTCCCAGTTGGGTTTTGGGGCTCGCGGTTGGGTTCTACTGGTCCCAGTTGGGTTTTAGGGCTCCCAGTTGTGTTCTACTGGTCCCAGTTGGGTTTTGGGGCTCGCGGTTGGGTTCTACTGGTCCCAGTTGGGTTTTGGGGCTCCCGGTTGGGTTCTACTGGTCCCAGTTTGGGTTTTGGGGCTCGCGGTTGGGTTCTACTGGTCCCAGTTGGCTTTTGGGGCTCCCGGTTGGGTTCTACTGGTCCCAGTTGGGTTTTGGGGCTCCCGGTTGGGTTCTACTGGTCCCAGTTTGGGTTTTGGGGCTCGCGGTTGGGTTCTACTGGTCCCAGTTGGGTTTTGGGGCTCCCGGTTGTGTTCTACTGGTCCCAGTTGGGTTTTGGGGCTCCCGGTTGTGTTCTACTGGTCCCAGTTGGGTTTTGGGGCTCCCGGTTGGGTTCTACTGGTCCCAGTTGGCTTTTGGGCTTCCCAGTTGGCTTTTGGGGCTCGTGGTTGTGTTCTACTGGTCCCAGTTGGATTTTGGGGCTCCCAGTTGGGTTCTACTGGTCCCAGTTGGGTTTTGGGGCTCCCAGTTGTGTTCTACTGGTCCCAGTTGGGTTTTGGGGCTCGCAGTTGGGTTCTACTGGTCACAGTTGGGTTTTGGGGCTCCCGGTTGGGTTCTACTGGTCCCAGTTGGGTTTTGGGGCTCCCGGTTGGGTTCTACAGGTCCCAGTTGGGTTTTGGGGCTCCCGGTTGGGTTCTACTGGTCCCAGTTGGATTTTGGGGCTCGCGGTTGGGTTCTACTGGTCCCAGTTGGGTTTTGGGGCTCGCAGTTGAGTTCTACTGGTCTCAGTTGGGTTTTGATGCTCTCGGTTGGGTTCTACTGGTCCCAGTTGGGTTTTGGGGCTCCCGGTTGTGTTCTACTGGTCCCAGTTGGGTTTTGGGTGTCCCGGTTGGGTTCTACTGGTCCCAGTTGGGTTTTGGGTGTCCCAGTTGGGTTCTACTGGTCCCAGTTGGGTTTTGGGGCTCCCGGTTGGGTTCTACTGGTCCCAGTTGGATTTTGGGGCTCCCGGTTGGGTTCTACTGGTCCCAGTTGGGTTTTGGGGCTCCCGGTTGGGTTCTACTGGTCCCAGTTGGGTTTGGGGGCTCGCAGTTGGGTTCTACTGGTCCCAGTTGGGTTTTGGGGCTCCCGGTTGGGTTCTACTGGTCCCAGTTGGGTTTTGGGTGTCCCGGTTGGGTTCTACTGGTCCCAGTTGGGTTTTGGGGCTCCCGGTTGGGTTCTACTGGTCCCAGTTGGGTTTTGGGGCTCCCGGTTGGGTTCTACTGGTCCCAGTTGGGTTTTGGGGCTCGCGGTTGGGTTCTACTGGTCCCAGTTGGCTTTTGGGGCTCGTGGTTGTGTTCTACTGGTCCCAGTTGGATTTTGGGGCTCGCAGTTGGGTTCTACTGGTCCCAGTTGGGTTTTGGGGCTCCCAGTTGTGTTCTACTGGTCCCAGATGGGTTTTGGGGCTCGCAGTTGGGTTCTACTGGTCCCAGTTGGGTTTTGGGGCTCCCGGTTGGGTTCTACTGGTCCCAGTTGGGTTTTGGGACTCGCAGTTGTGTTCTACTGGTCCCAGTTGGGTTTTGGGGCTCCCAGTTGGGTTCTACTGGTCCCAGTTGGGTTTTGGGGCTCCCGGTTGGGTTCTACTGGTCCCAGTTGGGTTTTGGGGCTCGCGGTTGGGTTCTACTGGTCCCAGTTTGGTTTTGGGGTACCCGGTTGGGTTCTACTGGCCCCAGTTGGGTTTTGGGTGTCCCGGTTGGGTTCTACTGGCCCCAGTTGGGTTTTGGGGCTCACGGTTGGGTTCTACTGGTCCCAGTTGGGTTTTGGGGCTCCCGGTTGTGTTCTACTGGTCCCAGTTGGGTTTTGGGGCTCGCGGTTGTGTTCTACTGGTCCCAGTTGGGTTTTGGGGCTCCCAGTTGGGTTCTACTTGTCCCAGTTGGGTTTTGGGGCACCCGGTTGGGTTCTACTGGTCCCAGTTGGCTTTTGGGGTTCCCAGTTGGGTTCTACTGGTCCCAGTTGGGTTTTGGGGCTCGCGGTTGGGTTCTACTGGTCCCAGTTGCGTTTTGGGGCTCCCGGTTGGGTTCTACTGGTCCCAGTTGGGTTTTGGGGCTCCCGGTTGGGTTCTACTGGTCCCAGTTGGGTTTTGGGGCTCGCAGTTGAGTTCTACTGGTCTCAGTTGGGTTTTGATGCTCTCGGTTGGGTTCTACTGGTCCCAGTTGGGTTTGGGGGCTCCCAGTTGGGTTCTACTGGTCCCAGTTGGGTTTTGGGGCTCCCAGTTGGGTTCTACTGGTCCCAGTTGGGTTTTGGCGCTCCCAGTTGGGTTCTACTGGTCCCAGTTGGGTTTTGGGGCTCCCGGTTGGGTTCTACTGGTCCCAGTTGGATTTTGGGGCTCCCGGTTGGGTTCTACTGGTCCCAGTTGGGTTTTGGGGCTCCCAGTTGGGTTCTACTGGTCCCAGTTGGGTTTTGGGTGTCCCGGTTGGGTTCTACTGGTCCCAGTTGGGTTTTGGGGGTCCCGGTTGGGTTCTACTGGTCCCAGTTGGATTTTGGGTGTCCCGGTTGGGTTCTACTGGTCCCAGTTGGGTTTTGGGGCTCCCGGTTGGGTTCTACTGGTCCCAGTTGGGTTTTGGGGCACCCGGTTGGGTTCTACTGGTCCCAGTTGGGTTTTGGGGCTCGCAGTTGAGTTCTACTGGTCCCAGTTGGGTTTTGGGGCTCCCAGTTGGGTTTTGGGGCTCCCAGTTGGGTTTTGGGTCTCCCAGTTGGGTTCTACTGGTCCCAGTTGGGTTTGGGGGCTCCCGGTTGGGTTCTACTGGTCCCAGTTGGGTTTTGGGGCTCCCAGTTGTGTTCTACTGGTCCCAGTTGGGTTTTGGGGCACCCGGTTGGGTTCTACTGGTCCCAGTTGCGTTTTGGGGCTCCCGGTTGGGTTCTACTGGTCCCAGTTGGGTTTTGGGTGTCCCGGTTGGGTTCTACTGGTCCCAGTTGGGTTTTGGGGCTAGTGGTTGTGTTCTACTGGTCCCAGTTGGGTTTTGGGGCTCCCGGTTGTGTTCTACTGGTCCCAGTTGGGTTTTGGGGCTCCCGGTTGGGTTCTACTTGTCCCAGTTGGGTTTTGGGGCACCCGGTTGGGTTCTACTGGTCCCAGTTGGGTTTTGGGTGTCCCGGTTGGGTTCTACTGGTCCCAGTTGGGTTTTGGGGCTCGCGGTTGGGTTCTACTGGTCCCAGTTGCGTTTTGGGGCTCCCGGTTGGGTTCTACTGGTCCCAGTTGGCTTTTGGGGCTCCCGGTTGGGTTCTACTGGTCCCAGTTGGGTTTTGGGGCTCCCGGTTGGGTTCTACTGGTCCCAGTTGGGTTTTGGGGCTCCCGGTTGGGTTCTACTGGTCCCAGTTGGGTTTGGGGGCTCCCAGTTGGGTTCTACTGGTCCCAGTTGGGTTTTGGGGCTCGCGGTTGGGTTCTACTGGTCCCAGTTGGGTTTTAGGGCTCCCAGTTGTGTTCTACTGGTCCCAGTTGGGTTTTGGGGCTCGCGGTTGGGTTCTACTGGTCCCAGTTGGGTTTTGGGGCTCCCGGTTGGGTTCTACTGGTCCCAGTTTGGGTTTTGGGGCTCGCGGTTGGGTTCTACTGGTCCCAGTTGGCTTTTGGGGCTCCCGGTTGGGTTCTACTGGTCCCAGTTGGGTTTTGGGGCTCCCGGTTGGGTTCTACTGGTCCCAGTTTGGGTTTTGGGGCTCGCGGTTGGGTTCTACTGGTCCCAGTTGGGTTTTGGGGCTCCCGGTTGTGTTCTACTGGTCCCAGTTGGGTTTTGGGGCTCCCGGTTGTGTTCTACTGGTCCCAGTTGGGTTTTGGGGCTCCCGGTTGGGTTCTACTGGTCCCAGTTGGCTTTTGGGCTTCCCAGTTGGCTTTTGGGGCTCGTGGTTGTGTTCTACTGGTCCCAGTTGGATTTTGGGGCTCCCAGTTGGGTTCTACTGGTCCCAGTTGGGTTTTGGGGCTCCCAGTTGTGTTCTACTGGTCCCAGTTGGGTTTTGGGGCTCGCAGTTGGGTTCTACTGGTCACAGTTGGGTTTTGGGGCTCCCGGTTGGGTTCTACTGGTCCCAGTTGGGTTTTGGGGCTCCCGGTTGGGTTCTACAGGTCCCAGTTGGGTTTTGGGGCTCCCGGTTGGGTTCTACTGGTCCCAGTTGGATTTTGGGGCTCGCGGTTGGGTTCTACTGGTCCCAGTTGGGTTTTGGGGCTCGCAGTTGAGTTCTACTGGTCTCAGTTGGGTTTTGATGCTCTCGGTTGGGTTCTACTGGTCCCAGTTGGGTTTTGGGGCTCCCGGTTGTGTTCTACTGGTCCCAGTTTGGGTTTTGGGTCTCCCGGTTGGGTTCTACTGGTCCCAGTTGGGTTTTGGGGCTCCCGGTTGGGTTCTACTGGTCCCAGTTGGATTTTGGGGCTCCCGGTTGGGTTCTACTGGTCCCAGTTGGGTTTTGGGGCTCCCGGTTGGGTTCTACTGGTCCCAGTTGGGTTTGGGGGCTCGCAGTTGGGTTCTACTGGTCCCAGTTGGGTTTTGGGGCTCCCGGTTGGGTTCTACTGGTCCCAGTTGGGTTTTGGGGCACCCGGTTGGGTTCTACTGGTCCCAGTTGGGTTTTGGGGCTCCCGGTTGGGTTCTTCTGGTCCCAGTTGGGTTTTGGGGCTCCCGGTTGTGTTCTACTGGTCCCAGTTGGGTTTTGGGGCTCCCGGTTGGGTTCTACTTGTCCCAGTTGGGTTTTGGGGCACCCGGTTGGGTTCTACTGGTCCCAGTTGGGTTTTGGGTGTCCCGGTTGGGTTCTACTGGTCCCAGTTGGGTTTTGGGGCTCGCGGTTGGGTTCTACTGGTCCCAGTTGCGTTTTGGGGCTCCCGGTTGGGTTCTACTGGTCCCAGTTGGCTTTTGGGGCTCCCGGTTGGGTTCTACTGGTCCCAGTTGGGTTTTGGGGCTCCCGGTTGGGTTCTACTGGTCCCAGTTGGGTTTTGGGGCTCCCGGTTGGGTTCTACTGGTCCCAGTTGGGTTTGGGGGCTCCCAGTTGGGTTCTACTGGTCCCAGTTGGGTTTTGGGGCTCGCGGTTGGGTTCTACTGGTCCCAGTTGGGTTTTAGGGCTCCCAGTTGTGTTCTACTGGTCCCAGTTGGGTTTTGGGGCTCGCGGTTGGGTTCTACTGGTCCCAGTTGGGTTTTGGGGCTCCCGGTTGGGTTCTACTGGTCCCAGTTTGGGTTTTGGGGCTCGCGGTTGGGTTCTACTGGTCCCAGTTGGCTTTTGGGGCTCCCGGTTGGGTTCTACTGGTCCCAGTTGGGTTTTGGGGCTCCCGGTTGGGTTCTACTGGTCCCAGTTTGGGTTTTGGGGCTCGCGGTTGGGTTCTACTGGTCCCAGTTGGGTTTTGGGGCTCCCGGTTGTGTTCTACTGGTCCCAGTTGGGTTTTGGGGCTCCCGGTTGTGTTCTACTGGTCCCAGTTGGGTTTTGGGGCTCCCGGTTGGGTTCTACTGGTCCCAGTTGGCTTTTGGGCTTCCCAGTTGGCTTTTGGGGCTCGTGGTTGTGTTCTACTGGTCCCAGTTGGATTTTGGGGCTCCCAGTTGGGTTCTACTGGTCCCAGTTGGGTTTTGGGGCTCCCAGTTGTGTTCTACTGGTCCCAGTTGGGTTTTGGGGCTCGCAGTTGGGTTCTACTGGTCACAGTTGGGTTTTGGGGCTCCCGGTTGGGTTCTACTGGTCCCAGTTGGGTTTTGGGGCTCCCGGTTGGGTTCTACAGGTCCCAGTTGGGTTTTGGGGCTCCCGGTTGGGTTCTACTGGTCCCAGTTGGATTTTGGGGCTCGCGGTTGGGTTCTACTGGTCCCAGTTGGGTTTTGGGGCTCGCAGTTGAGTTCTACTGGTCTCAGTTGGGTTTTGATGCTCTCGGTTGGGTTCTACTGGTCCCAGTTGGGTTTTGGGGCTCCCGGTTGTGTTCTACTGGTCCCAGTTTGGGTTTTGGGTCTCCCGGTTGGGTTCTACTGGTCCCAGTTGGGTTTTGGGGCTCCCGGTTGGGTTCTACTGGTCCCAGTTGGATTTTGGGGCTCCCGGTTGGGTTCTACTGGTCCCAGTTGGGTTTTGGGGCTCCCGGTTGGGTTCTACTGGTCCCAGTTGGGTTTGGGGGCTCGCAGTTGGGTTCTACTGGTCCCAGTTGGGTTTTGGGGCTCCCGGTTGGGTTCTACTGGTCCCAGTTGGGTTTTGGGGCACCCGGTTGGGTTCTACTGGTCCCAGTTGGGTTTTGGGGCTCCCGGTTGGGTTCTTCTGGTCCCAGTTGGGTTTTGGGGCTCCCGGTTGGGTTCTACTGGTCCCAGTTGGGTTTTGGGGCTCGCGGTTGGGTTCTACTGGTCCCAGTTGGCTTTTGGGGCTCCCGGTTGGGTTCTACTGGTCCCAGTTGGATTTTGGGGCTCCCAGTTGGGTTCTACTGGTCCCAGTTGGGTTTTGGGGCTCCCAGTTGTGTTCTACTGGTCCCAGATGGGTTTTGGGGCTCGCAGTTGGGTTCTACTGGTCCCAGTTGGGTTTTGGGGCTCCCGGTTGGGTTCTACTGGTCCCAGTTGGGTTTTGGGACTCGCAGTTGTGTTCTACTGGTCCCAGTTGGGTTTTGGGGCTCCCAGTTGGGTTCTACTGGTCCCAGTTGGGTTTTGGGGCTCCCGGTTGGGTTCTACTGGTCCCAGTTGGGTTTTGGGGCTCGCGGTTGGGTTCTACTGGTCCCAGTTTGGTTTTGGGGTACCCGGTTGGGTTCTACTGGCCCCAGTTGGCTTTTGGGTGTCCCGGTTGGGTTCTACTGGCCCCAGTTGGGTTTTGGGGCTCACGGTTGGGTTCTACTGGTCCCAGTTGGGTTTTGGGGCTCCCGGTTGGGTTCTACTGGTCCCAGTTGGGTTTTGGGGCTCGCGGTTGGGTTCTACTGGTCCCAGTTTGGCTTTTGGGGCTCGTGGTTGTGTTCTACTGGTCCCAGTTGGGTTTTGGGTGTCCCGGTTGGGTTCTACTGGTCCCAGTTGGGTTTTGGGGCTCCCGGTTGGGTTCTACTGGTCCCAGTTGGGTTTTGGGGCTCCCGGTTGGGTTCTACTGGTCCCAGTTGGGTTTTGGGGCTCCCGGTTGGGTTCTACTGGTCCCAGTTGGGTTTTGGGGCTCCCGGTTGGGTTCTACTGGTCCCAGTTGGGTTTCGGGTGTCCCGGTTGGGTTCTACTGGTCCCAGTTGGGTTTTGGGGCTAGTGGTTGTGTTCTACTGGTCCCAGTTGGGTTTTGGGGCTCGCGGTTGTGTTCTACTGGTCCCAGTTGGGTTTTGGGGCTCCCAGTTGGGTTCTACTTGTCCCAGTTGGGTTTTGGGGCACCCGGTTGGGTTCTACTGGTCCCAGTTGGCTTTTGGGGTTCCCAGTTGGGTTCTACTGGTCCCAGTTGGGTTTTGGGGCTCGCGGTTGGGTTCTACTGGTCCCAGTTGGGTTTTGGGGCTCCCGGTTGGGTTCTACTGGTCCCAGTTGGGTTTTGGGGCTCCCGGTTGGGTTCTACTGGTCCCAGTTGGGTTTTGGGGCTCGCAGTTGAGTTCTACTGGTCTCAGTTGGGTTTTGATGCTCTCGGTTGGGTTCTACTGGTCCCAGTTGGGTTTTGGGGCTCCCAGTTGGGTTCTACTGGTCCCAGTTGGGTTTTGGGGCTCCCAGTTGGGTTCTACTGGTCCCAGTTGGGTTTTGGCGCTCCCAGTTGGGTTCTACTGGTCCCAGTTGGGTTTTGGGGCTCCCGGTTGGGTTCTACTGGTCCCAGTTGGATTTTGGGGCTCCCGGTTGGGTTCTACTGGTCCCAGTTGGGTTTTGGGGCTCCCAGTTGGGTTCTACTGGTCCCAGTTGGGTTTTGGGTGTCCCGGTTGGGTTCTACTGGTCCCAGTTGGGTTTTGGGGGTCCCGGTTGGGTTCTACTGGTCCCAGTTGGGTTTTGGGGCTCCCGGTTGGGTTCTACTGGTCCCAGTTGGGTTTTGGGGCACCCGGTTGGGTTCTACTGGTCCCAGTTGGGTTTTGGGGCTCGCAGTTGAGTTCTACTGGTCCCAGTTTGGGTTTTGGGGCTCCCAGTTGGGTTTTGGGGCTCCCAGTTGGGTTTTGGGTCTCCCAGTTGGGTTCTACTGGTCCCAGTTGGGTTTGGGGGCTCCCGGTTGGGTTCTACTGGTCCCAGTTGGGTTTTGGGGCTCCCAGTTGTGTTCTACTGGTCCCAGTTGGGTTTTGGGGCACCCGGTTGGGTTCTACTGGTCCCAGTTGCGTTTTGGGGCTCCCGGTTGGGTTCTACTGGTCCCAGTTGGGTTTTGGGTGTCCCGGTTGGGTTCTACTGGTCCCAGTTGGGTTTTGGGGCTAGTGGTTGTGTTCTACTGGTCCCAGTTGGGTTTTGGGGCTCCCGGTTGTGTTCTACTGGTCCCAGTTGGGTTTTGGGGCTCCCGGTTGGGTTCTACTTGTCCCAGTTGGGTTTTGGGGCACCCGGTTGGGTTCTACTGGTCCCAGTTGGCTTTTGGGGTTCCCAGTTGGGTTCTACTGGTCCCAGTTGGATTTTGGGGCTCGCGGTTGGGTTCTACTGGTCCCAGTTGCGTTTTGGGGCTCCCGGTTGGGTTCTACTGGTCCCAGTTGGCTTTTGGGGCTCCCGGTTGGGTTCTACTGGTCCCAGTTGGGTTTTGGGGCTCCCGGTTGGGTTCTACTGGCCCCAGTTGGGTTTGGGGGCTCCCAGTTGGGTTCTACTGGTCCCAGTTGGGTTTTGGGGCTCGCGGTTGGGTTCTACTGGTCCCAGTTGGGTTTTAGGGCTCCCAGTTGTGTTCTACTGGTCCCAGTTGGGTTTTGGGGCTCGCGGTTGGGTTCTACTGGTCCCAGTTGGGTTTTGGGGCTCCCGGTTGGGTTCTACTGGTCCCAGTTTGGGTTTTGGGGCTCGCGGTTGGGTTCTACTGGTCCCAGTTGGGTTTTGGGGCTCCCGGTTGGGTTCTACTGGTCCCAGTTGGGTTTTGGGTGTCCCGGTTGGGTTCTACTGGTCCCAGTTTGGGTTTTGGGGCTCGCGGTTGGGTTCTACTGGTCCCAGTTGGGTTTTGGGGCTCCCGGTTGTGTTCTACTGGTCCCAGTTGGGTTTTGGGGCTCCCGGTTGTGTTCTACTGGTCCCAGTTGGGTTTTGGGGCTCCCGGTTGGGTTCTACTGGTCCCAGTTGGCTTTTGGGGTTCCCAGTTGGCTTTTGGGGCTCGTGGTTGTGTTCTACTGGTCCCAGTTGGATTTTGGGGCTCCCAGTTGGGTTCTACTGGTCCCAGTTGGGTTTTGGGGCTCCCAGTTGTGTTCTACTGGTCCCAGTTGGGTTTTGGGGCTCGCAGTTGGGTTCTACTGGTCACAGTTGGGTTTTGGGGCTCCCGGTTGGGTTCTACTGGTCCCAGTTGGGTTTTGGGGCTCCCGGTTGGGTTCTACAGGTCCCAGTTGGGTTTTGGGGCTCCCGGTTGGGTTCTACTGGTCCCAGTTGGATTTTGGGGCTCGCGGTTGGGTTCTACTGGTCCCAGTTGGGTTTTGGGGCTCGCAGTTGAGTTCTACTGGTCTCAGTTGGGTTTTGATGCTCTCGGTTGGGTTCTACTGGTCCCAGTTGGGTTTTGGGGCTCCCGGTTGTGTTCTACTGGTCCCAGTTTGGGTTTTGGGTCTCCCGGTTGGGTTCTACTGGTCCCAGTTGGGTTTTGGGGCTCCCGGTTGGGTTCTACTGGTCCCAGTTTGGTTTTGGGGCTCCCAGTTGGGTTCTACTGGTCCCAGTTGGGTTTTGATGCTCTCGGTTGGGTTCTACTGGTCCCAGTTGGGTTTTGGGTCTCCCAGTTGGGTTCTACTGGTCTCAGTTGGGTTTTGATGCTCTCGGTTGGGTTCTACTGGTCCCAGTTGGGTTTTGGGTGTCCCAGTTGGGTTCTACTGGTCCCAGTTGGGTTTTGGGGCTCCCGGTTGTGTTCTACTGGTCCCAGTTGGGTTTTGGGGCTCCCGGTTGGGTTCTACTGGTCCCAGTTGGGTTTTGGGGCTCGCGGTTGGGTTCTACTGGTCCCAGTTGGGTTTTGGGGCTCCCGGTTGGGTTCTACTGGTCCCAGTTGGGTTTTGGGGCTCCCGGTTGGGTTCTACTGGTCCCAGTTGGGTTTGGGGGCTTGCAGTTGGGTTCTACTGGTCCCAGTTGGGTTTTGGGGCTCCCGGTTGGGTTCTACTGGTCCCAGTTGGGTTTTGGGGCACCCGGTTGGGTTCTACTGGTCCCAGTTGGGTTTTGGGGCTCCCGGTTGGGTTCTACTGGTCCCAGTTGGGTTTTGGGGCTCCCGGTTGGGTTCTACTGGTCCCAGTTGGGTTTTGGGGCTCGCGGTTGGGTTCTACTGGTCCCAGTTGGCTTTTGGGGCTCGTGGTTGTGTTCTACTGGTCCCAGTTGGATTTTGGGGCTCGCAGTTGGGTTCTACTGGTCCCAGTTGGGTTTTGGGGCTCCCAGTTGTGTTCTACTGGTCCCAGATGGGTTTTGGGGCTCGCAGTTGGGTTCTACTGGTCCCAGTTGGGTTTTGGGGCTCCCGGTTGTGTTCTACTGGTCCCGGTTGGATTTTGGGGCTCCCGGTTGGGTTCTACTGGTCCCAGTTGGGTTTTGGGGCTCCTGGTTGGGTTCTACTGGTCCCAGTTGGGTTTTGGGGCTCCCGGTTGGGTTCTACTGGTCCCAGTTGGGTTTTGGGGTACCCGGTTGGGTTCTACTGGCCCCAGTTGGCTTTTGGGGCTCCCGGTTGGGTTCTACTGGCCCCAGTTGGGTTTTGGGGCTCACGGTTGGGTTCTACTGGTCCCAGTTGGGTTTTGGGGCTCACGGTTGGGTTCTACTGGTCCCAGTTGGGTTTTGGGGCTCGCGGTTGGGTTCTACTGGTCCCAGTTTGGCTTTTGGGGCTCGTGGTTGTGTTCTACTGGTCCCAGTTGGGTTTTGGGGCTCGCGGTTGGGTTCTACTGGTCCCAGTTGGGTTTTGGGGCTCCCGGTTGGGTTCTACTGGTCCCAGTTGGGTTTTGGGGCTCGCAGTTGGGTTCTACTGGTCCCAGTTGGGTTTTGGGGCTCGCGGTTGGGTTCTACTGGTCCCAGTTGGGTTTTGGGGCTCCCGGTTGGGTTCTACTGGTCCCAGTTGGGTTTTGGGGCTCCCGGTTGGGTTCTACTGGTCCCAGTTGGGTTTTGGGGCTCCCGGTTGGGTTCTACTGGTCCCAGTTGGGTTTTGGGGCTCCCGGTTGGGTTCTACTGGTCCCAGTTGGGTTTTGGGGCTAGTGGTTGTGTTCTACTGGTCCCAGTTGGGTTTTGGGGCTCCCGGTTGTGTTCTACTGGTCCCAGTTGGGTTTTGGGGCTCCCAGTTGGGTTCTACTTGTCCCAGTTGGGTTTTGGGCACCCGGTTGGGTTCTACTGGTCCCAGTTGGCTTTTGGGGTTCCCAGTTGGGTTCTACTGGTCCCAGTTGGGTTTTGGGGCTCGCGGTTGGGTTCTACTGGTCCCAGTTGCGTTTTGGGGCTCCCGGTTGGGTTCTACTGGTCCCAGTTGGGTTTTGGGGCTCCCGGTTGGGTTCTACTGGTCCCAGTTGGGTTTTGGGGCTCGCAGTTGAGTTCTACTGGTCCCAGTTGGGTTTTGATGCTCTCGGTTGGGTTCTACTGGTCCCAGTTGGGTTTGGGGGCTCCCAGTTGGGTTCTACTGGTCCCAGTTGGGTTTTGGGGCTCCCAGTTGGGTTCTACTGGTCCCAGTTGGGTTTTGGGTGTCCCGGTTGGGTTCTACTGGTCCCAGTTGGGTTTTGGGGCTCCCGGTTGGGTTCTACTGGTCCCAGTTGGATTTTGGGGCTCCCGGTTGGGTTCTACTGGTCCCAGTTGGGTTTTGGGGCTCCCAGTTGGGTTCTACTGGTCCCAGTTGGGTTTTGGGTGTCCCGGTTGGGTTCTACTGGTCCCAGTTGGGTTTTGGGGGTCCCGGTTGGGTTCTACTGGTCCCAGTTGGATTTTGGGTGTCCCGGTTGGGTTCTACTGGTCCCAGTTGGGTTTTGGGGCTCCCGGTTGGGTTCTACTGGTCCCAGTTGGGTTTTGGGGCTCGCGGTTGGGTTCTACTGGTCCCAGTTGGATATTCGGGCTCCCGGTTGGGTTCTACTGGTCCCAGTTGGGTTTTGGGGCTCCCAGTTGGGTTTTGGGGCTCCCAGTTGGGTTTTGGGTCTCCCAGTTGGGTTCTACTGGTCCCAGTTGGGTTTGGGGGCTCCCGGTTGGGTTCTACTGGTCCCAGTTGGGTTTTGGGGCTCCCAGTTGTGTTCTACTGGTCCCAGTTGGGTTTTGGGGCACCCGGTTGGGTTCTACTGGTCCCAGTTGCGTTTTGGGGCTCCCGGTTGGGTTCTACTGGTCCCAGTTGGGTTTTGGGTGTCCCGGTTGGGTTCTACTGGTCCCAGTTGGGTTTTGGGGCTAGTGGTTGTGTTCTACTGGTCCCAGTTGGGTTTTGGGGCTCCCGGTTGTGTTCTACTGGTCCCAGTTGGGTTTTGGGGCTCCCGGTTGGGTTCTACTTGTCCCAGTTGGGTTTTGGGGCACCCGGTTGGGTTCTACTGGTCCCAGTTGGCTTTTGGGGTTCCCAGTTGGGTTCTACTGGTCCCAGTTGGGTTTTGGGGCTCGCGGTTGGGTTCTACTGGTCCCAGTTGCGTTTTGGGGCTCCCGGTTGGGTTCTACTGGTCCCAGTTGGGTTTTGGGGCTCCCGGTTGGGTTCTACTGGTCCCAGTTGGGTTTTGGGGCTCGCAGTTGAGTTCTACTGGTCTCAGTTGGGTTTTGATGCTCTCGGTTGGGTTCTACTGGTCCCAGTTGGGTTTGGGGGCTCCCAGTTGGGTTCTACTGGTTCCAGTTGGGTTTTGGGGCTCCCAGTTGGGTTCTACTGGTCCCAGTTGGGTTTTGGCGCTCCCAGTTGGGTTCTACTGGTCCCAATTTGGGTTTTGGGGCTCCCGGTTGGGTTCTACTGGTCCCAGTTGGGTTTTGGGGCTCCCGGTTGGGTTCTACTGGTCCCAGTTGGGTTTTGGGTCTCCCAGTTGGGTTCTACTGGTCCGAGTTGGGTTTTGGGTGTCCCGGTTGGGTTCTACTGGTCCCAGTTGGGTTTTGGGGCTCCCGGTTGGGTTCTACTGGTCCCAGTTGGGTTTTGGGTGTCCCGGTTGGGTTCTACTGGTCCCAGTTGGGTTTTGGGGCTCCCGGTTGTGTTCTACTGGTCCCAGTTGGGTTTTGGGGCTCCCGGTTGGGTTCTACTGGTCCCAGTTGGGTTTTGGGGCTCCCAGTTGAGTTCTACTGGTCCCAGTTTGGTTTTGGGGCACCCGATTGGGTTCTACTGGTCCCAGTTGGGTTTTGGGTCTCCCAGTTGGGTTCTACTGGTCCCAGTTGGGTTTTGGGGCTCCCGGTTGGGTTCTACTGGTCCCAGTTGGCTTTTGGGGCACCCGGTTGGGTTCTACTGGTCCCAGTTGGCTTTTGGGGTTCCCAGTTGGGTTCTACTGGTCCCAGTTGGGTTTTGGGGCTCGCGGTTGGGTTCTACTGGTCCCAGTTGCGTTTTGGGGCTCCCGGTTGGGTTCTACTGGTCCCAGTTGGGTTTTGGGGCTCGCGGTTGGGTTCTACTGGTCCCAGCTGGCTTTTGGGGTTCCCAGTTGGGTTCTACTGGTCCCAGTTGGGTTTTGGGGCTCGCGGTTGGGTTCTACTGGTCCCAGTTGCGTTTTGGGTGTCCCGGTTGGGTTCTACTGGTCCCAGTTGGGTTTTGGGGCTCCCGGTTGGGTTCTACTGGTCCCAGTAGGGTTTGGGGGCTCGCGGTTGGGTTCTACTGGTCCCAGTTGGCTTTTGGGGCTCCCAGTTGGGTTCTACTGGTCCCAGTTGGGTTTTGGCGCTCCCAGTTGTGTTCTACTGGTCCCAGTTGGGTTTTGGGGCTCCCGGTTGGGTTCTACTGGTCCCAGTTGGATTTTGGGTGTCCCGGTTGGGTTCTACTGGTCCCAGTTGGGTTTTGGGGCTCGCAGTTGAGTTCTACTGGTCTCAGTTGGGTTTTGATGCTCTCGGTTGGGTTCTACTGGTCCCAGTTGGGTTTTGGGTCTCCCAGTTGGGTTCTACTGGTCCCAGTTGGGTTTTGGGGCTCCCGGTTGTGTTCTACTGGTCCCAGTTGGGTTTGGGGGCTCGCGGTTGGGTTCTACTGGTCCCAGTTGGGTTTTGGGTGTCCCGGTTGGGTTCTACTGGTCCCAGTTGGGTTTTGGGTGTCCCAGTTGGGTTCTACTGGTCCCAGTTGGGTTTTGGGGCTCCCGGTTGGGTTCTACTGGTCCCAGTTGGATTTTGGGGCTCCCGGTTGGGTTCTACTGGTCCCAGTTGGGTTTTGGGGCTCCCGGTTGGGTTCTACTGGTCCCAGTTGGGTTTTGGGGCTCGCGATTGGGTTCTACTGGTCCCATTTGGGTTTTGGGGCTCGCAGTTGAGTTCTACTGGTCTCAGTTGGGTTTTGATGCTCTCGGTTGGGTTCTACTTGTCCCAGTTGGGTTTTGGGTCTCCCAGTTGGGTTCTACTGGTCCCAGTTGGGTTTTGGGGCTCCCGGTTGGGTTCTACTGGTCCGAGTTGGGTTTTGGGGCTCCCGGTTGTGTTCTACTGGTCCCAGTTGGGTTTTGGGGCTCGCGGTTGGGTTCTACTGGTCCCAGTTGGGTTTTGGGGCTCGCGGTTGGGTTCTACTGGTCCCAGTTGGGTTTGGGGGCTCGCGGTTGGGTTCTACTGGTCCAAGTTGGGTTTTGGGGCTCCCAGTTGTGTTCTACTGGTCCCAGTTGGGTTTTGGGGCACCCGGTTGGGTTCTACTGGTCCCAGTTGGCTTTTGGGGTTCCCAGTTGGCTTTTGGGGCTCCTGGTTGGGTTCTACTGGTCCCAGTTGGGTTTTGGGGCTCCCAGTTGTGTTCTACTGGTCCCAGATGGGTTTTGGGGCTCGCAGTTGGGTTCTACTGGTCCCAGTTGGGTTTTGGGGCTCCCGGTTGGTTTCTACTGGTCCCAGTTGGGTTTTGGGGCTCCTGGTTGGGTTCTACTGGTCCCAGTTGGGTTTGGGGGCTCGCGGTTGGGTTCTACTGGTCCCAGTTGGCTTTTGGGGCTCCCAGTTGGGTTCTACTGGTCCGAGTTGGGTTTTGGGGGTAGTGGTTGTGTTCTACTGGTCCCAGTTGGGTTTTGGGGCTCCCGGTTGGGTTCTACTGGTCCCAGTTGGGTTTTGGGGCTCGCAGTTGAGTTCTACTGGTCCCAGTTGGGTTTTGGGGCTCCCAGTTGGGTTCTACTGGTCCCAGTTGGGTTTTGGGGCTCCCGGTTGTGTTCTACTGGTCCCAGTTGGGTTTTGGGGCTCGCGGTTGGGTTCTACTGGTCCCAGTTGGGTTTTGGGGCTCGCAGTTGAGTTCTACTGGTCTCAGTTGAGTTTTGGGGCTCCCGGTTGGGTTCTACTGGTCCCAGTTGGATTTTGGGGCTCCCGGTTGGGTTCTACTGGTCCCAGTTGGCTTTTGGGGTTCCCAGTTGGCTTTTGGGGCTCCTGGTTGGGTTCTACTGGTCCCAGTTGGGTTTTGGGGCTCCCAGTTGTGTTCTACTGGTCCCAGATGGGTTTTGGGGCTCGCAGTTGGGTTCTACTGGTCCCAGTTGGGTTTTGGGGCTCCCGGTTGGGTTCTACTGGTCCCAGTTGGGTTTTGGGGCTCCTGGTTGGGTTCTACTGGTCCCAGTTGGGTTTGGGGGCTCGCGGTTGGGTTCTACTGGTCCCAGTTGGCTTTTGGGGCTCCCAGTTGGGTTCTACTGTTCCGAGTTGGGTTTTGG
Organism: Falco punctatus; assembly: GCF_963210335.1. Classification (NCBI taxonomy): domain Eukaryota; kingdom Metazoa; phylum Chordata; class Aves; order Falconiformes; family Falconidae; genus Falco; species Falco punctatus. The sequence continues at coordinate 55,158 of NW_027660261.1, forward strand.
GGGTAGTGGTTGTGTTCTACTGGTCCCAGTTGGGTTTTGGGGCTCCCGGTTGGGTTCTACTGGTCCCAGTTGGGTTTTGGGGCTCGCAGTTGAGTTCTACTGGTCCCAGTTGGGTTTTGGGGCTCCCAGTTGGGTTCTACTGGTCCCAGTTGGGTTTTGGGGCTCGCGGTTGGGTTCTACTGGTCCCAGTTGGGTTTTGGGGCTCGCAGTTGAGTTCTACTGGTCTCAGTTGGGTTTTGGGGCTCCCGGTTGGGTTCTACTGGTCCCAGTTGGATTTTGGGGCTCCCGGTTGGGTTCTACTGGTCCCAGTTGGGTTTTGGGGCTCCCGGTTGGGTTCTACTGGTCCCAGTTGGGTTTTGGGTGTCCCGGTTGGGTTCTACTGGTCCCAGTTGGGTTTTGGGGCTAGCGGTTGTGTTCTACTGGTCCCAGTTGGGTTTTGGGGCTCCCGGTTGTGTTCTACTGGTCCCAGTTGGGTTTTGGGGCTCCCAGTTGGGTTCTACTTGTCCCAGTTGGGTTTTGGGGCACCCGGTTGGGTTCTACTGGTCCCAGTTGGCTTTTGGGGTTCCCATTTGGGTTCTACTGGTCCCAGTTGGGTTTTGGGGCTCGCGGTTGGGTTCTACTGGTCCCAGTTGTGTTTTGGGGCTCCCGGTTGGGTTCTACTGGTCCCAGTTGTGTTTTGGGGCTCGCGGTTGGGTTCTACTGGTCCCAGTTGGGTTTTGGCGCTCCCGGTTGGGTTCTACTGGTCCCAGTTGGGTTTTGATGCTCTCGGTTGGGTTCTACTGGTCCCAGTTGGGTTTTGGGGTTCCCAGTTGGGTTCTACTGCTCCGAGTTGGGTTTTGGGTGTCCCGGTTGGGTTCTACTGGTCCCAGTTGGGTTTTGGGGCTCCCAGTTGGGTTCTACTGGTCCCAGTTGGGTTTTGGGGCTCCCGGTTGGGTTCTACTGGTCCCAGTTGGGTTTTGGGGCTCCCAGTTGGGTTCTACTGGTCCCAGTTGGGTTTTGGGGCACCCGGTTGGGTTCTACTGGTCCCAGTTGGGTTTTGGGGCTCGCAGTTGAGTTCTACTGGTCTCAGTTGGGTTTTGATGCTCTCGGTTGGGTTCTACTGGTCCCAGTTGGGTTTTGGGTCTCCCAGTTGGGTTCTACTGGTCCCAGTTGGGTTTGGGGGCTCCCGGTTGGGTTCTACTGGTCCCAGTTGGGTTTTGGGGCTCCCAGTTGTGTTCTACTGGTCCCAGTTGGGTTTTGGGGCACCCGGTTGGGTTCTACTGGTCCCAGTTGCGTTTTGGGGCTCCCGGTTGGGTTCTACTGGTCCCAGTTGGGTTTTGGGGCTCCCGGTTGGGTTCTACTGGTCCCAGTTGGGTTTTGGGGCTCGCAGTTGAGTTCTACTGGTCTCAGTTGGGTTTTGATGCTCCCGGTTGGGTTCTACTGGTCCCAGTTGGGTTTTGGGGCTCGCGGTTGGGTTCTACTGGTCCCAGTAGGCTTTGGGGGCTCGCGGTTGGGTTCTACTGGTCCCAGTTGGGTTTTGGGGCTCGCAGTTGAGTTCTACTGGTCTCAGTTGGGTTTTGATGCTCTCGGTTGGGTTCTACTTGTCCCAGTTGGCTTTTGGGTCTCCCAGTTGGGTTCTACTGGTCCCAGTTGGGTTTTGGGGCTCGCAGTTGAGTTCTACTGGTCTCAGTTGGGTTTTGATGCTCTCGGTTGGGTTCTACTGGTCCCAGTTGGGTTTTGGGGCTCCCAGTTGGGTTCTACTGGTCCCAGTTGGGTTTTGGGGCTCCCGGTTGAGTTCTACTGGTCCCAGTTGGGTTTGGGGGCTCGCGGTTGGGTTCTACTAGTCCCAGTTGGGTTTTGGGGCTCCCAGTTGGGTTCTACTGGTCCCAGTTGGGTTTTGGCGCTCCCAGTTGTGTTCTACTGGTCCCAGTTGGGTTTTGGGGCTCCCGGTTGGGTTCTACTGGTCCCAGTTGGATTTTGGGGCTCCCGGTTGGGTTCTACTGGTCCCAGTTGGGTTTTGGGGCTCCCGGTTGGGTTCTACTGGTCCCAGTTGGGTTTTGGGGCTCCCGGTTGGGTTCTACTGGTCCCATTTGGGTTTTGGGGCTCGCAGTTGAGTTCTACTGGTCTCAGTTGGGTTTTGATGCTCTCGGTTGGGTTCTACTGGTCCCAGTTGGGTTTTGGGTCTCCCAGTTGGGTTCTACTGGTCCCAGTTGGGTTTTGGGGCTCGTGGTTGTGTTCTACTGGTCCCAGTTGGGTTTTGGGACTTGCAGTTGGGTTCTACTGGTCCCAGTTGGGTTTTGGGGCTCGCGGTTGGGTTCTACTGGTCCCAGTAGGCTTTGGGGGCTCGCGGTTGGGTTCTACTGGTCCCAGTTGGGTTTTGGGGCTCGCAGTTGAGTTCTACTGGTCTCAGTTGGGTTTTGATGCTCTCGGTTGGGTTCTACTTGTCCCAGTTGGCTTTTGGGTCTCCCAGTTGGGTTCTACTGGTCCCAGTTGGGTTTTGGGGCTCGCAGTTGAGTTCTACTGGTCTCAGTTGGGTTTTGATGCTCTCGGTTGGGTTCTACTGGTCCCAGTTGGGTTTTGGGGCTCCCAGTTGGGTTCTACTGGTCCCAGTTGGGTTTTGGGGCTCCCGGTTGAGTTCTACTGGTCCCAGTTGGGTTTGGGGGCTCGCGGTTGGGTTCTACTAGTCCCAGTTGGGTTTTGGGGCTCCCAGTTGGGTTCTACTGGTCCCAGTTGGGTTTTGGCGCTCCCAGTTGTGTTCTACTGGTCCCAGTTGGGTTTTGGGGCTCCCGGTTGGGTTCTACTGGTCCCAGTTGGATTTTGGGGCTCCCGGTTGGGTTCTACTGGTCCCAGTTGGGTTTTGGGGCTCCCGGTTGGGTTCTACTGGTCCCAGTTGGGTTTTGGGGCTCCCGGTTGGGTTCTACTGGTCCCATTTGGGTTTTGGGGCTCGCAGTTGAGTTCTACTGGTCTCAGTTGGGTTTTGATGCTCTCGGTTGGGTTCTACTGGTCCCAGTTGGGTTTTGGGTCTCCCAGTTGGGTTCTACTGGTCCCAGTTGGGTTTTGGGGCTCGTGGTTGTGTTCTACTGGTCCCAGTTGGGTTTTGGGACTTGCAGTTGGGTTCTACTGGTCCCAGTTGGGTTTTGGGGCTCGCGGTTGGGTTCTACTGGTCCCAGTTGGGTTTTGGGGCTCGCGGTTGGGTTCTACTGGTCCCAGTTGGGTTTTGGGGCTCGCAGTTGAGTTCTACTGGTCTCAGTTCGGTTTTGATGCTCTCGGTTGGGTTCTACTGGTCCCAATTGGGTTTTGGGTCTCCCAGTTGGGTTCTACTGGTCCCAGTTGGGTTTTGGGTGTCCCGGTTGGGTTCTACTGGTCCCAGTTGGGTTTTGGGGCTCCCGGTTGGGTTCTACTGGTCCCAGTTGGGTTTTGGGGCTCGCGGTTGGGTTCTACTGGTCCCAGTTGGGTTTTGGGTCTCCCAGTTGGGTTCTACTGGTCCCAGTTGGGTTTGGGGGCTCGCGGTTGGGTTCTACTGGTCCCAGTTGGGTTTTGGGGCTCCCAGTTGTGTTCTACTGGTCCCAGTTGGGTTTTGGGGCACCCGGTTGGGTTCTACTGGTCCCAGTTGGCTTTTGGGGTTCCCAGTTGGGTTTTGGGGCTCCTGGTTGGGTTCTACTGGTCCCAGTTGGGTTTTGGGGCTCCCAGTTGTGTTCTACTGGTCCCAGATGGGTTTTGGGGCTCGCAGTTGGGTTCTACTGGTCCCAGTTGGGTTTTGGGGCACCCGGTTGGGTTCTACTGGTCCCAGTTGGCTTTTGGGGTTCCCAGTTGGGTTTTGGGTGTCCCGGTTGGGTTCTACTGGTCCCAGTTGGGTTTTGGGGCTCGCAGTTGAGTTCTACTGGTCTCAGTTGGGTTTTGATGTCTCGGTTGGGTTCTACTGGTCCCAGTTGGGTTTTGGGTCTCCCAGTTGGGTTCTACTGGTCCCAGTTGGGTTTGGGGGCTCCCGGTTGGGTTCTACTGGTCCCAGTTGGGTTTTGGGGCTCCCGGTTGGGTTCTACTGGTCCCAGTTGGGTTTTGGGGCACCCGGTTGGGTTCTACTGGTCCCAGTTGGGTTTTGGGATTCCCAGTTGGGTTCTACTGGTCCCAGTTGTGTTTTGGGGCTCGCGGTTGGGTTCTACTGGTCCCAGTTGGATTTTGGGGCTCCCGGTTGGGTTCTACTGGTCCCAGTTGGGTTTTGGGGCTCCCGGTTGGGTTCTACTGGTCCCAGTTGGGTTTTGGGGCTCGCAGTTGAGTTCTACTGGTCCCAGTTGGGTTTTGATGCTCTCGGTTGGGTTCTACTGGTCCCAGTTGGGTTTTGGGGCTCCCAGTTGGGTTCTACTGGTCCCAGTTGGGTTTTGGGGCTCCCGGTTGGGTTCTACTGGTCCCAGTAGGGTTTAGGGGCTCGCGGTTGGGTTCTACTGGTCCCAGTTGGCTTTTGGGGCTCCCAGTTGGGTTCTACTGGTCCCAGTTGGGTTTTGGCGCTCCCAGTTGTGTACTACTGGTCCCAGTTGGGTTTTGGGGCTCGCGGTTGGGTTCTATTGGTCCCAGTTGGGTTTTGGGGCTCGCGGTTGGGTTCTACTGGTCCCAGTTGGGTTTTGGGGCTCGCAGTTGAGTTCTACTGGTCTCAGTTGGGTTTTGATGCTCTCGGTTGGGTTCTACTGGTCCCAGTTGGGTTTTGGGTGTCCCGGTTGGGTTCTACTGGTCCCAGTTGGGTTTTGGGGCTCCCGGTTGGGTTCTACTGGTCCCAGTTGGGTTTTGGGGCTCGCGGTTGGGTTCTACTGGTCCCAGTTGGGTTTTGGCGCTCCCGGTTGGGTTCTACTGGTCCCAGTTGGGTTTTTGGGGCTCGCGGTTGGGTTCTACTGGTCCCAGTTGGGTTTTGGGGCTCGCGGTTGGGTTCTACTGGTCCCAGTTGGGTTTTGGGGCTCGCAGTTGAGTTCTACTGGTCTCAGTTGGGTTTTGATGCTCTCGGTTGGGTTCTACTTGTCCCAGTTGAGTTTTGGGTCTCCCAGTTGGGTTCTACTGGTCCCAGTTGGGTTTTGGGTGTCCCGGTTGGGTTCTACTGGTCCCAGTTGGCTTTTGGGGCTCCCGGTTGTGTTCTACTGGTCCCAGTTGGCTTTTGGGGTTCCCAGTTGGGTTCTACTGGTCCCAGTTGGGTTTTGGGGCTCGCGGTTGGGTTCTACTGGTCCCAGTTGGGTTTGGGGGCTCGCGGTTGGGTTCTACTGGTCCCAGTTGGCTTTTGGGGCTCCCAGTTGGGTTCTACTGGTCCCAGTTGGATTTTGGGTGTCCCGGTTGGGTTCTACTGGTCCCAGTTGGGTTTTGGGGCTCGCAGTTGAGTTCTACTGGTCTCAGTTGGGTTTTGATGCTCTCGGTTGGGTTCTACTGGTCCCAGTTGTGTTTTGGGGCTCGCGGTTGGGTTCTACTGGTCCCAGTTGGGTTTTGGGGCTCCCGGTTGGGTTCTACTGGTCCCAGTTGGGTTTTGGGGCTCCCGGTTGTGTTCTACTGGTCCCAGTTGGGTTTGGGGGCTCGCGGTTGGGTTCTACTGGTCCCAGTTGGCTTTTGGGGCTCCCAGTTGGGTTCTACTGGTCCGAGTTGGGTTTTGGGGGTAGTGGTTGTGTTCTACTGGTCCCAGTTGGGTTTTGGGGCTCCCGGTTGGGTTCTACTGGTCCCAGTTGGGTTTTGGGGCTCGCAGTTGAGTTCTACTGGTCCCAGTTGGGTTTTGGGGCTCCCAGTTGGGTTCTACTGGTCCCAGTAGGCTTTTGGGGTTCCCAGTTGGGTTTTGGGGCTCCCAGTTGGGCTTTGGGGATCCCGGTTGGATTCTACTGGTCCCAGTTGGGTTTTGGGGCTCGCAGTTGAGTTCTACTGGTCTCAGTTGGGTTTTGGGGCTCCCGGTTGGGTTCTACTGGTCCCAGTTGGATTTTGGGGCTCCCGGTTGGGTTCTACTGGTCCCAGTTGGCTTTTGGGGTTCCCAGTTGGCTTTTGGGGCTCCTGGTTGGGTTCTACTGGTCCCAGTTGGGTTTTGGGGCTCCCAGTTGTGTTCTACTGGTCCCAGTTGGGTTTTGGGGCTCGCAGTTGGGTTCTACTGGTCCCAGTTGGGTTTTGGGGCTCCCGGTTGGGTTCTACTGGTCCCAGTTGGGTTTTGGGGCTCCTGGTTGGGTTCTACTGGTCCCAGTTGGGTTTGGGGGCTCGCGGTTGGGTTCTACTGGTCCCAGTTGGCTTTTGGGGCTCCCAGTTGGGTTCTACTGGTCCGAGTTGGGTTTTGGGGGTAGTGGTTGTGTTCTACTGGTCCCAGTTGGGTTTTGGGGCTCCCGGTTGGGTTCTACTGGTCCCAGTTGGGTTTTGGGGCTCGCAGTTGAGTTCTACTGGTCCCAGTTGGGTTTTGGGGCTCCCAGTTGGGTTCTACTGGTCCCAGTTGGGTTTTGGGGCTCCCGGTTGTGTTCTACTGGTCCCAGTTGGGTTTTGGGGCTCGCGGTTGGGTTCTACTGGTCCCAGTTGGGTTTTGGGGCTCGCAGTTGAGTTCTACTGGTCTCAGTTGGGTTTTGGGGCTCCCGGTTGGGTTCTACTGGTCCCAGTTGGATTTTGGGGCTCCCGGTTGGGTTCTACTGGTCCCAGTTGGCTTTTGGGGTTCCCAGTTGGCTTTTGGGGCTCCTGGTTGGGTTCTACTGGTCCCAGTTGGGTTTTGGGGCTCCCAGTTGTGTTCTACTGGTCCCAGATGGGTTTTGGGGCTCGCAGTTGGGTTCTACTGGTCCCAGTTGGGTTTTGGGGCTCCCGGTTGGGTTCTACTGGTCCCAGTTGGGTTTTGGGGCTCCTGGTTGGGTTCTACTGGTCCCAGTTGGGTTTGGGGGCTCGCGGTTGGGTTCTACTGGTCCCAGTTGGCTTTTGGGGCTCCCAGTTGGGTTCTACTGTTCCGAGTTGGGTTTTGGGGGTAGTGGTTGTGTTCTACTGGTCCCAGTTGGGTTTTGGGGCTCCCGGTTGGGTTCTACTGGTCCCAGTTGGGTTTTGGGGCTCGCAGTTGAGTTCTACTGGTCCCAGTTGGGTTTTGGGGCTCCCAGTTGGGTTCTACTGGTCCCAGTTGGGTTTTGGGGCTCCCGGTTGTGTTCTACTGGTCCCAGTTGGGTTTTGGGGCTCGCGGTTGGGTTCTACTGGTCCCAGTTGGGTTTTGGGGCTCGCAGTTGAGTTCTACTGGTCTCAGTTGGGTTTTGGGGCTCCCGGTTGGGTTCTACTGGTCCCAGTTGGATTTTGGGGCTCCCGGTTGGGTTCTACTGGTCCCAGTTGGGTTTTGGGGCTCCCGGTTGGGTTCTACTGGTCCCAGTTGGGTTTTGGGTGTCCCGGTTGGGTTCTACTGGTCCCAGTTGGGTTTTGGGGCTAGCGGTTGTGTTCTACTGGTCCCAGTTGGGTTTTGGGGCTCCCGGTTGTGTTCTACTGGTCCCAGTTGGGTTTTGGGGCTCCCAGTTGGGTTCTACTTGTCCCAGTTGGGTTTTGGGGCACCCGGTTGGGTTCTACTGGTCCCAGTTGGCTTTTGGGGTTCCCATTTGGGTTCTACTGGTCCCAGTTGGGTTTTGGGGCTCGCGGTTGGGTTCTACTGGTCCCAGTTGGGTTTTGGGTGTCCCGGTTGGGTTCTACTGGTCCCAGTTGTGTTTTGGGGCTCGCGGTTGGGTTCTACTGGTCCCAGTTGGGTTTTGGGGCTCCCAGTTGGGTTCTACTGGTCCCAGTTGGGTTTTGATGCTCTCGGTTGGGTTCTACTGGTCCCAGTTGGGTTTTGGGGTTCCCAGTTGGGTTCTACTGCTCCGAGTTGGGTTTTGGGTGTCCCGGTTGGGTTCTACTGGTCCCAGTTGGGTTTTGGGGCTCCCAGTTGGGTTCTACTGGTCCCAGTTGGGTTTTGGGGCTCCCGGTTGGGTTCTACTGGTCCCAGTTGGGTTTTGGGGCTCGCGGTTGGGTTCTACTGGTCCCAGTTGGGTTTTGGGGCTCGCGGTTGGGTTCTACTGGTCCCAGTTGGGTTTTGGGGCTCGCAGTTGAGTTCTACAGGTCTCAGTTGGGTTTTGATGCTCTCGGTTGGGTTCTACTGGTCCCAGTTGGGTTTTGGGTCTCCCAGTTGGGTTCTACTGGTCCCAGTTGGGTTTTGGGTGTCCCGGTTGGGTTCTACTGGTCCCAGTTGGGTTTTGGGGCTCCCGGTTGGGTTCTACTGGTCCCAGTTGGGTTTTGGGGCTCGCGGTTGGGTTCTACTGGTCCCAGTTGGGTTTTGGGTCTCCCAGTTGGGTTCTACTGGTCCCAGTTGGGTTTGGGGGCTCGCGGTTGGGTTCTACTGGTCCCAGTTGGGTTTTGGGGCTCCCAGTTGTGTTCTACTGGTCCCAGTTGGGTTTTGGGGCACCCGGTTGGGTTCTACTGGTCCCAGTTGGCTTTTGGGGTTCCCAGTTGGGTTTTGGGGCTCCTGGTTGGGTTCTACTGGTCCCAGTTGGGTTTTGGGGCTCCCAGTTGTGTTCTACTGGTCCCAGATGGGTTTTGGGGCTCGCAGTTGGGTTCTACTGGTCCCAGTTGGGTTTTGGGGCACCCGGTTGGGTTCTACTGGTCCCAGTTGGCTTTTGGGGTTCCCAGTTGGGTTTTGGGTGTCCCGGTTGGGTTCTACTGGTCCCAGTTGGGTTTTGGGGCTCCCAGTTGGGTTCTACTGGTCCCAGTTGGGTTTTGGGGCTCGCAGTTGAGTTCTACTGGTCTCAGTTGGGTTTTGATGTCTCGGTTGGGTTCTACTGGTCCCAGTTGGGTTTTGGGTCTCCCAGTTGGGTTCTACTGGTCCCAGTTGGGTTTGGGGGCTCCCGGTTGGGTTCTACTGGTCCCAGTTGGGTTTTGGGGCTCCCGGTTGGGTTCTACTGGTCCCAGTTGGGTTTTGGGGCACCCGGTTGGGTTCTACTGGTCCCAGTTGGGTTTTGGGATTCCCAGTTGGGTTCTACTGGTCCCAGTTGTGTTTTGGGGCTCGCGGTTGGGTTCTACTGGTCCCAGTTTGGGTTTTGGGGCTCCCGGTTGGGTTCTACTGGTCCCAGTTGGGTTTTGGGGCTCCCGGTTGGGTTCTACTGGTCCCAGTTGGGTTTTGGGGCTCGCAGTTGAGTTCTACTGGTCCCAGTTGGGTTTTGATGCTCTCGGTTGGGTTCTACTGGTCCCAGTTGGGTTTTGGGGCTCCCAGTTGGGTTCTACTGGTCCCAGTTGGGTTTTGGGGCTCCCGGTTGGGTTCTACTGGTCCCAGTTGGGTTTGGGGGCTCGCGGTTGGGTTCTACTGGTCCCAGTTGGCTTTTGGGGCTCCCAGTTGGGTTCTACTGGTCCCAGTTGGGTTTTGGCGCTCCCAGTTGTGTTCTACTGGTCCCAGTTGGGTTTTGGGGCTCCCGGTTGGGTTCTACTGGTCCCAGTTGGATTTTGGGTGTCCCGGTTGGGTTCTACTGGTCCCAGTTGGGTTTTGGGGCTCGCAGTTGAGTTCTACTGGTCTCAGTTGGGTTTTGATGCTCTCGGTTGGGTTCTACTGGTCCCAGTTGGGTTTTGGGTGTCCCGGTTGGGTTCTACTGGTCCCAGTTGGGTTTTGGGGCTCCCGGTTGGGTTCTACTGGTCCCAGTTGGGTTTTGGGGCTCGCGGTTGGGTTCTACTGGTCCCAGTTGGGTTTTGGCGCTCCCGGTTGGGTTCTACTGGTCCCAGTTGGGTTTTTGGGGCTCGCGGTTGGGTTCTACTGGTCCCAGTTGGGTTTTGGGGCTCGCGGTTGGGTTCTACTGGTCTCAGTTGGGTTTTGATGCTCTCGGTTGGGTTCTACTTGTCCCAGTTGAGTTTTGGGTCTCCCAGTTGGGTTCTACTGGTCCCAGTTGGGTTTTGGGTGTCCCGGTTGGGTTCCACTGGTCCCAGTTGGCTTTTGGGGCTCCCGGTTGTGTTCTACTGGTCCCAGTTGGCTTTTGGGGTTCCCAGTTGGGTTCTACTGGTCCCAGTTGGGTTTTGGGGCTCGCGGTTGGGTTCTACTGGTCCCAGTTGGGTTTGGGGGCTCGCGGTTGGGTTCTACTGGTCCAAGTTGGGTTTTGGGGTTCCCAGTTGTGTTCTACTGGTCCCAGTTGGGTTTTGGGGCACCCGGTTGGGTTCTACTGGTCCCAGTTGGCTTTTGGGGTTCCCAGTTGGCTTTTGGGGCTCCTGGTCGGGTTCTACTGGTCCCAGTTGGGTTTTGGGGCTCCCAGTTGTGTTCTACTGGTCCCAGATGGGTTTTGGGGCTCGCAGTTGGGTTCTACTGGTCCCAGTTGGGTTTTGGGGCTCCCAGTTGGGTTCTACTGGTCCCAGTTGGGTTTTGGGGCACCCGGTTGGGTTCTACTGGTCCCAGTTGGGTTTTGGGGCTCCCGGTTGTGTTCTACTGGTCCCAGTTGGGTTTGGGGGCTCGCGGTTGGGTTCTGCAAGTCCCAGTTGGGTTTTGGGGCTCCCGGTTGGGTTCTACTGGTCCCAGTTGGGTTTTGGGGCTCCCGGTTGGGTTCTACTGGTCCCAGTTGGCTTTTGGGGCTCGCGGTTGGGTTCTACTGGTCCCAGTTGGGTTTTGGGGCTCGCAGTTGGGTTCTACTGGTCCCATTTGGGTTTTGGGGCTCCCGGTTGTGTTCTACTGGTTCCAGTTGGGTTTGGGGGCTCCCAGTTGGGTTCTACTGGTCCCAGTTGGGTTTTGGGTGTCCCAGTTGGGTTCTACTGGTCCCAGTTGGGTTTTGGGGCTCCCGGTTGGGTTCTACTGGTCCCAGTTGGATTTTGGGGCTCCCGGTTGGGTTCTACTGGTCCCAGTTGGGTTTTGGGGCTCGCGATTGGGTTCTACTGGTCCCATTTGGGTTTTGGGGCTCGCAGTTGAGTTCTACTGGTCTCAGTTGGGTTTTGATGCTCTCGGTTGGGTTCTACTGGTCCCAGTTGGGTTTTGGGTCTCCCAGTTGGGTTCTACTGGTCCCAGTTGGGTTTTGGGGCTCCTGGTTGGGTTCTACTGGTCCCAGTTGGGTTTTGGGGCTCCCGGTTGTGTACTACTGGTCCCAGTTGGGTTTTGGGGCTCGCGGTTGGGTTCTACTGGTCCCAGTTGCGTTTTGGGGCTCCCGGTTGGGTTCTACTGGTCCCAGTTGGGTTTTGGGGCTCCCGGTTGGGTTCTACTGGTCCCAGTTGGGTTTTGGGGCTCGCAGTTGAGTTCTACTGGTCTCAGTTGGGTTTTGATGCTCTCGGTTGGGTTCTACTTGTCCCAGTTGGGTTTTGGGTCTCCCAGTTGGGTTCTACTGGTCCCAGTTGGGTTTTGGGTGTCCCGGTTGGGTTCTACTGGTCCCAGTTGGGTTTTGGGGCTCCCGGTTGTGTTCTACTGGTCCCAGTTGGGTTTTGGGGCTCGCGGTTGGGTTCTACTGGTCCCAGTTGGGTTTTGGGGCTCGCGGTTGGGTTCTACTGGTCCCAGTTGGGTTTGGGGGCTCGCGGTTGGGTTCTACTGGTCCAAGTTGGGTTTTGGGGTTCCCAGTTGTGTTCTACTGGTCCCAGTTGGGTTTTGGGGCACCCGGTTGGGTTCTACTGGTCCCAGTTGGCTTTTGGGGTTCCCAGTTGGCTTTTGGGGCTCCTGGTTGGGTTCTACTGGTCCCAGTTGGGTTTTGGGGCTCCCAGTTGTGTTCTACTGGTCCCAGATGGGTTTTGGGGCTCGCAGTTGGGTTCTACTGGTCCCAGTTGGGTTTTGGGGCTCCCAGTTGGGTTCTACTGGTCCCAGTTGGGTTTTGGGGCACCCGGTTGGGTTCTACTGGTCCCAGTTGGGTTTTGGGGCTCCCGGTTGTGTTCTACTGGTCCCAGTTGGGTTTGGGGGCTCGCGGTTGGGTTCTACTGGTCCCAGTTGGGTTTTGGGGCTCCCGGTTGGGTTCTACTGGTCCCAGTTGGGTTTTGGGTGTCCCAGTTGGGTTCTACTGGTCCCAGTTGGGTTTTGGGGCTCCCGGTTGTGTACTACTGGTCCCAGTTGGGTTTTGGGGCTCGCGGTTGGGTTCTACTGGTCCCAGTTGGGTTTTGGGGCACCCGGTTGGGTTCTACTGGTCCCAGTTGGGTTTTGGGGCTCGCGGTTGGGTTCTACTGGTCCCAGTTGGGTTTTGGGGCTCGCAGTTGAGTTCTACTGGTCTCAGTTGTGTTTTGATGCTCTCGGTTGTGTTCTACTGGTCCCAGTTGGGTTTTGGGGCTCGCGGTTGGGTTCTACTGGTCCCAGTTGGGTTTTGGGTGTCCCGGTTGGGTTCTACTGGTCCCAGTTGGGTTTTGGGGCTCCCGGTTGGGTTCTACTGGTCCCAGTTGGGTTTGGGGGCTCGCGGTTGGGTTCTACTGGTCCCAGTTGGGTTTTGGGTCTCCCAGTTGGGTTCTACTGGTCCCAGTTGGGTTTGGGGGCTCGCGGTTGGGTTCTACTGGTCCAAGTTGGGTTTTGGGGCTCCCAGTTGTGTTCTACTGGTCCCAGTTGGGTTTTGGGTGTCCCGGTTGGGTTCTACTGGTCCCAGTTGGCTTTTGGGGTTCCCAGTTGGCTGCTGGGGCTCCTGGTTGGGTTCTACTGGTCCCAGTTGGGTTTTGGGGCTCCCAGTTGTGTTCTACTGGTCCCAGATGGGTTTTGGGGCTCGCAGTTGGGTTCTACTGGTCCCAGTTGGGTTTTGGGGCTCCCAGTTGGGTTCTACTGGTCCCAGTTGGGTTTTGGGGCTCCCGGTTGGGTTCTACTGGTCCCAGTTGGGTTTGGGGGCTCGCGGTTGGGTTCTACTGGTCCCAGTTGGGTTTTGGGGCTCCCAGTTGGGTTCTACTGGTCCCAGTTGGGTTTTGGGGCTCCCGCTTGGGTTCTACTGGTCCCAGTTGGGTTTTGGGGCTCCCAGTTGGGTTCTACTGGTCCCAGTTGGGTTTTGGGGCTCCCGGTTGGGTTCTACTGGTCCCAGTTGGGTTTTGGGGCTCCCGGTTGGGTTCTACTGGCCCCAGTTGGCTTTTGGGTGTCCCGGTTGGGTTCTACTGGTCCCAGTTGGGTTTTGGCGCTCCCAGTTGGGTTCTACTGGTCCCAGTTGGGTTTTGGGTGTCCCGGTTGGGTTCTACTGGTCCCAGTTGGATTTTGGGGCTCCCGGTTGGGTTCTACTGGTCCGAGTTGGGTTTTGGGTGTCCCGGTTGGGTTCTACTGGTCCCAGTTGGGTTTTGGGGCTCCCAGTTGGGTTCTACTGGTCCCAGTTGGGTTTTGGGGCTCCCGGTTGTGTTCTACTGGTCCCAGTTGGGTTTTGGGGCTCCCGGTTGGGTTCTACTGGTCCCAGTTGGGTTTTGGGGCTCGCGATTGGGTTCTACTGGTCCCATTTGGGTTTTGGGGCTCGCAGTTGAGTTCTACTGGTCTCAGTTGGGTTTTGATGCTCTCGGTTGGGTTCTACTGGTCCCAGTTGGGTTTTGGGTCTCCCAGTTCGGTTCTACTGGTCCCAGTTGCGTTTTGGGGCTCCCGGTTGGGTTCTACTGGTCCCAGTTGGGTTTTGGGGCTCCCGGTTGTGTACTACTGGTCCCAGTTGGGTTTTGGGGCTCGCGGTTGGGTTCTACTGGTCCCAGTTGGGTTTTGTGGCTCCCGGTTGGGTTCTACTGGTCCCAGTTGGGTTTTGGGGCTCGCAGTTGTGTTCTACTGGTCTCAGTTGGGTTTTGATGCTCTCGGTTGGGTTCTACTTGTCCCAGTTGGGTTTTGGGTCTCCCAGTTGGGTTCTACTGGTCCCAGTTGGGTTTTGGGTGTCCCGGTTGGGTTCTACTGGTCCCAGTTGGGTTTTGGGGCTCCCGGTTGGGTTCTACTGGTCCCAGTTGGGTTTTGGGGCTCGCGGTTGGGTTCTACTGGTCCCAGTTGGGTTTTGGGGCTCGCGGTTGGGTTCTACTGGTCCCAGTTGGGTTTGGGGGCTCGCGGTTGGGTTCTACTGGTCCAAGTTGGGTTTTGGGGCTCCCAGTTGTGTTCTACTGGTCCCATTTGGGTTTTGGGGCACCCGGTTGTGTTCTACTGGTCCCAGTTGGCTTTTGGGGTTCCCAGTTGGCTTTTGGGGCTCCTGGTTGGGTTCTACTGGTCCCATTTGGGTTTTGGGGCTCCCAGTTGTGTTCTACTGGTCCCAGATGGGTTTTGGGGCTCGCAGTTGGGTTCTACTGGTCCCAGTTGGGTTTTGGGGCTCCCAGTTGGGTTCTACTGGTCCCAGTTGGGTTTTGGGGCTCCCGGTTGGGTTCTACAGGTCCCAGTTGGGTTTTGGGTCTCCCAGTTGGGTTCTACTGGTCCCAGTTGGATTTTGGGGCTCCCGGTTGGGTTCTACTGGTCCCAGTTGGGTTTTGGGGCTCCCGGTTGGGTTCTACTGGTCCCAGTTGGGTTTTGGGTGTCCCGGTTGGGTTCTACTGGTCCCAGTTGGGTTTTGGGGCTAGCGGTTGTGTTCTACTGGTCCCAGTTGGGTTTTGGGGCTCCCGGTTGTGTTCTACTGGTCCCAGTTGGGTTTTGGGGCTCCCAGTTGTGTTCTACTTGTCCCAGTTGGGGTTTGGGTGTCCCGGTTGGGTTCTACTGGTCCCAGTTGGCTTTTGGGGTTCCCAGTTGGGTTCTACTGGTCCCAGTTGGGTTTTGGGGCTCGCGGTTGGGTTCTACTGGTCCCAGTTGGGTTTTGGGTGTCCCGGTTGGGTTCTACTGGTCCCAGTTGGGTTTTGGGGCTCGCGGTTGGGTTCTACTGTTCCCAGTTGGGTTTTGGGTCTCCCAGTTGGGTTCTACTGGTCTCAGTTGGGTTTTGGGGCTCCCGGTTGGGTTCTACTGGTCCCAGTTGGGTTTTGGGGTTCCCAGTTGGGTTCTACTGGTCCGAGTTGGGTTTTGGGTGTCCCGGTTGGGTTCTACTGGTCCCAGTTGGGTTTTGGGGCTCCCAGTTGGGTTCTACTGGTCCCAGTTGGGTTTTGGGGCTCCCGGTTGTGTTCTACTGGTCCCAGTTGGGTTTTGGGGCTCCCAGTTGGGTTCTACTGGTCCCAGTTGGGTTTTGGGTGTCCCGGTTGGGTTCTACTGGTCCCAGTTGGGTTTTGGGGCTCGCAGTTGAGTTCTACTGGTCTCAGTTGGGTTTTGATGCTCTCGGTTGGGTTCTACTGGTCCCAGTTGGGTTTTGGGTCTACCAGTTGGGTTCTACTGGTCCCAGTTGGGTTTGGGGGCTCCCGGTTGTGTTCTACTGGTCCCAGTTGGGTTTTGGGGCTCCCAGTTGGGTTCTACTGGTCCCAGTTGGGTTTTGGGGCACCCGGTTGGGTTCTACTGGTCCCAGTTGCGTTTTGGGGCTCCCGGTTGGGTTCTACTGGTCCCAGTTGGGTTTTGGGGCTAGTGGTTGTGTTCTACTGGTCCCAGTTGGGTTTTGGGGCTCGCGGTTGGGTTCTACTGGTCCCAGTTGGGTTTTGGGGCTCGCAGTTGAGTTCTACTGGTCTCAGTTGGGTTTTGATGCTCTCGGTTGGGTTCTACTGGTCCCAGTTGGGTTTTGGGGCTCGCGGTTGGGTTCTACTGGTCCCAGTAGGGTTTGGGGGCTCGCGGTTGGGTTCTACTGGTCCCAGTTGGCTTTTGGGGCTCCCAGTTGGGTTCTACTGGTCCCAGTTGGGTTTTGGGGCTCCCGGTTGTGTTCTACTGGTCCCAGTTGGGTTTTGGGGCTCGCGGTTGGGTTCTACTGGTCCCAGTTGGGTTTTGGGGCACCCGGTTGGGTTCTACTGGTCCCAGTTGGGTTTTGGGATTCCCAGTTGGGTTCTACTGGTCCCAGTTGTGTTTTGGGGCTCGCGGTTGGGTTCTACTGGTCCCAGTTGCGTTTTGGGGCTCCCGGTTGGGTTCTACTGGTCCCAGTTGGGTTTTGGGGCTCCCGGTTGTGTTCTACTGGTCCCAGTTGGGTTTTGGGGCTCGCAGTTGAGTTCTACTGGTCTCAGTTGGGTTTTGATGCTCTCGGTTGGGTTCTACTGGTCCCAGTTGGGTTTTGGGGCTCCCAGTTGGGTTCTACTGGTCCCAGTTGGGTTTTGGGGCTCCCGGTTGGGTTCTACTGGTCCCAGTAGGGTTTGGGGGCTCGCGGTTGGGTTCTACTGGTCCCAGTTGGGTTTTGGGGCTCGCGGTTGGGTTCTACTGGTCCCAGTTGGGTTTTGGGGCTCCCAGTTGTGTTCTACTGGTCCCAGTTGGGTTTTGGGGCTCGCGGTTGGGTTCTACTGGTCCAAGTTGGGTTTTGGGGCTCCCAGTTGTGTTCTACTGGTCCCAGTTGGGTTTTGGGGCTCGCGGTTGGGTTCTACTGGTCCCAGTTGGGTTTGGGGGCTCGCGGTTGGGTTCTACTGGTCCAAGTTGGGTTTTGGGGCTCCCAGTTGTGTTCTACTGGTCCCAGTTGGGTTTTGGGGCACCCGGTTGGGTTCTACTGGTCCCAGTTGGCTTTTGGGGTTCCCAGTTGGCTTTTGGGGCTCGCGGTTGTGTTCTACTGGTCCCAGTTGGGTTTTGGGGCTCCCAGTTGTGTTCTACTGGTCCCAGATGGGTTTTGGGTCTCCCAGTTGGGTTCTACTGGTCCCAGTTGGGTTTTGGGGCTCCCAGTTGGGTTTTGGGGCTCCTGGTTGGGTTCTACAGGTCCCAGTTGGGTTTTGGGGCTCCCGGTTGGGTTCTACTGGTCCCAGTTGGGTTTTGGGGCTCCCGGTTGGGTTCTACTGGTCCCAGTTGGGTTTTGGGGCTCCCGGTTGGGTTCTACTGGTCCCAGTTGGGTTTTGGGTGTCCCGGTTGGGTTCTACTGGTCCCAGTTGGGTTTTGGGGCTAGCGGTTGTGTTCTACTGGTCCCAGTTGGGTTTTGGGTCTCCCAGTTGGGTTCTACTGGTCCCAGTTGGGTTTTGGGGCTCCCTGTTGGGTTCTACTGGTCCCAGTTGGGTTTTGGGTCTCCCAGTTGGGTTCTACTGGTCCCAGTTGCGTTTTGGGGCTCCCGGTTGGGTTCTACTGGTCCCAGTTGGGTTTTGGGGCTCCCGGTTGGGTTCTACTGGTCCCAGTTGGGTTTTGGGGCTCGCGGTTGGGTTCTACTGGTCCCAGTTGGGTTTTGGGTCTCCCGGTTGGGTTCTACTGGTCCCAGTTGGGTTTTGGGTCTCCCAGTTGGGTTCTACTGGTCCCAGTTGGGTTTTGGGGCTCCCGGTTGGGTTCTACTGGTCCCAGTTGGGTTTTGGGGTTCCCAGTTGGGTTCTACTGGTCCCAGTTGGGTTTTGGGTGTCCCGGTTGGGTTCTACTGGTCCCAGTTGGGTTTTGGGGCTCCCAGTTGGGTTCTACTGGTCCCAGTTGGGTTTTGGGGCTCCCGGTTGTGTTCTACTGGTCCCAGTTGGGTTTTGGGGCTCCCAGTTGGGTTCTACTGGTCCCAGTTGGGTTTTGGGTGTCCCGGTTGGGTTCTACTGGTCCCAGTTGGGTTTTGGGGCTCGCAGTTGAGTTCTACTGGTCTCAGTTGGGTTTTGATGCTCTCGGTTGGGTTCTACTGGTCCCAGTTGGGTTTTGGGTCTACCAGTTGGGTTCTACTGGTCCCAGTTGGGTTTGGGGGCTCCCGGTTGGGTTCTACTGGTCCCAGTTGGGTTTTGGGGCTCCCAGTTGTGTTCTACTGGTCCCAGTTGGGTTTTGGGGCACCCGGTTGGGTTCTACTGGTCCCAGTTGCGTTTTGGGGCTCCCGGTTGGGTTCTACTGGTCCCAGTTGGGTTTTGGGGCTAGTGGTTGTGTTCTACTGGTCCCAGTTGGGTTTTGGGGCTCGCGGTTGGGTTCTACTGGTCCCAGTTGGGTTTTGGGGCTCGCAGTTGAGTTCTACTGGTCTCAGTTGGGTTTTGATGCTCTCGGTTGGGTTCTACTGGTCCCAGTTGGGTTTTGGGGCTCGCGGTTGGGTTCTACTGGTCCCAGTAGGGTTTGGGGGCTCGCGGTTGGGTTCTACTGGTCCCAGTTGGCTTTTGGGGCTCCCAGTTGGGTTCTACTGGTCCCAGTTGGGTTTTGGGGCTCCCGGTTGGGTTCTACTGGTCCCAGGTGGATTTTGGGTGTCCCGGTTGGGTTCTACTGGTCCCAGTTGGGTTTTGGGGCACCCGGTTGGGTTCTACTGGTCCCAGTTGGGTTTTGGGGCTCGCGGTTGGGTTCTACTGGTCCAAGTTGGGTTTTGGGGCTCCCAGTTGTGTTCTACTGGTCCCAGTTGGGTTTTGGGGCTCGCGGTTGGGTTCTACTGGTCCCAGTTGGGTTTGGGGGCTCGCGGTTGGGTTCTACTGGTCCAAGTTGGGTTTTGGGGCTCCCAGTTGTGTTCTACTGGTCCCAGTTGGGTTTTGGGGCACCCGGTTGGGTTCTACTGGTCCCAGTTGGCTTTTGGGGTTCCCAGTTGGCTTTTGGGGCTCGCGGTTGGGTTCTACTGGTCCCAGTTGGGTTTTGGGGCTCCCAGTTGTGTTCTACTGGTCCCAGATGGGTTTTGGGTCTCCCAGTTGGGTTCTACTGGTCCCAGTTGGGTTTTGGGTCTCCCAGTTGGGTTCTACTGGTCCCAGTTGGGTTTTGGGGCTCCCAGTTGGGTTCTACTGGTCCCAGTTGGGTTTGGGGGCTCCCGGTTGGGTTCTACTGGTCCCAGTTGGGTTTTGGGGCTCCCAGTTGTGTTCTACTGGTCCCAGTTGGGTTTTGGGGCTCCCGGTTGTGTACTACTGGTCCCAGTTGGGTTTTGGGGCTCGCGGTTGGGTTCTACTGGTCCCAGTTGGGTTTTGGGGCTCCCGGTTGGGTTCTACTGGTCCCAGTTGGGTTTGGGGCTAGTGGTTGTGTTCTACTGGTCCCAGTTGGGTTTTGATGCTCCCGGTTGGGTTCTACTGGTCCCAGTTGGGTTTTGGGGCTCGCAGTTGAGTTCTACTGGTCTCAGTTGGGTTTTGATGCTCTCGGTTGGGTTCTACTGGTCCCAGTTGGGTTTTGGGGCTCGCGGTTGGGTTCTACTGGTCCCAGTAGGGTTTGGGGGCTCGCGGTTGGGTTCTACTGGTCCCAGTTGGCTTTTGGGGCTCCCAGTTGGGTTCTACTGGTCCCAGTTGGGTTTTGGCGCTCCCGGTTGGGTTCTACTGGTCCCAGTTGGATTTTGGGTGTCCCGGTTGGGTTCTACTGGTCCCAGTTGGGTTTTGGGGCTCGCAGTTGAGTTCTACTGGTCTCAGTTGGGTTTTGATGCTCTCGGTTGGGTTCTACTGGTCCCAGTTGGGTTTTGGGGCTCCCAGTTGGGTTCTACTGGTCCCAGTTGGGTTTTGGCGCTCCCGGTTGGGTTCTACTGGTCCCAGTTGGGTTTTGGGGCTCCCGGTTGGGTTCTACTGGTCCCAGTTGGATTTTGGGGCTCCCGGTTGGGTTCTACTGGTCCCAGTTGGGTTTTGGGGCTCCCGGTTGGGTTCTACTGGTCCCAGTTGGGTTTTGGGTGTCCCGGTTGGGTTCTACTGGTCCCATTTGGGTTTTGGGGCTCGCAGTTGAGTTCTACTGGTCTCAGTTGGGTTTTGATGCTCTCGGTTGGGTTCTACTGGTCCCAGTTGGGTTTTGGGTCTCCCAGTTGGGTTCTACTGGTCCCAGTTGGGTTTTGGGTGTCCCGGTTGTGTACTACTGGTCCCAGTTGGGTTTTGGGGCTCGCGGTTGGGTTCTACTGGTCCCAGTTGGGTTTTGGGGCTCGCGGTTGGGTTCTACTGGTCCCAGTTGGGTTTTGGGGCTCGCAGTTGAGTTCTACTGGTCTCAGTTGGGTTTTGATGCTCTCGGTTGGGTTCTACTGGTCCCAGTTGGGTTTTGGGGCTCCCAGTTGGGTTCTACTGGTCCCAGTTGGGTTTTGGGGCACCCGGTTGGGTTCTACTGGTCCCAGTTGGGTTTTGGGGCTCGGAGTTGAGTTCTACTGGTCTCAGTTGGGTTTTGATGCTCTCGGTTGGGTTCTACTGGTCCCAGTTAGGTTTTGGGGGTCGCGGTTGGGTTCTACTGGTCCCAGTTGGCTTTTGGGGTTCCCAGTTGGGTTCTACTGGTCCCAGTTGGGTTTTGGGGCTCGCGGTTGGGTTCTACTGGTCCCAGTTGCGTTTTGGGGCACCCGGTTGGGTTCTACTGGTCCCAGTTGGCTTTTGGGGTTCCCAGTTGGCTTTTGGGGCTCCTGGTTGGGTTCTACTGGTCCCAGTTGGGTTTTGGGGCTCCCAGTTGTGTTCTACTGGTCCCAGATGGGTTTTGGGGCTCGCAGTTGGGTTCTACTGGTCCCAGTTGGGTTTTGGGGCACCCGGTTGGGTTCTACTGGTCCCAGTTGGCTTTTGGGGTTCCCAGTTGGGTTTTGGGGCTCGTGGTTGTGTTCTACTGGTCCCAGTTGGGTTTTGGGGCTCGCAGTTGAGTTCTACTGGTCTCAGTTGGGTTTTGATGTCTCGGTTGGGTTCTACTGGTCCCAGTTGGGTTTTGGGGCTCGCGGTTGGGTTCTACTGGTCCCAGTTGCGTTTTGGGGCTCCCGGTTGGGTTCTACTGGTCCCAGTTGGGTTTTGGGATTCCCAGTTGGGTTCTACTGGTCCCAGTTGTGTTTTGGGGCTCGCGGTTGGGTTCTACTGGTCCCAGTTGCGTTTTGGGGCTCCCGGTTGGGTTCTACTGGTCCCAGTTGGGTTTTGGGGCTCCCGGTTGGGTTCTACTGGTCCCAGTTGGGTTTTGGGGCTCGCAGTTGAGTTCTACTGGTCTCAGTTGGGTTTTGGGGCTCGCGGTTGGGTTCTACTGGTCCCAGTAGGGTTTGGGGGCTCGCGGTTGGGTTCTACTGGTCCCAGTTGGGTTTTGGGTGTCCCGGTTGGGTTCTACTGGTCCCAGTTGGGTTTGGGGGCTCGCGGTTGGGTTCTACTGGTCCCAGTTGGCTTTTGGGGCTCCCAGTTGGGTTCTACTGGTCCCAGTTGTGTTTTGGGGCTCCCAGTTGTGTTCTACTGGTCCCAGATGGGTTTTGGGTCTCCCAGTTGGGTTCTACTGGTCCCAGTTGGGTTTTGGGGCTCCCAGTTGGGTTTTGGGGCTCCCAGTTGGGTTTTGGGGCTCCTGGTTGGGTTCTACAGGTCCCAGTTGGGTTTTGGGGCTCCCGGTTGGGTTCTACTGGTCCCAGTTGGGTTTTGGGGCTCCCGGTTGGGTTCTACTGGTCCCAGTTGGGTTTTGGGGCTCCCGGTTGGGTTCTACTGGTCCCAGTTGGGTTTTGGGTGTCCCGGTTGGGTTCTACTGGTCCCAGTTGGGTTTTGGGGCTAGCGGTTGTGTTCTACTGGTCCCAGTTGGGTTTTGGGGCTCCCAGTTGGGTTCTACTGGTCCCAGTTGGGTTTTGGGGCTCCCTGTTGGGTTCTACTGGTCCCAGTTGGGTTTTGGGTCTCCCAGTTGGGTTCTACTGGTCCCAGTTGCGTTTTGGGGCTCCCGGTTGGGTTCTACTGGTCCCAGTTGGGTTTTGGGGCTAGTGGTTGTGTTCTACTGGTCCGAGTTGGGTTTTGGGGCTCGCGGTTGGGTTCTACTGGTCCCAGTTGGGTTTTGGGGCTCGCGGTTGGGTTCTACTGGTCCCAGTTGGGTTTTGGGTCTCCCAGTTGGGTTCTACTGGTCCCAGTTGGGTTTTGGGGCTCCCGGTTGGGTTCTACTGGTCCCAGTTGGGTTTTGGGGTTCCCAGTTGGGTTCTACTGGTCCGAGTTGGGTTTTGGGTGTCCCGGTTGGGTTCTACTGGTCCCAGTTGGGTATTGGGGCTCCCAGTTGGGTTCTACTGGTCCCAGTTGGGTTTTGGGGCTCCCGGTTGTGTTCTACTGGTCCCAGTTGGGTTTTGGGGCTCCCAGTTGGGTTCTACTGGTCCCAGTTGGGTTTTGGGTGTCCCGGTTGGGTTCTACTGGTCCCAGTTGGGTTTTGGGGCTCGCAGTTGAGTTCTACTGGTCTCAGTTGGGTTTTGATGCTCTCGGTTGGGTTCTACTGGTCCCAGTTGGGTTTTGGGTCTACCAGTTGGGTTCTACTGGTCCCAGTTGGGTTTGGGGGCTCCCGGTTGGGTTCTACTGGTCCCAGTTGGGTTTTGGGGCTCCCAGTTGTGTTCTACTGGTCCCAGTTGGGTTTTGGGGCACCCGGTTGGGTTCTACTGGTCCCAGTTGCGTTTTGGGGCTCCCGGTTGGGTTCTACTGGTCCCAGTTGGGTTTTGGGGCTAGTGGTTGTGTTCTACTGGTCCGAGTTGGGTTTTGGGGCTCGCGGTTGGGTTCTACTGGTCCCAGTTGGGTTTTGGGTCTCCCAGTTGGGTTCTACTGGTCCCAGTTGGGTTTTGGGGCTCCCGGTTGGGTTCTACTGGTCCCAGTTGGGTTTTGGGGTTCCCAGTTGGGTTCTACTGGTCCGAGTTGGGTTTTGGGTGTCCCGGTTGGGTTCTACTGGTCCCAGTTGGGTATTGGGGCTCCCAGTTGGGTTCTACTGGTCCCAGTTGGGTTTTGGGGCTCCCGGTTGTGTTCTACTGGTCCCAGTTGGGTTTTGGGGGTCCCGGTTGGGTTCTACTGGTCCCAGTTGGATTTTGGGTGTCCCGGTTGGGTTCTACTGGTCCCAGTTGGGTTTTGGGGCACCCGGTTGGGTTCTACTGGTCCCAGTTGGGTTTTGGGATTCCCAGTTGGGTTCTACTGGTCCCAGTTGGGTTTTGGGGCTCGCGGTTGGGTTCTACTGGTCCCAGTTGGCTTTTGGGGCTCCTGGTTGGGTTCTACTGGTCCCAGTTGGGTTTTGGGGCTCCCGGTTGGGTTCTACTGGTCCCAGTTGGGTTTTGGGGCTCGCAGTTGAGTTCTACTGGTCTCAGTTGGGTTTTGATGCTCTCGGTTGGGTTCTACTGGTCCCAGTTGGGTTTTGGGGCTCGCGGTTGGGTTCTACTGGTCCCAGTTGGGTTTTGGGGCTCCCGGTTGGGTTCTACTGGTCCCAGTAGGGTTTGGGGGCTCGCGGTTGGGTTCTACTGGTCCCAGTTGGCTTTTGGGGCTCCCAGTTGGGTTCTACTGGTCCCAGTTGGGTTTTGGGGCTCCCGGTTGGGTTCTACTGGTCCCAGTTGGGTTTTGGGGCTCCCGGTTGGGTTCTACTGGTCCCAGTTGGGTTTTGGGTGTCCCGGTTGGGTTCTACTGGTCCCAGTTGGGTTTTGGGGCTCCCGGTTGTGTTCTACTGGTCTCAGTTGGGTTTTGGGGCTCCCAGTTGGGTTCTACTGGTCCCAGTTGGGTTTGGGGGCTCCCGGTTGGGTTCTACTGGTCCCAGTTGGGTTTTGGGGCTCCCAGTTGTGTTCTACTGGTCCCAGTTGGGTTTTGGGGCTCCCGGTTGGGTTCTACTGGTCCAAGTTGGGTTTTGGGGTTCCCAGTTGTGTTCTACTGGTCCCAGTTGGGTTTTGGGGCTCGCGGTTGGGTTCTACTGGTCCCAGTTGGGTTTGGGGGCTCGCGGTTGGGTTCTACTGGTCCAAGTTGGGTTTTGGGGCTCCCAGTTGTGTTCTACTGCTCCCAGTTGGGTTTTGGGGCACCCGGTTGGGTTCTACTGGTCCCAGTTGGCTTTTGGGGTTCCCAGTTGGCTTTTGGGGCTCGCGGTTGGGTTCTACTGGTCCCAGTTGGGTTTTGGGGCTCCCAGTTGTGTTCTACTGGTCCCAGATGGGTTTTGGGTCTCCCAGTTGGGTTCTACTGGTCCCAGTTGGGTTTTGGGGCTCCCAGTTGGGTTTTGGGGCTCCCAGTTGGGTTTTGGGGCTCGCAGTTGGGTTCTACAGGTCCCAGTTGGGTTTTGGGGCTCCCAGTTGGGTTCTACTGGTCCCAGTTGGGTTTTGGGGCTCCCGGTTGGGTTCTACTGGTCCCAGTTGGGTTTTGGGGCTCCCGGTTGGGTTCTACTGGTCCCAGTTGGGTTTTGGGTGTCCCGGTTGGGTTCTACTGGTCCCAGTTGGGTTTTGGGGCTAGCGGTTGTGTTCTACTGGTCCCAGTTGGGTTTTGGGGCTCCCGGTTGTGTTCTACTGGTCTCAGTTGGGTTTTGGGGCTCCTGGTTGGGTTCTACTGGTCCCAGTTGGGTTTGGGGGCTCCCGGTTGGGTTCTACTGGTCCCAGTTGGGTTTTGGGGCTCCCAGTTGTGTTCTACTGGTCCCAGTTGGGTTTTGGGTGTCCCGGTTGGGTTCTACTGGTCCCAGTTGCGTTTTGGGGCTCCCGGTTGGGTTCTACTGGTCCCAGTTGGGTTTGGGGCTAGTGGTTGTGTTCTACTGGTCCCAGTTGGGTTTTGATGCTCCCGGTTGGGTTCTACTGGTCCCAGTTGGGTTTTGGGGCTCGCAGTTGAGTTCTACTGGTCTCAGTTGGGTTTTGATGCTCTCGGTTGGGTTCTACTGGTCCCAGTTGGGTTTTGGGGCTCGCGGTTGGGTTCTACTGGTCCCAGTAGGGTTTGGGGGCTCGCGGTTGGGTTCTACTGGTCCCAGTTGGCTTTTGGGGCTCCCAGTTGGGTTCTACTGGTCCCAGTTGGGTTTTGGCGCTCCCGGTTGGGTTCTACTGGTCCCAGGTGGATTTTGGGTGTCCCGGTTGGGTTCTACTGGTCCCAGTTGGGTTTTGGGGCTCGCAGTTGAGTTCTACTGGTCTCAGTTGGGTTTTGATGCTCTCGGTTGGGTTCTACTGGTCCCAGTTGGGTTTTGGGTCTCCCAGTTGGGTTCTACTGGTCCCAGTTGGGTTTTGGGTGTCCCGGTTGGGTTCTACTGGTCCCAGTTGGGTTTTGGGGCTCCCGGTTGGGTTCTACTGGTCCCAGTTGGATTTTGGGGCTCCCGGTTGGGTTCTACTGGTCCCAGTTGGGTTTTGGGGCTCCCGGTTGGGTTCTACTGGTCCCAGTTGGGTTTTGGGGCTCCCGGTTGGGTTCTACTGGTCCCATTTGGGTTTTGGGGCTCGCAGTTGAGTTCTACTGGTCTCAGTTGGGTTTTGATGCTCTCGGTTGGGTTCTACTGGTCCCAGTTGGGTTTTGGGTCTCCCAGTTGGGTTCTACTGGTCCCAGTTGGGTTTTGGGTGTCCCGGTTGTGTACTACTGGTCCCAGTTGGGTTTTGGGGCTCGCGGTTGGGTTCTACTGGTCCCAGTTGGGTTTTGGGGCTCCCGGTTGGGTTCTACTGGTCCCAGTTGGGTTTTGGGGCTCCCGGTTGGGTTCTACTGGTCCCAGTTGGCTTTTGGGGTTCCCAGTTGGGTTCTACTGGTCCCAGTTGGGTTTTGGGGCTCGCGGTTGGGTTCTACTGGTCCCAGTTGCGTTTTGGGGCACCCGGTTGGGTTCTACTGGTCCCAGTTGGCTTTTGGGGTTCCCAGTTGGCTTTTGGGGCTCCTGGTTGGGTTCTACTGGTCCCAGTTGGGTTTTGGGGCTCCCAGTTGTGTTCTACTGGTCCCAGATGGGTTTTGGGGCTCGCAGTTGGGTTCTACTGGTCCCAGTTGGGTTTTGGGGCTCCCGGATGTGTTCTACTGGTCCCAGTTGGCTTTTGGGGTTCCCAGTTGGCTTTTGGGGCTCGTGGTTGTGTTCTACTGGTCCCAGTTGGGTTTTGGGGCTCGCAGTTGAGTTCTACTGGTCTCAGTTGGGTTTTGATGTCTCGGTTGGGTTCTACTGGTCCCAGTTGGGTTTTGGGTCTCCCAGTTGGGTTCTACTGGTCCCAGTTGGGTTTGGGGGCTCCCGGTTGTGTTCTACTGGTCCCAGTTGGGTTTTGGGGCACCCGGTTGGGTTCTACTGGTCCCAGTTGGGTTTTGGGATTCCCAGTTGGGTTCTACTGGTCCCAGTTGGGTTTTGGGGCTCGCGGTTGGGTTCTACTGGTCCCAGTTGCGTTTTGGGGCTCCCGGTTGGGTTCTACTGGTCCCAGTTGGGTTTTGGGGGTCGCGGTTGGGTTCTACTGGTCCCAGTTGGGTTTTGGGGCTCGCAGTTGAGTTCTACTGGTCTCAGTTGGGTTTTGATGCTCTCGGTTGGGTTCTACTGGTCCCAGTTGGGTTTTGGGGCTCCCAGTTGGGTTCTACTGGTCCCAGTTGGGTTTTGGGGCTCCCGGTTGGGTTCTACTGGTCCCAGTAGGGTTTGGGGGCTCGCGGTTGGGTTCTACTGGTCCCAGTTGGCTTTTGGGGCTCCCGGTTGGGTTCTACTGGTCCCAGTTGGGTTTTGGGGCTCGCGGTTGGGTTCTACTGGTCCCAGTTGGGTTTTGGGTGTCCCGGTTGGGTTCTACTGGTCCCAGTTGGGTTTTGGGGCTCCCGGTTGTGTTCTACTGGTCCCAGTTGGGTTTTGGGGCTCGCGGTTGGGTTCTACTGGTCCCAGTTGGGTTTTGGGTCTCCCAGTTGGGTCCTACTGGTCCCAGTTGGGTTTTGGGGCTCGCTGTTGAGTTCTACTGGTCCCAGTTGGGTTTTGGGGCTCCCAGTTGTGTTCTACTGGTCCCAGTTGGGTTTTGGGGCACCCGGTTGGGTTCTACTGGTCCCAGTTGGCTTTTGGGGTTCCCAGTTGGCTTTTGGGGCTCGTGGTTGTGTTCTACTGGTCCCAGTTGGGTTTTGGGGCTCCCAGTTGTGTTCTACTGGTCCCAGATGGGTTTTGGGGCTCGCAGTTGCGTTCTACTGGTCCCAGTTGGGTTTTGGGTGTCCCGGTTGGGTTCTACTGGTCCCAGTTGGCTTTTGGGGCTCCCGGTTGTGTTCTACTGGTCCCAGTTGGGTTTTGGGGCTCGCAGTTGAGTTCTACTGGTCTCAGTTGGGTTTTGATGCTCTCGGTTGGGTTCTACTGGTCCCAGTTGGGTTTTGGGTCTCCCAGTTGGGTTCTACTGGTCCCAGTTGGGTTTTGGGGCTCCCGGTTGTGTTCTACTGGTCCCAGTTGGGTTTTGGGGCTCCCAGTTGGGTTCTACTGGTCTCAGTTGGGTTTTGGGGCTCCCAGTTGGGTTCTACTGGTCCCAGTTGGCTTTTGGGGCTCCCGGTTGGGTTCTACTGGTCCCAGTTGGATTTTGGGGCTCCCGGTTGGGTTCTACTGGTCCCAGTTGGGTTTTGGGGTTCCCAGTTGGGTTCTACTGGTCCCATTTGGGTTTTGGGGCTCTCAGTTGAGTTCTACTGGTCTCAGTTGGGTTTTGATGCTCTCGGTTGGGTTCTACTGGTCCCAGTTGGGTTTTGGGTCTCCCAGTTGGGTTCTACTGGTCCCAGTTGGGTTTTGATGCTCCCGGTTGGGTTCTACTGGTCCCAGTTGGGTTTTGGGGCTCCCAGTTGTGTACTACTGGTCCCAGTTGGGTTTTGGGGCACCCGGTTGGGTTCTACTGGTCCCAGTTGCGTTTTGGGGCTCGCGGTTGGGTTCTACTGGTCCCAGTTGGGTTTTGGGGCTCGCGGTTGGGTTCTACTGGTCCCAGTTGGGTTTTGGGGCTCGCAGTTGAGTTCTACTGGTCTCAGTTGGGTTTTGATGCTCTCGGTTGGGTTCTACTTGTCCCAGTTGGGTTTTGGGTCTCCCAGTTGGGTTCTACTGGTCCCAGTTGGGTTTTGGGTGTCCCGGTTGGGTTCTACTGGTCCCAGTTGGGTTTTGGGGCTCCCGGTTGTGTTCTACTGGTCCCAGTTGGGTTTTGGGGCTCCCGGTTGGGTTCTACTGGTCCCAGTTGGGTTTTGGGGCTCGCGGTTGGGTTCTACTGGTCCCAGTTGGGTTTGGGGGCTCGCGGTGGGTTCTACTGGTCCAAGTTGGGTTTTGGGGCTCCCAGTTGGGTTCTACTGGTCCCAGTTGGGTTTTGGGGCACCCGGTTGGGTTCTACTGGTCCCAGTTGGCTTTTGGGGTTCCCAGTTGGCTTTTGGTGCTCCTGGTTGGGTTCTACTGGTCCCAGTTGGGTTTTGGGGCTCCCAGTTGTGTTCTACTGGTCCCAGATGGGTTTTGGGGCTCGCAGTTGGGTTCTACTGGTCCCAGTTGGGTTTTGGGGCTCCCAGTTGGGTTCTACTGGTCCCAGTTGGGTTTTGGGGCACCCGGTTGTGTTCTACTGGTCCCAGTTGGGTTTTGGGGCTCCCGGTTGGGTTCTACTGGTCCCAGTTGGGTTTTGGGGCTCCCGGTTGGGTTCTACTGGTCCCAGTTGGGTTTTGGGGTTCCCAGTTGGGTTCTACTGGTCCGAGTTGGGTTTTGGGTGTCCCGGTTGGGTTCTACTGGTCCCAGTTGGGTTTTGGGGCTCCCGGTTGGGTTCTACTGGTCCCAGTTGGGTTTTGGGGCTCCCGGTTGGGTTCTACTGGTCCCAGTTGGGTTTTGGGGCTCCCAGTTGTGTTCTACTGGTCCCAGTTGGGTTTTGGGGCACCCGGTTGGGTTCTACTGGTCCCAGTTGGGTTTTGGGGCTCGGAGTTGAGTTCTACTGGTCTCAGTTGGGTTTTGATGCTCTCGGTTGGGTTCTACTGGTCCCAGTTAGGTTTTGGGGGTCGCGGTTGGGTTCTACTGGTCCCAGTTGGGTTTTGGGTCTCCCAGTTGGGTTCTACTGGTCCCAGTTGGGTTTTGGGGTTCCCAGTTGGGTTCTACTGGTCCCAGTTGGGTTTTGGGGCTCCCGGTTGGGTTCTACTGGTCCCAGTTGGGTTTTGGGGCTCCCGGTTGGGTTCTACTGGTCCCAGTTGGGTTTTGGGGCTCGCAGTTGAGTTCTACTGGTCTCAGTTGGGTTTTGATGCTCTCGGTTGGGTTCTACTGGTCCCAGTTGCGTTTTGGGGCTCGCGGTTGGGTTCTACTGGTCCCAGTAGGGTTTGGGGGCTCGCGGTTGGGTTCTACTGGTCCCAGTTGGCTTTTGGGGCTCCCAGTTGGGTTCTACTGGTCCCAGTTGGGTTTTGGCGCTCCCGGTTGGGTTCTACTGGTCCCAGTTGGATTTTGGGTGTCCCGGTTGGGTTCTACTGGTCCCAGTTGGGTTTTGGGGCTCGCGGTTGGGTTCTACTGGTCTCAGTTGGGTTTTGATGCTCTCGGTTGGGTTCTACTGGTCCCAGTTGGGTTTTGGGTCTCCCAGTTGGGTTCTACTGGTCCCAGTTGGGTTTTGGGGCTCGCGGTTGAGTTCTACTGGTCCCAGTTGGGTTTGGGGGCTAGCGGTTGGGTTCTACTGGTCCCAGTTGGGTTTTGGGGCTCCCAGTTGGGTTCTACTGGTCCCAGTTGGGTTTTGGGGCTCCCAGTTGGGTTCTACTGGTCCCAGTTGGGTTTTGGGGCTCCCGGTTGGGTTCTACTGGTCCCAGTTGGATTTTGGGGCTCCCGGTTGGGTTCTACTGGTCCCAGTTGGGTTTTGGGGCTCCCGGTTGGGTTCTACTGGTCCCAGTTGGGTTTTGGGGCTCCCGGTTGGGTTCTACTGGTCCTATTTGGGTTTTGGGGCTCGTAGTTGAGTTCTACTGGTCTCAGTTGGGTTTTGATGCTCTCGGTTGGGTTCTACTGGTCCCAGTTGGGTTTTGGGTCTCCCAGTTGGGTTCTACTGGTCCCAGTTGGGTTTTGGGTGTCCCGGTTGGGTTCTACTGGTCCCAGTTGGGTTTTGGGGCTCCCGGTTGTGTACTACTGGTCCCAGTTGGGTTTTGGGGCTCCCGGTTGGGTTCTACTGGTCCCAGTTGGCTTTTAGGGCTCGTGGTTGTGTTCTACTGGTCCCAGTTGGGTTTTGGGGCTCGCGGTTGGGTTCTACTGGTCCCAGTTGGGTTTTGGGGCTCGCAGTTGAGTTCTACTGGTCCCAGTTGGGTTTTGGGTGTCCCGGTTGGGTTCTACTGGTCCCAGTTGGGTTTTGGGGCTCCCGGTTGTGTTCTACTGGTCCCAGTTGGGTTTTGGGGCTCGCGGTTGGGTTCTACTGGTCCCAGTTGGGTTTTGGGTCTCCCAGTTGGGTTCTACTGGTCCCAGTTGGGTTTGGGGGATCCCGGTTGGGTTCTACTGGTCCCAGTTGGTTTTTGGGGCTCCCAGTTGTGTTCTACTGGTCCCAGTTGGGTTTTGGGGCACCCGGTTGGGTTCTACTGGTCCCAGTTGGCTTTTGGGGTTCCCAGTTGGCTTTTGGGGCTCCTGGTTGGGTTCTACTGGTCCCAGTTGGGTTTTGGGGCTCCCAGTTGTGTTCTACTGGTCCCAGATGGGTTTTGGGGCTCGCAGTTGCGTTCTACTGGTCCCAGTTGGGTTTTGGGGCTCCCGGTTGGGTTCTACTGGTCCCAGTTGGGTTTTGGGTGTCCCAGTTGGGTTCTACTGGTCCCAGTTGGGTTTTGGGGCTCCCGGTTGTGTTCTACTGGCCCCAGTTGGGTTTTGGGGCTCCCAGTTGGGTTCTACTGGTCCCAGTTGGGTTTTGGGTGTCCCAGTTGGGTTCTACTGGTCCCAGTTGGGTTTTGGGGCTCCCGGTTGTGTTCTACTGGTCCCAGTTGGATTTTGGGGCTCCCGGTTGGGTTCTACTGGTCCCAGTTGGGTTTTGGGGCTCCCGGTTGGGTTCTACTGGTCCCATTTGGGTTTTGGGGCTCGCAGTTGAGTTCTACTGGTCTCAGTTGGGTTTTGATGCTCTCGGTTGGGTTCTACTGGTCCCAGTTGGGTTTTGGGTCTCCCGGTTGGGTTCTACTGGTCCCAGTTGGGTTTTGGGGCTCCCGGTTGGGTTCTACTGGTCCCAGTTGGGTTTTGGGGCTCCCGGTTGTGTACTACTGGTCCCAGTTAGGTTTTGGGGCTCGCGGTTGGGTTCTACTGGTCCCAGTTGGGTTTTGGGGCTCGCGGTTGGGTTCTACTGGTCCCAGTTGGGTTTTGGGGCTCGCAGTTGGGTTCTACTGGTCCCAGTTGGGTTTTGGGGCTCGCGGTTGAGTTCTACTGGTCTCAGTTGGGTTTTGATGCTCTCGGTTGGGTTCTACTTGTCCCAGTTGGGTTTTGGGGCTCCCGGTTGTGTTCTACTGGTCCCAGTTGGGTTTTGGGGCTCGCGGTTGGGTTCTACTGGTCCCAGTTGGGTTTTGGGGCTCGCGGTTGGGTTCTACTGGTCCCAGTTGGGTTTGGGGGCTCGCGGTTGGGTTCTACTGGTCCAAGTTGGGTTTTGGGGCTCCCAGTTGTGTTCTACTGGTCCCAGTTGGGTTTTGGGGCACCCGGTTGGGTTCTACTGGTCCCAGTTGGCTTTTGGGGTTCCCAGTTGGCTTTTGGGGCTCCTGGTTGGGTTCTACTGGTCCCAGTTGGGTTTTGGGTCTCCCAGTTGGGTTCTACTGGTCCCAGTTGGGTTTTGGGGCTCCCGGTTGGGTTCTACTGGTCCCAGTTGGATTTTGGGGCTCGTGGTTGTGTTCTACTGGTCCCAGTTGGATTTTGGGGCTCCCGGTTGGGTTCTACTGGTCCCAGTTGGGTTTTGGGGCTCCCGGTTGTGTTCTACTGGTCCCATTTGGGTTTTGGGGCTCCCAGTTGGGTTCTACTTGTCCCAGTTGGGTTTTGGGGCACCCGGTTGGGTTCTACTGGTCCCAGTTGGGTTTTGGGTCTCCCGGTTGGGTTCTACTGGTCCCAGTTGGGTTTTGGGGCTCGCGGTTGGGTTCTACTGGTCCCAGTTGGGTTTTGGGGCTCGCAGTTGGGTTCTACTGGTCCCAGTTGGGTTTTGGGGCTCCCGGTTGTGTTCTACTGGTCCCAGTTGGGTTTTGGGGCTCCCGGTTGGGTTCTACTGGTCCCAGTTGGGTTTTGGGGCTCCCAGTTGGGTTCTACTGGTCCCAGTTGGGTTTTGGGTGTCCCGGTTGGGTTCTACTGGTCCCAGTTGGATTTTGGGGCTCCCGGTTGGGTTCTACTGGTCCCAGTTGGGTTTTGGGGCTCCCGGTTGGGTTCTACTGGTCCCAGTTGGGTTTTGGGTGTCCCAGTTGGGTTCTACTGGTCCCAGTTGGGTTTTGGGGCTCGCAGTTGAGTTCTACTGGTCTCAGTTGGGTTTTGATGCTCTCGGTTGGGTTCTACTGGTCCCAGTTGGGTTTTGGGTCTCCCAGTTGGGTTCTACTGGTCCCAGTTGGGTTTTGGGTGTCCCGGTTGGGTTCTACTGGTCCCAGTTGGGTTTTGGGGCTCCCGGTTGTGTACTACTGGTCCCAGTTGGGTTTTGGGGCTCGCTGTTGGGTTCTATTGGTCCCAGTTGGGTTTTGGGGCTCGCGGTTGGGTTCTACTGGTCCCAGTTGGGTTTTGGGGCTCGCGGTTGGGTTCTACTGGTCCCAGTTGGCTTTGGGGGCTCGCAGTTGAGTTCTACTGGTCTCAGTTGGGTTTTGATGCTCTCGGTTGGGTTCTACTGGTCCCAGTTGGGTTTTGGGGCTCCCAGTTGGGTTCTACTGGTCCCAGTTGGGTTTTGGGGCTCCCGGTTGGGTTCTACTGGTCCCAGTTGGATTTTGGGGCTCGTGGTTGTGTTCTACTGGTCCCAGTTGGATTTTGGGGCTCCCGGTTGGGTTCTACTGGTCCCAGTTGGGTTTTGGGGCTCCCGGTTGTGTTCTACTGGTCCCATTTGGGTTTTGGGGCTCGCAGTTGAGTTCTACAGGTCTCAGTTGGGTTTTGATGCTCTCGGTTGGGTTCTACTGGTCCCAGTTGGGTTTTGGGTCTCCCAGTTGGGTTCTACTGGTCCCAGTTGGGTTTTGGGGTTCGCGGTTGGGTTCTACTGGTCCCAGTTGGGTTTTGGGGCTCCCGGTTGGGTTCTACTGGTCCCAGTTGGGTTTTGGGGCACCCGGTTGGGTTCTACTGGTCCCAGTTGGCTTTTGGGGTTCCCAGTTGGCTTTTGGGGCTCCTGGTTGGGTTCTACTGGTCCCAGTTGGGTTTTGGGGCTAGCGGTTGTGTTCTACTGGTCCCAGATGGGTTTTGGGGCTCGCAGTTGGGTTCTACTGGTCCCAGTTGGGTTTTGGGGCTCCCGGTTGTGTTCTACTGGTCCCAGTTGGGTTTTGGGGCTCCCGGTTGGGTTCTACTGGTCCCAGTTGGGTTTTGGGGCTCCCAGTTGGGTTCTACTGGTCCCAGTTGGGTTTTGGGTGTCCCGGTTGGGTTCTACTGGTCCCAGTTGGCTTTTGGGGCTCCCGGTTGGGTTCTACTGGTCCCAGTTGGGTTTTGGGGCTCCCGGTTGGGTTCTACTGGTCCCAGTTGGGTTTTGGGTGTCCCGGTTGGGTTCTACTGGTCCCAGTTGGGTTTTGGGGCTCGCAGTTGAGTTCTACTGGTCTCAGTTGGGTTTTGATGCTCTCGGTTGGGTTCTACTGGTCCCAGTTGGGTTTTGGGTCTCCCAGTTGGGTTCTACTGGTCCCAGTTGGGTTTTGGGTGTCCCGGTTGGGTTCTACTGGTCCCAGTTGGGTTTTGGGGCTCCCGGTTGTGTACTACTGGTCCCAGTTGGGTTTTGGGGCTCGCGGTTGGGTTCTACTGGTCCCAGTTGGGTTTTGGGGCTCGCGGTTGGGTTCTACTGGTCCCAGTTGGCTTTTGGGGCTCGCAGTTGAGTTCTACTGGTCTCAGTTGGGTTTTGATGCTCTCGGTTGGGTTCTACTGGTCCCAGTTGGGTTTTGGGGCTCCCAGTTGGGTTCTACTGGTCCCAGTTGGGTTTTGGGGCTCCCGGTTGGGTTCTACTGGTCCCAGTTGGATTTTGGGGCTCCCGGTTGGGTTCTACTGGTCCCAGTTGGATTTTGGGGCTCCCGGTTGGGTTCTACTGGTCCCAGTTGGGTTTTGGGGCTCCCGGTTGGGTTCTACTGGTCCCAGTTGGGTTTTGGGGCTCCCGGTTGTGTTCTACTGGTCCCATTTGGGTTTTGGGGCTCGCAGTTGAGTTCTACAGGTCTCAGTTGGGTTTTGATGCTCTCGGTTGGGTTCTACTGGTCCCAGTTGGGTTTTGGGTCTCCCAGTTGGGTTCTACTGGTCCCAGTTGGGTTTTGGGTGTCCCGGTTGGGTTCTACTGGTCCCAGTTGGGTTTTGGGGCTCCCGGTTGTGTACTACTGGTCCCAGTTGGGTTTTGGGGCTCGCGGTTGGGTTCTACTGGTCCCAGTTGGGTTTTGGGGCTCGCGGTTGGGTTCTACTGGTCCCAGTTGGGTTTTGGGGTTCGCGGTTGGGTTCTACTGGTCCCAGTTGGGTTTTGGGGCTCGCAGTTGAGTTCTACTGGTCTCAGTTGGGTTTTGATGCTCTCGGTTGGGTTCTACTTGTCCCAGTTGGGTTTTGGGTCTCCCAGTTGTGTTCTACTGGTCCCAGTTGGGTTTTGGGTGTCCCGGTTGGGTTCTACTGGTCCCAGTTGGGTTTTGGGGCTCCCGGTTGGGTTCTACTGGTCCCAGTTGGGTTTTGGGGCTCGCGGTTGGGTTCTACTGGTCCCAGTTGGGTTTTGGGGCTCGCGGTTGGGTTCTACTGGTCCCAGTTGGGTTTTGGGGTTCGCGGTTGGGTTCTACTGGTCCCAGTTGGGTTTTGGGGCTCCCGGTTGTGTTCTACTGGTCCCAGTTGGGTTTTGGGGCACCCGGTTGGGTTCTACTGGTCCCAGTTGGCTTTTGGGGTTCCCAGTTGGCTTTTGGGGCTCCTGGTTGGGTTCTACTGGTCCCAGTTGGGTTTTGGGGCTAGCGGTTGTGTTCTACTGGTCCCAGATGGGTTTTGGGGCTCGCAGTTGGGTTCTACTGGTCCCAGTTGGGTTTTGGGGCTCCCAGTTGGGTTCTACTGGTCCCAGTTGGGTTTTGGGGCTCCCGGTTGGGTTCTACAGGTCCCAGTTGGGTTTTGGGGCTCCCGGTTGGGTTCTACTGGTCCCAGTTGGATTTTGGGGCTCCCGGTTGGGTTCTACTGGTCCCAGTTGGGTTTTGATGCTCCCGGTTGGGTTCTACTGGTCCCAGTTGGGTTTTGGGGCTCCCGGTTGGGTTCTACTGGTCCCAGTTGAGTTTTGGGGCTAGTGGTTGTGTTCTACTGGTCCCAGTTGGGTTTTGGGGCTCGCGGTTGGGTTCTACTGGTCCCAGTTGGGTTTTGGGGCTCCCAGTTGGGTTCTACTTGTCCCAGTTGGGTTTTGGGGCACCCGGTTGGGTTCTACTGGTCCCAGTTGGCTTTTGGGGCTCCCGGTTGGGTTCTACTGGTCCCAGTTGGGTTTTGGGGCTCGCGGTTGGGTTCTACTGGTCCCAGTTGCGTTTTGGGGCTCCCGGTTGGGTTCTACTGGTCCCAGTTGGGTTTTGGGGGTCGCGGTTGGGTTCTACTGGTCCCAGTTGTGTTTTGGGGCTAGTGGTTGTGTTCTACTGGTCCCAGTTGGGTTTTGGGGCTCGCAGTTGAGTTCTACTGGTCTCAGTTGGGTTTTGATGCTCTCGGTTGGGTTCTACTGGTCCCAGTTGGGTTTTGGGGCTCCCAGTTGGGTTCTACTGGTCCCAGTTGGATTTTGGGGCTCCCGGTTGGGTTCTACTGGTCCGAGTTGGGTTTTGGGGCTCCCAGTTGGGTTCTACTGGTCCCAGTTGGGTTTTGGGGCTCCCGGTTGTGTTCTACTGGTCCCAGTTGGGTTTTGGGGCTCCCGGTTGGGTTCTACTGGTCCCAGTTGGGTTTTGGGGCTCCCAGTTGGGTTCTACTGGTCCCAGTTGGGTTTTGGGTGTCCCGGTTGGGTTCTACTGGTCCCAGTTGGATTTTGGGGCTCCCGGTTGGGTTCTACTGGTCCCAGTTGGGTTTTGGGGCTCCCGGTTGGGTTCTACTGGTCCCAGTTGGGTTTTGGGTGTCCCAGTTGGGTTCTACTGGTCCCAGTTGGGTTTTGGGGCTCGCAGTTGAGTTCTACTGGTCTCAGTTGGGTTTTGATGCTCTCGGTTGGGTTCTACTGGTCCCAGTTGGGTTTTGGGTCTCCCAGTTGGGTTCTACTGGTCCCAGTTGGCTTTTGGGTGTCCCGGTTGGGTTCTACTGGTCCCAGTTGGGTTTTGGGGCTCCCGGTTGTGTACTACTGGTCCCAGTTGGGTTTTGGGGCTCGCGGTTGGGTTCTACTGGTCCCAGTTGGGTTTTGGGGCTCCCAGTTGGGTTCTACTGGTCCCAGTTGGATTTTGGGGCTCCCGGTTGGGTTCTACTGGTCCGAGTTGGGTTTTGGGGCTCCCAGTTGGGTTCTACTGGTCCCAGTTGGGTTTTGGGGCTCCCGGTTGTGTTCTACTGGTCCCAGTTGGGTTTTGGGGCTCCCGGTTGGGTTCTACTGGTCCCAGTTGGGTTTTGGGGCTCCCAGTTGGGTTCTACTGGTCCCAGTTGGGTTTTGGGTGTCCCGGTTGGGTTCTACTGGTCCCAGTTGGATTTTGGGGCTCCCGGTTGGGTTCTACTGGTCCCAGTTGGGTTTTGGGGCTCCCGGTTGGGTTCTACTGGTCCCAGTTGGGTTTTGGGTGTCCCAGTTGGGTTCTACTGGTCCCAGTTGGGTTTTGGGGCTCGCAGTTGAGTTCTACTGGTCTCAGTTGGGTTTTGATGCTCTCGGTTGGGTTCTACTGGTCCCAGTTGGGTTTTGGGTCTCCCAGTTGGGTTCTACTGGTCCCAGTTGGCTTTTGGGTGTCCCGGTTGGGTTCTACTGGTCCCAGTTGGGTTTTGGGGCTCCCGGTTGTGTACTACTGGTCCCAGTTGGGTTTTGGGGCTCGCGGTTGGGTTCTATTGGTCCCAGTTGGGTTTTGGGGCTCGCGGTTGGGTTCTACTGGTCCCAGTTGGGTTTTGGGGCTCGCGGTTGGGTTCTACTGGTCCCAGTTGGCTTTGGGGGCTCGCAGTTGAGTTCTACTGGTCTCAGTTGGGTTTTGATGCTCTCGGTTGGGTTCTACTGGTCCCAGTTGGGTTTTGGGGCTCCCAGTTGGGTTCTACTGGTCCCAGTTGGGTTTTGGGGCTCCCGGTTGGGTTCTACTGGTCCCAGTTGGATTTTGGGGCTCGTGGTTGTGTTCTACTGGTCCCAGTTGGATTTTGGGGCTCCCGGTTGGGTTCTACTGGTCCCAGTTGGGTTTTGGGGCTCCCGGTTGTGTTCTACTGGTCCCATTTGGGTTTTGGGGCTCGCAGTTGAGTTCTACAGGTCTCAGTTGGGTTTTGATGCTCTCGGTTGGGTTCTACTGGTCCCAGTTGGGTTTTGGGTCTCCCAGTTGGGTTCTACTGGTCTCAGTTGGGTTTTGATGCTCTCGGTTGGGTTCTACTGGTCCCAGTTGGGTTTTGGGGCTCCCGGTTGGGTTCTACTGGTCCCAGTTGGGTTTTGGGGCACCCGGTTGGGTTCTACTGGTCCCAGTTGGGTTTTGGGGTTCCCAGTTGGCTTTTGGGGCTCGCGGTTGGGTTCTACTGGTCCCAGTTGGGTTTTGGGGCTAGCGGTTGTGTTCTACTGGTCCCAGATGGGTTTTGGGGCTCGCAGTTGGGTTCTACTGGTCCCAGTTGGGTTTTGGGGCTCCCAGTTGGGTTCTACTGGTCCCAGTTGGGTTTTGGGGCTCCCGGTTGGGTTCTACAGGTCCCAGTTGGGTTTTGGGGCTCCCGGTTGGGTTCTATAGGTCCCAGTTGGGTTTTGGGGCTCCCGGTTGGGTTCTACTGGTCCCAGTTGGGTTTTGATGCTCCCGGTTGGGTTCTACTGGTCCCAGTTGGGTTTTGGGGCTCCCGGTTGGGTTCTACTGGTCCCAGTTGGGTTTTGGGGCTAGTGGTTGTGTTCTACTGGTCCCAGTTGGGTTTTGGGGCTCGCGGTTGGGTTCTACTGGTCCCAGTTGGGTTTTGGGGCTCC
This sequence comes from Falco punctatus, assembly GCF_963210335.1. NCBI lineage: Eukaryota > Metazoa > Chordata > Aves > Falconiformes > Falconidae > Falco > Falco punctatus. Next base: position 92,540 of record NW_027660261.1, read on the forward strand.
CAGTTGGGTTCTACTTGTCCCAGTTGGGTTTTGGGGCACCCGGTTGGGTTCTACTGGTCCCAGTTGGCTTTTGGGGCTCCCGGTTGGGTTCTACTGGTCCCAGTTGGGTTTTGGGGCTCGCGGTTGGGTTCTACTGGTCCCAGTTGCGTTTTGGGGCTCCCGGTTGGGTTCTACTGGTCCCAGTTGGGTTTTGGGGGTCGCGGTTGGGTTCTACTGGTCCCAGTTGTGTTTTGGGGCTAGTGGTTGTGTTCTACTGGTCCCAGTTGGGTTTTGGGGCTCGCAGTTGAGTTCTACTGGTCTCAGTTGGGTTTTGATGCTCTCGGTTGGGTTCTACTGGTCCCAGTTGGGTTTTGGGGCTCCCAGTTGGGTTCTACTGGTCCCAGTTGGATTTTGGGGCTCCCGGTTGGGTTCTACTGGTCCCAGTTGGGTTTTGGGTGTCCCGGTTGGGTTCTACTGGTCCCAGTTGGGTTTTGGGGCTCCCAGTTGGGTTCTACTGGTCCCAGTTGGGTTTTGGGGCTCCCGGTTGTGTTCTACTGGTCCCAGTTGGGTTTTGGGGCTCCCGGTTGGGTTCTACTGGTCCCAGTTGGGTTTTGGGGCTCCCAGTTGGGTTCTACTGGTCCCAGTTGGGTTTTGGGTGTCCCGGTTGGGTTCTACTGGTCCCAGTTGGATTTTGGGGCTCCCGGTTGGGTTCTACTGGTCCCAGTTGGGTTTTGGGGCTCCCGGTTGGGTTCTACAGGTCCCAGTTGGGTTTTGGGTGTCCCGGTTGGGTTCTACTGGTCCCAGTTGGGTTTTGGGGCTCGCAGTTGAGTTCTACTGGTCTCAGTTGGGTTTTGATGCTCTCGGTTGGGTTCTACTGGTCCCAGTTGGGTTTTGGGTCTCCCAGTTGGGTTCTACTGGTCCCAGTTGGGTTTTGGGTGTCCCGGTTGGGTTCTACTGGTCCCAGTTGGGTTTTGGGGCTCGCGGTTGGGTTCTACTGGTCCCAGTTGGGTTTTGGGGCTCGCAGTTGAGTTCTACTGGTCTCAGTTGGGTTTTGATGCTCTCGGTTGGGTTCTACTGGTCCCAGTTGGGTTTTGGGGCTCCCAGTTGGGTTCTACTGGTCCCAGTTGGGTTTTGGGGCTCCCGGTTGGGTTCTACTGGTCCTAGTTGGATTTTGGGGCTCCCGGTTGGGTTCTACTGGTCCCAGTTGGATTTTGGGGCTCCCGGTTGGGTTCTACTGGTCCCAGTTGGGTTTTGGGGCTCCCGGTTGTGTTCTACTGGTCCCATTTGGGTTTTGGGGCTCGCAGTTGAGTTCTACAGGTCTCAGTTGGGTTTTGATGCTCTCGGTTGGGTTCTACTGGTCCCAGTTGGGTTTTGGGTCTCCCAGTTGGGTTCTACTGGTCCCAGTTGGGTTTTGGGTGTCCCGGTTGGGTTCTACTGGTCCCAGTTGGGTTTTGGGGCTCCCGGTTGTGTACTACTGGTCCCAGTTGGGTTTTGGGGCTCGCGGTTGTGTTCTACTGGTCCCAGTTGGGTTTTGGGGCTCGCGGTTGGGTTCTACTGGTCCCAGTTGGGTTTTGGGTCTCCCAGTTGGGTTCTACTGGTCCCAGTTGGGTTTTGGGGTTCGCGGTTGGGTTCTACTGGTCCCAGTTGGGTTTTGGGGCTCCCGGTTGGGTTCTACTGGTCCCAGTTGGGTTTTGGGGCACCCGGTTGGGTTCTACTGGTCCCAGTTGGCTTTTGGGGTTCCCAGTTGGCTTTTGGGGCTCCTGGTTGGGTTCTACTGGTCCCAGTTGGGTTTTGGGGCTCCCAGTTGTGTTCTACTGGTCCCAGATGGGTTTTGGGGCTCGCAGTTGCGTTCTACTGGTCCCAGTTGGGTTTTGATGCTCTCGGTTGGGTTCTACTTGTCCCAGTTGGGTTTTGGGTCTCCCAGTTGAGTTCTACTGGTCCCAGTTGGGTTTTGGGTGTCCCGGTTGGGTTCTACTGGTCCCAGTTGGGTTTTGGGGCTCCCGGTTGTGTTCTACTGGTCCCAGTTGGGTTTTGGGGCTCGCGGTTGGGTTCTACTGGTCCCAGTTGGGTTCTGGGTCTCCCAGTTGGGTTCTACTGGTCCCAGTTGGGTTTTGGGGTTCGCGGTTGGGTTCTACTGGTCCCAGTTGGGTTTTGGGGCTCCCGGTTGGGTTCTACTGGTCCCAGTTGGGTTTTGGGGCACCCGGTTGGGTTCTACTGGTCCCAGTTGTGTTTTGATGCTCTCGGTTGGGTTCTACTTGTCCCAGTTGGGTTTTGGGTCTCCCAGTTGGGTTCTACTGGTCCCAGTTGGGTTTTGGGTGTCCCGGTTGGGTTCTACTGGTCCCAGTTGGGTTTTGGGGCTCCCGGTTGTGTTCTACTGGTCCCAGTTGGGTTTGGGGCTAGTGGTTGTGTTCTACTGGTCCCAGTTGGGTTTTGATGCTCCCGGTTGGGTTCTACTGGTCCCAGTTGGGTTTTGGGGCTCGCAGTTGAGTTCTACTGGTCTCAGTTGGGTTTTGATGCTCTCGGTTGGGTTCTACTGGTCCCAGTTGGGTTTTGGGTGTCCCGGTTGGGTTCTACTGGTCCCAGTTGGGTTTTGGGGCTCCCGGTTGTGTACTACTGGTCCCAGTTGGGTTTTGGGGCTCCCGGTTGGGTTCTACTGGTCCCAGTTGGGTTTTGGGGCTCCCGGTTGGGTTCTACTGGTCCCAGTTGGGTTTTGGGGTTCGCGGTTGGGTTCTACTGGTCCCAGTTGGGTTTTGGGGCTCGCAGTTGAGTTCTACTGGTCTCAGTTGGGTTTTGATGCTCTCGGTTGGGTTCTACTGGTCCCAGTTGGGTTTTGGGTCTCCCAGTTGGGTTCTACTGGTCCCAGTTGGGTTTTGGGTGTCCCGGTTGGGTTCTACTGGTCCCAGTTGGGTTTTGGGGCTCCCGGTTGTGTTCTACTGGTCCCAGTTGGGTTTTGGGGCTCGCGGTTGGGTTCTACTGGTCCCAGTTGGGTTTTGGGTCTCCCAGTTGGGTTCTACTGGTCCCATTTGGGTTTTGGGGTTCGCGGTTGGGTTCTACTGGTCCCAGTTGGGTTTTGGGTGTCCCGGTTGGGTTCTACTGGTCCCAGTTGGGTTTTGGGGCTCCCGGTTGGGTTCTACTGGTCCCAGTTGGCTTTTGGGGTTCCCAGTTGGCTTTTGGGGCTCCTGGTTGGGTTCTACTGGTCCCAGTTGGGTTTTGGGGCTCCCAGTTGTGTTCTACTGGTCCCAGATGGGTTTTGGGGCTCGCAGTTGGGTTCTACTGGTCCCAGTTGGGTTTTGGGGCTCCCAGTTGGGTTCTACTGGTCCCAGTTGGGTTTTGGGGCTCCCGGTTGGGTTCTACAGGTCCCAGTTGGGTTTTGGGGCTCCCGGTTGGGTTCTACTGGTCCCAGTTGGATTTTGGGGCTCCCGGTTGGGTTCTACTGGTCCCAGTTGGGTTTTGATGCTCCCGGTTGGGTTCTACTGGTCCCAGTTGGGTTTTGGGGCTCCCGGTTGGGTTCTACTGGTCCCAGTTGGGTTTTGGGGCTAGTGGTTGTGTTCTACTGGTCCCAGTTGGGTTTTGGGGCTCGCGGTTGGGTTCTACTGGTCCCAGTTGGGTTTTGGGGCTCCCAGTTGGGTTCTACTTGTCCCAGTTGGGTTTTGGGGCACCCGGTTGGGTTCTACTGGTCCCAGTTGGCTTTTGGGGCTCCCGGTTGGGTTCTACTGGTCCCAGTTGGGTTTTGGGGCTCGCGGTTGGGTTCTACTGGTCCCAGTTGCGTTTTGGGGCTCCCGGTTGGGTTCTACTGGTCCCAGTTGGGTTTTGGGGGTCGCGGTTGGGTTCTACTGGTCCCAGTTGTGTTTTGGGGCTAGTGGTTGTGTTCTACTGGTCCCAGTTGGGTTTTGGGGCTCGCAGTTGAGTTCTACTGGTCTCAGTTGGGTTTTGATGCTCTCGGTTGGGTTCTACTGGTCCCAGTTGGGTTTTGGGGCTCCCAGTTGGGTTCTACTGGTCCCAGTTGGGTTTTGGGGCTCCCGGTTGGGTTCTACTGGCCCCAGTTGGCTTTTGGGGCACCCAGTTGTGTTCTACTGGTCCCAGTTGGGTTTTGATGCTCTCGGTTGGGTTCTACTGGTCCCAGTTGGGTTTTGGGGCTCCCGGTTGGGTTCTACTGGTCCCAGTTGGCTTTTGGGGCTCCCGGTTGGGTTCTACTGGTCCCAGTTGGGTTTTGGGGCTCCCAGTTGGGTTCTACTGGTCCGAGTTGGGTTTTGGGTGTCCCGGTTGGGTTCTACTGGTCCCAGTTGGGTTTTGGGGCTCCCGGTTGGGTTCTACTGGTCCCAGTTGGGTTTTGGGGCACCCGGTTGGGTTCTACTGGTCCCAGTTGGCTTTTGGGGTTCCCAGTTGGCTTTTGGGGCTCCTGGTTGGGTTCTACTGGTCCCAGTTGGGTTTTGGGGCTCCCAGTTGTGTTCTACTGGTCCCAGATGGGTTTTGGGGCTCGCAGTTGGGTTCTACTGGTCCCAGTTGGGTTTTGGGGCTCCCAGTTGGGTTCTACTGGTCCCAGTTGGGTTTTGGGGCTCCCGGTTGGGTTCTACAGGTCCCAGTTGGGTTTTGGGGCTCCCGGTTGGGTTCTACTGGTCCCAGTTGGATTTTGGGGCTCCCGGTTGGGTTCTACTGGTCCCAGTTGGGTTTTGATGCTCCCGGTTGGGTTCTACTGGTCCCAGTTGGGTTTTGGGGCTCCCGGTTGGGTTCTACTGGTCCCAGTTGGGTTTTGGGGCTAGTGGTTGTGTTCTACTGGTCCCAGTTGGGTTTTGGGGCTCGCGGTTGGGTTCTACTGGTCCCAGTTGGGTTTTGGGGCTCCCAGTTGGGTTCTACTTGTCCCAGTTGGGTTTTGGGGCACCCGGTTGGGTTCTACTGGTCCCAGTTGGCTTTTGGGGCTCCCGGTTGGGTTCTACTGGTCCCAGTTGGGTTTTGGGGCTCGCGGTTGGGTTCTACTGGTCCCAGTTGGATTTTGGGGCTCCCGGTTGGGTTCTACTGGTCCCAGTTGGGTTTTGGGGGTCGCGGTTGGGTTCTACTGGTCCCAGTTGTGTTTTGGGGCTAATGGTTGTGTTCTACTGGTCCCAGTTGGGTTTTGGGGCTCGCAGTTGAGTTCTACTGGTCTCAGTTGGGTTTTGATGCTCTCGGTTGGGTTCTACTGGTCCCAGTTGGGTTTTGGGGCTCCCAGTTCGGTTCTACTGGTCCCAGTTGGGTTTTGGGGCTCCCGCTTGGGTTCTACTGGTCCCAGTTGGGTTTTGGGGCTAGTGGTTGGGTTCTACTGGCCCCAGTTGGCTTTTGGGGCACCCAGTTGTGTTCTACTGGTCCCAGTTGGGTTTTGATGCTCTCGGTTGGGTTCTACTGGTCCCAGTTGGGTTTTGGGGCTCCCGGTTGGGTTCTACTGGTCCCAGTTGGATTTTGGGGCTCCCGGTTGGGTTCTACTGGTCCCAGTTGGGTTTTGGGGCTCCCAGTTGGGTTCTACTGGTCCGAGTTGGGTTTTGGGTGTCCCGGTTGGGTTCTACTGGTCCCAGTTGGGTTTTGGGGCTCCCAGTTGGGTTCTACTGGTCCCAGTTGGGTTTTGGGGCTCCCGGTTGGGTTCTACTGGTCCCAGTTGGGTTTTGGGGCTCCCGGTTGGGTTCTACTGGTCCCAGTTGGGTTTTGGGGCTCCCAGTTGGGTTCTACTGGTCCCAGTTGGGTTTTGGGGCTCCCGGTTGGGTTCTACTGGTCCCAGTTGGGTTTTGGGGCTCCCGGTTGGGTTCTACTGGTCCCAGTTGGGTTTTGGGGCTCCCGGTTGGGTTCTACTGGTCCCAGTTGGCTTTTGGGGCTCCCGGTTGGGTTCTACAGGTCCCAGTTAGGTTTTGGGGCTCCCGGTTGGGTTCTACTGGTCCCAGTTGGATTTTGGGGCTCCCGGTTGGGTTCTACTGGTCCCAGTTGGGTTTTGGGGCTCCCGGTTGGGTTCTACTGGTCCCAGTTGGGTTTTGGGGTTCCCAGTTGGGTTCTACTGGTCCCAGTTGGGTTTTGGGTCTCCCAGTTGTGTTCTACTGGTCCCAGTTGGGTTTGGGGGCTCGCGGTTGGGTTCTACTGGTCCCAGTTGGGTTTTGGGGCTCCCGGTTGGGTTCTACTGGTCCCAGTTGGGTTTTGGGGCTCCCGGTTGGGTTCTACTGGTCCCAGTTGGGTTTTGGGGCTCGCAGTTGAGTTCTACTGGTCTCAGTTGGGTTTTGATGCTCTCGGTTGGGTTCTACTGGTCCCAGTTGGGTTTTGGGGCTCCCAGTTGGGTTCTACTGGTCCCAGTTGGGTTTTGGGTGTCCCGGTTGGGTTCTACTGGTCCCAGTTGGGTTTTGGGGCTCCCGGTTGTGTACTACTGGTCCCAGTTGGGTTTTGGGGCTCGCGGTTGGGTTCTACTGGTCCCAGTTGGGTTTTGGGGCTCGCGGTTGGGTTCTACTGGTCCCAGTTGGCTTTTGGGGCTCGCAGTTGAGTTCTACTGGTCTCAGTTGGGTTTTGATGCTCTCGGTTGGGTTCTACTGGTCCCAGTTGGGTTTTGGGGCTCCCAGTTGGGTTCTACTGGTCCCAGTTGGGTTTTGGGGCTCCCGGTTGGGTTCTACTGGTCCCAGTTGGATTTTGGGGCTCCCGGTTGGGTTCTACTGGTCCCAGTTGGATTTTGGGGCTCCCGGTTGGGTTCTACTGGTCCCAGTTGGGTTTTGGGGCTCCCGGTTGGGTTCTACTGGTCCCAGTTGGGTTTTGGGGCTCCCGGTTGTGTTCTACTGGTCCCATTTGGGTTTTGGGGCTCGCAGTTGAGTTCTACAGGTCTCAGTTGGGTTTTGATGCTCTCGGTTGGGTTCTACTGGTCCCAGTTGGGTTTTGGGTCTCCCAGTTGGGTTCTACTGGTCCCAGTTGGGTTTTGGGTGTCCCGGTTGGGTTCTACTGGTCCCAGTTGGGTTTTGGGGCTCCCGGTTGTGTACTACTGGTCCCAGTTGGGTTTTGGGGCTCGCGGTTGGGTTCTACTGGTCCCAGTTGGGTTTTGGGGCTCGCGGTTGGGTTCTACTGGTCCCAGTTGGGTTTTGGGGTTCGCGGTTGGGTTCTACTGGTCCCAGTTGGGTTTTGGGGCTCGCAGTTGAGTTCTACTGGTCTCAGTTGGGTTTTGATGCTCTCGGTTGGGTTCTACTTGTCCCAGTTGGGTTTTGGGTCTCCCAGTTGTGTTCTACTGGTCCCAGTTGGGTTTTGGGTGTCCCGGTTGGGTTCTACTGGTCCCAGTTGGGTTTTGGGGCTCCCGGTTGGGTTCTACTGGTCCCAGTTGGGTTTTGGGGCTCGCGGTTGGGTTCTACTGGTCCCAGTTGGGTTTTGGGGCTCGCGGTTGGGTTCTACTGGTCCCAGTTGGGTTTTGGGGTTCGCGGTTGGGTTCTACTGGTCCCAGTTGGGTTTTGGGGCTCCCGGTTGTGTTCTACTGGTCCCAGTTGGGTTTTGGGGCACCCGGTTGGGTTCTACTGGTCCCAGTTGGCTTTTGGGGTTCCCAGTTGGCTTTTGGGGCTCCTGGTTGGGTTCTACTGGTCCCAGTTGGGTTTTGGGGCTAGCGGTTGTGTTCTACTGGTCCCAGATGGGTTTTGGGGCTCGCAGTTGGGTTCTACTGGTCCCAGTTGGGTTTTGGGGCTCCCAGTTGGGTTCTACTGGTCCCAGTTGGGTTTTGGGGCTCCCGGTTGGGTTCTACAGGTCCCAGTTGGGTTTTGGGGCTCCCGGTTGGGTTCTACTGGTCCCAGTTGGATTTTGGGGCTCCCGGTTGGGTTCTACTGGTCCCAGTTGGGTTTTGATGCTCCCGGTTGGGTTCTACTGGTCCCAGTTGGGTTTTGGGGCTCCCGGTTGGGTTCTACTGGTCCCAGTTGAGTTTTGGGGCTAGTGGTTGTGTTCTACTGGTCCCAGTTGGGTTTTGGGGCTCGCGGTTGGGTTCTACTGGTCCCAGTTGGGTTTTGGGGCTCCCAGTTGGGTTCTACTTGTCCCAGTTGGGTTTTGGGGCACCCGGTTGGGTTCTACTGGTCCCAGTTGGCTTTTGGGGCTCCCGGTTGGGTTCTACTGGTCCCAGTTGGGTTTTGGGGCTCGCGGTTGGGTTCTACTGGTCCCAGTTGCGTTTTGGGGCTCCCGGTTGGGTTCTACTGGTCCCAGTTGGGTTTTGGGGGTCGCGGTTGGGTTCTACTGGTCCCAGTTGTGTTTTGGGGCTAGTGGTTGTGTTCTACTGGTCCCAGTTGGGTTTTGGGGCTCGCAGTTGAGTTCTACTGGTCTCAGTTGGGTTTTGATGCTCTCGGTTGGGTTCTACTGGTCCCAGTTGGGTTTTGGGGCTCCCAGTTGGGTTCTACTGGTCCCAGTTGGATTTTGGGGCTCCCGGTTGGGTTCTACTGGTCCGAGTTGGGTTTTGGGGCTCCCAGTTGGGTTCTACTGGTCCCAGTTGGGTTTTGGGGCTCCCGGTTGTGTTCTACTGGTCCCAGTTGGGTTTTGGGGCTCCCGGTTGGGTTCTACTGGTCCCAGTTGGGTTTTGGGGCTCCCAGTTGGGTTCTACTGGTCCCAGTTGGGTTTTGGGTGTCCCGGTTGGGTTCTACTGGTCCCAGTTGGATTTTGGGGCTCCCGGTTGGGTTCTACTGGTCCCAGTTGGGTTTTGGGGCTCCCGGTTGGGTTCTACTGGTCCCAGTTGGGTTTTGGGTGTCCCAGTTGGGTTCTACTGGTCCCAGTTGGGTTTTGGGGCTCGCAGTTGAGTTCTACTGGTCTCAGTTGGGTTTTGATGCTCTCGGTTGGGTTCTACTGGTCCCAGTTGGGTTTTGGGTCTCCCAGTTGGGTTCTACTGGTCCCAGTTGGGTTTTGGGTGTCCCGGTTGGGTTCTACTGGTCCCAGTTGGGTTTTGGGGCTCCCGGTTGTGTACTACTGGTCCCAGTTGGGTTTTGGGGCTCGCGGTTGGGTTCTATTGGTCCCAGTTGGGTTTTGGGGCTCGCGGTTGGGTTCTACTGGTCCCAGTTGGGTTTTGGGGCTCGCGGTTGGGTTCTACTGGTCCCAGTTGGCTTTGGGGGCTCGCAGTTGAGTTCTACTGGTCTCAGTTGGGTTTTGATGCTCTCGGTTGGGTTCTACTGGTCCCAGTTGGGTTTTGGGGCTCCCAGTTGGGTTCTACTGGTCCCAGTTGGGTTTTGGGGCTCCCGGTTGGGTTCTACTGGTCCCAGTTGGATTTTGGGGCTCGTGGTTGTGTTCTACTGGTCCCAGTTGGATTTTGGGGCTCCCGGTTGGGTTCTACTGGTCCCAGTTGGGTTTTGGGGCTCCCGGTTGGGTTCTACTGGTCCCATTTGGGTTTTGGGGCTCGCAGTTGAGTTCTACAGGTCTCAGTTGGGTTTTGATGCTCTCGGTTGGGTTCTACTGGTCCCAGTTGGGTTTTGGGTCTCCCAGTTGGGTTCTACTGGTCTCAGTTGGGTTTTGATGCTCTCGGTTGGGTTCTACTGGTCCCAGTTGGGTTTTGGGGCTCCCGGTTGGGTTCTACTGGTCCCAGTTGGGTTTTGGGGCACCCGGTTGGGTTCTACTGGTCCCAGTTGGGTTTTGGGGTTCCCAGTTGGCTTTTGGGGCTCGCGGTTGGGTTCTACTGGTCCCAGTTGCGTTTTGGGGCTCCCGGTTGGGTTCTACTGGTCCCAGTTGGCTTTTGGGGCTCCCGGTTGGGTTCTACTGGTCCCAGTTGGGTTTTGGGGCTCCCGGTTGGGTTCTACTGGTCCCAGTTGGGTTTTGGGGCTCCCGGTTGGGTTCTACAGGTCCCAGTTGGGTTTTGGGGCTCCCGGTTGGGTTCTATAGGTCCCAGTTGGATTTTGGGGCTCCCGGTTGGGTTCTACTGGTCCCAGTTGGGTTTTGATGCTCCCGGTTGGGTTCTACTGGTCCCAGTTGGGTTTTGGGGCTCCCGGTTGGGTTCTACTGGTCCCAGTTGGGTTTTGGGGCTAGTGGTTGTGTTCTACTGGTCCCAGTTGGGTTTTGGGGCTCGCGGTTGGGTTCTACTGGTCCCAGTTGGGTTTTGGGGCTCCCAGTTGGGTTCTACTTGTCCCAGTTGGGTTTTGGGGCACCCGGTTGGGTTCTACTGGTCCCAGTTGGGTTTTGGGGCTCCCGGTTGGGTTCTACTGGTCCCAGTTGGGTTTTGGGGCTCGCGGTTGGGTTCTACTGGTCCCAGTTGCGTTTTGGGGCTCCCGGTTGGGTTCTACTGGTCCCAGTTGGGTTTTGGGGGTCGCGGTTGGGTTCTACTGGTCCCAGTTGTGTTTTGGGGCTAGTGGTTGTGTTCTACTGGTCCCAGTTGGGTTTTGGGGCTCGCAGTTGAGTTCTACTGGTCTCAGTTGGGTTTTGATGCTCTCGGTTGGGTTCTACTGGTCCCAGTTGGGTTTTGGGGCTCCCAGTTGGGTTCTACTGGTCCCAGTTGGATTTTGGGGCTCCCGGTTGGGTTCTACTGGTCCGAGTTGGGTTTTGGGTGTCCCGGTTGGGTTCTACTGGTCCCAGTTGGGTTTTGGGGCTCCCAGTTGGGTTCTACTGGTCCCAGTTGGGTTTTGGGGCTCCCGGTTGTGTTCTACTGGTCCCAGTTGGGTTTTGGGGCTCCCGGTTGGGTTCTACTGGTCCCAGTTGGGTTTTGGGGCTCCCAGTTGGGTTCTACTGGTCCCAGTTGGGTTTTGGGTGTCCCGGTTGGGTTCTACTGGTCCCAGTTGGATTTTGGGGCTCCCGGTTGGGTTCTACTGGTCCCAGTTGGGTTTTGGGGCTCCCGGTTGGGTTCTACAGGTCCCAGTTGGGTTTTGGGTGTCCCGGTTGGGTTCTACTGGTCCCAGTTGGGTTTTGGGGCTCGCAGTTGAGTTCTACTGGTCTCAGTTGGGTTTTGATGCTCTCGGTTGGGTTCTACTGGTCCCAGTTGGGTTTTGGGTCTCCCAGTTGGGTTCTACTGGTCCCAGTTGGGTTTTGGGTGTCCCGGTTGGGTTCTACTGGTCCCAGTTGGGTTTTGGGGCTCCCGGTTGTGTACTACTGGTCCCAGTTGGGTTTTGGGGCTCGCGGTTGGGTTCTACTGGTCCCAGTTGGGTTTTGGGTGTCCCAGTTGTGTTCTACTGGTCCCAGTTGGGTTTTGGGGCTCGCGGTTGGGTTCTACTGGTCCCAGTTGGGTTTTGGGGCTCGCAGTTGAGTTCTACTGGTCTCAGTTGGGTTTTGATGCTCTCGGTTGGGTTCTACTGGTCCCAGTTGGGTTTTGGGGCTCCCAGTTGGGTTCTACTGGTCCCAGTTGGGTTTTGGGGCTCCCGGTTGGGTTCTACTGGTCCTAGTTGGATTTTGGGTCTCCCGGTTGGGTTCTACTGGTCCCAGTTGGGTTTTGGGGCTCCCGGTTGGGTTCTACTGGTCCCAGTTGGGTTTTGGGGCTCCCGGTTGTGTTCTACTGGTCCCATTTGGGTTTTGGGGCTCGCAGTTGAGTTCTACAGGTCTCAGTTGGGTTTTGATGCTCTCGGTTGGGTTCTACTGGTCCCAGTTGGGTTTTGGGTCTCCCAGTTGGGTTCTACTGGTCCCAGTTGGGTTTTGGGTGTCCCGGTTGGGTTCTACTGGTCCCAGTTGGGTTTTGGGGCTCCCGGTTGTGTACTACTGGTCCCAGTTGGGTTTTGGGGCTCGCGGTTGTGTTCTACTGGTCCCAGTTGGGTTTTGGGGCTCGCGGTTGGGTTCTACTGGTCCCAGTTGGGTTTTGGGTCTCCCAGTTGGGTTCTACTGGTCCCAGTTGGGTTTTGGGGTTCGCGGTTGGGTTCTACTGGTCCCAGTTGGGTTTTGGGGCTCCCGGTTGGGTTCTACTGGTCCCAGTTGGGTTTTGGGGCACCCGGTTGGGTTCTACTGGTCCCAGTTGGCTTTTGGGGTTCCCAGTTGGCTTTTGGGGCTCCTGGTTGGGTTCTACTGGTCCCAGTTGGGTTTTGGGGCTCCCAGTTGTGTTCTACTGGTCCCAGATGGGTTTTGGGGCTCGCAGTTGGGTTCTACTGGTCCCAGTTGGGTTTTGATGCTCTCGGTTGGGTTCTACTTGTCCCAGTTGGGTTTTGGGTCTCCCAGTTGAGTTCTACTGGTCCCAGTTGGGTTTTGGGTGTCCCGGTTGGGTTCTACTGGTCCCAGTTGGGTTTTGGGGCTCCCGGTTGTGTTCTACTGGTCCCAGTTGGGTTTTGGGGCTCGCGGTTGGGTTCTACTGGTCCCAGTTGGGTTCTGGGTCTCCCAGTTGGGTTCTACTGGTCCCAGTTGGGTTTTGGGGTTCGCGGTTGGGTTCTACTGGTCCCAGTTGGGTTTTGGGGCTCCCGGTTGGGTTCTACTGGTCCCAGTTGGGTTTTGGGGCTCCCGGTTGGGTTCTACTGGTCCCAGTTGGGTTTTGATGCTCTCGGTTGGGTTCTACTTGTCCCAGTTGGGTTTTGGGTCTCCCAGTTGGGTTCTACTGGTCCCAGTTGGGTTTTGGGTGTCCCGGTTGGGTTCTACTGGTCCCAGTTGGGTTTTGGGGCTCCCGGTTGTGTTCTACTGGTCCCAGTTGGGTTTGGGGCTAGTGGTTGTGTTCTACTGGTCCCAGTTGGGTTTTGATGCTCCCGGTTGGGTTCTACTGGTCCCAGTTGGGTTTTGGGGCTCGCAGTTGAGTTCTACTGGTCTCAGTTGGGTTTTGATGCTCTCGGTTGGGTTCTACTGGTCCCAGTTGGGTTTTGGGTGTCCCGGTTGGGTTCTACTGGTCCCAGTTGGGTTTTGGGGCTCCCGGTTGTGTACTACTGGTCCCAGTTGGGTTTTGGGGCTCCCGGTTGGGTTCTACTGGTCCCAGTTGGGTTTTGGGGCTCCCGGTTGGGTTCTACTGGTCCCAGTTGGGTTTTGGGGTTCGCGGTTGGGTTCTACTGGTCCCAGTTGGGTTTTGGGGCTCGCAGTTGAGTTCTACTGGTCTCAGTTGGGTTTTGATGCTCTCGGTTGGGTTCTACTTGTCCCAGTTGGGTTTTGGGTCTCCCAGTTGGGTTCTACTGGTCCCAGTTGGGTTTTGGGTGTCCCGGTTGGGTTCTACTGGTCCCAGTTGGGTTTTGGGGCTCCCGGTTGTGTTCTACTGGTCCCAGTTGGGTTTTGGGGCTCGCGGTTGGGTTCTACTGGTCCCAGTTGGGTTTTGGGTCTCCCAGTTGGGTTCTACTGGTCCCAGTTGGGTTTTGGGGTTCGCGGTTGGGTTCTACTGGTCCCAGTTGGGTTTTGGGTGTCCCGGTTGGGTTCTACTGGTCCCAGTTGGGTTTTGGGGCTCCCGGTTGGGTTCTACTGGTCCCAGTTGGCTTTTGGGGTTCCCAGTTGGCTTTTGGGGCTCCTGGTTGGGTTCTACTGGTCCCAGTTGGGTTTTGGGGCTCCCAGTTGTGTTCTACTTGTCCCAGATGGGTTTTGGGGCTCGCAGTTGGGTTCTACTGGTCCCAGTTGGGTTTTGGGGCTCCCAGTTGGGTTCTACTGGTCCCAGTTGGGTTTTGGGGCTCCCGGTTGGGTTCTACAGGTCCCAGTTGGGTTTTGGGGCTCCCGGTTGGGTTCTACTGGTCCCAGTTGGATTTTGGGGCTCCCGGTTGGGTTCTACTGGTCCCAGTTGGGTTTTGATGCTCCCGGTTGGGTTCTACTGGTCCCAGTTGGGTTTTGGGGCTCCCGGTTGGGTTCTACTGGTCCCAGTTGGGTTTTGGGGCTAGTGGTTGTGTTCTACTGGTCCCAGTTGGGTTTTGGGGCTCGCGGTTGGGTTCTACTGGTCCCAGTTGGGTTTTGGGGCTCCCAGTTGGGTTCTACTTGTCCCAGTTGGGTTTTGGGGCACCCGGTTGGGTTCTACTGGTCCCAGTTGGCTTTTGGGGCTCCCGGTTGTGTTCTACTGGTCCCAGTTGGGTTTTGGGGCTCGCGGTTGGGTTCTACTGGTCCCAGTTGCGTTTTGGGGCTCCCGGTTGGGTTCTACTGGTCCCAGTTGGGTTTTGGGGGTCGCGGTTGGGTTCTACTGGTCCCAGTTGTGTTTTGGGGCTAGTGGTTGTGTTCTACTGGTCCCAGTTGGGTTTTGGGGCTCGCAGTTGAGTTCTACTGGTCTCAGTTGGGTTTTGATGCTCTCGGTTGGGTTCTACTGGTCCCAGTTGGGTTTTGGGGCTCCCAGTTGGGTTCTACTGGTCCCAGTTGGGTTTTGGGGCTCCCGGTTGTGTTCTACTGGTCCCAGTTGGGTTTTGGGGCTCCCGGTTGGGTTCTACTGGCCCCAGTTGGCTTTTGGGGCACCCAGTTGTGTTCTACTGGTCCCAGTTGGGTTTTGATGCTCTCGGTTGGGTTCTACTGGTCCCAGTTGGGTTTTGGGGCTCCCGGTTGGGTTCTACTGGTCCCAGTTGGCTTTTGGGGCTCCCGGTTGGGTTCTACTGGTCCCAGTTGGGTTTTGATGCTCCCGGTTGGGTTCTACTGGTCCCAGTTGGGTTTTGGGGCTCGCGGTTGGGTTCTACTGGTCCCAGTTGGGTTTTGGGGCTCCCAGTTGGGTTCTACTTGTCCCAGTTGGGTTTTGGGGCACCCGGTTGGGTTCTACTGGTCCCAGTTGGCTTTTGGGGCTCCCGGTTGGGTTCTACTGGTCCCAGTTGGGTTTTGGGGCTCGCGGTTGGGTTCTACTGGTCCCAGTTGCGTTTTGGGGCTCCCGGTTGGGTTCTACTGGTCCCAGTTGGGTTTTGGGGGTCGCGGTTGGGTTCTACTGGTCCCAGTTGTGTTTTGGGGCTAATGGTTGTGTTCTACTGGTCCCAGTTGGGTTTTGGGGCTCGCAGTTGAGTTCTACTGGTCTCAGTTGGGTTTTGATGCTCTCGGTTGGGTTCTACTGGTCCCAGTTGGGTTTTGGGGCTCCCAGTTGGGTTCTACTGGTCCCAGTTGGGTTTTGGGGCTCCCGCTTGGGTTCTACTGGTCCCAGTTGGGTTTTGGGGCTCCCGGTTGGGTTCTACTGGCCCCAGTTGGCTTTTGGGGCACCCAGTTGTGTTCTACTGGTCCCAGTTGGGTTTTGATGCTCTCGGTTGGGTTCTACTGGTCCCAGTTGGGTTTTGGGGCTCCCGGTTGGGTTCTACTGGTCCCAGTTGGATTTTGGGGCTCCCGGTTGGGTTCTACTGGTCCCAGTTGGGTTTTGGGGCTCCCAGTTGGGTTCTACTGGTCCGAGTTGGGTTTTGGGTGTCCCGGTTGGGTTCTACTGGTCCCAGTTGGGTTTTGGGGCTCCCAGTTGGGTTCTACTGGTCCCAGTTGGGTTTTGGGGCTCCCGGTTGGGTTCTACTGGTCCCAGTTGGGTTTTGGGGCTCCCGGTTGGGTTCTACTGGTCCCAGTTGGGTTTTGGGGCTCCCGGTTGGGTTCTACTGGTCCCAGTTGGGTTTTGGGGCTCCCGGTTGGGTTCTACTGGTCCCAGTTGGGTTTTGGGGCTCCCGGTTGGGTTCTACTGGTCCCAGTTGGCTTTTGGGGCTCCCGGTTGGGTTCTACAGGTCCCAGTTAGGTTTTGGGGCTCGCGGTTGGGTTCTACTGGTCCCAGTTGGATTTTGGGGCTCCCGGTTGGGTTCTACTGGTCCCAGTTGGGTTTTGGGGCTCCCGGTTGGGTTCTACTGGTCCCAGTTGGGTTTTGGGGTTCCCAGTTGGGTTCTACTGGTCCCAGTTGGGTTTTGGGGCACCCAGTTGTGTTCTACTGGTCCCAGTTGGGTTTGGGGGCTCGCGGTTGGGTTCTACTGGTCCCAGTTGGGTTTTGGGGCTCCCAGTTGTGTTCTACTGGTCCCAGTTGGGTTTTGGGGCACCCGGTTGGGTTCTACTGGTCCCAGTTGGCTTTTGGGGTTCCCAGTTGGCTTTTGGGGCTCCTGGTTGGGTTCTACTGGTCCCAGTTGGGTTTTGGGGCTCCCAGTTGTGTTCTACTGGTCCCAGATGGGTTTTGGGGCTCGCAGTTGCGTTCTACTGGTCCCAGTTGGGTTTTGGGGCTCCCAGTTGGGTTCTACTGGTCCCAGTTGGGTTTTGGGGCTCCCGGTTGGGTTCTACTGGTCCCAGTTGGGTTTTGGGTCTCCCAGTTGGGTTCTACTGGTCCCAGTTGGGTTTTGGGGCTCCCGGTTGTGTTCTACTGGTCCCAGTTGGGTTTTGGGGCTCCCAGTTGGGTTCTACTGGTCCCAGTTGGGTTTTGGGTGTCCCAGTTGGGTTCTACTGGTCCCAGTTGGGTTTTGGGGCTCCCGGTTGGGTTCTACTGGTCCCAGTTGGGTTTCGGGGCTCCCGGTTGGGTTCTACTGGTCCCAGTTGGGTTTTGGGGCACCCGGTTGGGTTCTACTGGTCCCAGTTGGCTTTTGGGGTTCCCAGTTGGATTTTGGGGCTCCTGGTTGGGTTCTACTGGTCCCAGTTGGGTTTTGGGGCTCCCAGTTGTGTTCTACTGGTCCCAGATGGGTTTTGGGGCTCGCAGTTGGGTTCTACTGGTCCCAGTTGGGTTTTGGGGCTCCCAGTTGGGTTCTACTGGTCCCAGTTGGGTTTTGGGGCTCCCGGTTGGGTTCTACAGGTCCCAGTTGGGTTTTGGGGCTCCCGGTTGGGTTCTACTGGTCCCAGTTGGATTTTGGGGCTCCCGGTTGGGTTCTACTGGTCCCAGTTGGGTTTTGATGCTCCCGGTTGGGTTCTACTGGTCCCAGTTGGGTTTTGGGGCTCCCGGTTGGGTTCTACTGGTCCCAGTTGGATTTTGGGGCTCCCGGTTGGGTTCTACTGGTCCCAGTTGGGTTTTGGGGATCGCAATTGGGTTCTACTGGTCCCATTTGGGTTTTGGGGCTCGCAGTTGAGTTCTACTGGTCTCAGTTGGGTTTTGATGCTCTCGGTTGGGTTCTACTGGTCCCAGTTGGGTTTTGGGTCTCCCAGTTGGGTTCTACTGGTCCCAGTTGGGTTTTGGGTGTCCCGGTTGGGTTCTACTGGTCCCAGTTGGGTTTTGGGGCTCCCGGTTGTGTACTACTGGTCCCAGTTGGGTTTTGGGGCTCGCGGTTGGGTTCTACTGGTCCCAGTTGGGTTTTGGGGCTCGCGGTTGGGTTCTACTGGTCCCAGTTGGGTTTTGGGGCTCCCGGTTGGGTTCTACTGGTCCCAGTTGGGTTTTGGGGCTCGCAGTTGAGTTCTACTGGTCTCAGTTGGGTTTTGATGCTCTCGGTTGGGTTCTACTTGTCCCAGTTGGGTTTTGGGTCTCCCAGTTGGGTTCTACTGGTCCCAGTTTGGTTTTGGGTGTCCCGGTTGGGTTCTACTGGTCCCAGTTGGGTTTTGGGGCTCCCGGTTGTGTTCTACTGGTCCCAGTTGGGTTTTGGGGCTCGCGGTTGGGTTCTACTGGTCCCAGTTGGGTTTTGGGGCTCGCGGTTGGGTTCTACTGGTCCCAGTTGGGTTTGGGGGCTCGCGGTTGGGTTCTACTGGTCCCAGTTGGCTTTTGGGGCTCCCAGTTGGGTTCTACTGGTCCCAGTTGGATTTTGGGTGTCCCGGTTGGGTTCTACTGGTCCCAGTTGGGTTTTGGGGCTCGCAGTTGAGTTCTACTGGTCTCAGTTGGGTTTTGATGCTCTCGGTTGGGTTCTACTGGTCCCAGTTGGGTTTTGGGTCTCCCAGTTGGGTTCTACTGGTCCCAGTTGGGTTTTGGGGCTCCCGGTTGAGTTCTACTGGTCCCAGTTGGGTTTGGGGTCTCGCGGTTGGGTTCTACTGGTCCCAGTTGGGTTTTGGGGCTCCCAGTTGGGTTCTACTGGTCCCAGTTGGGTTTTGGCGCTCCCAGTTGGGTTCTACTGGTCCCAGTTGGGTTTTGTGGCTCCCGGTTGGGTTCTACTGGTCCCAGTTGGATTTTGGGGCTCCCGGTTGGGTTCTACTGGTCCCAGTTGGGTTTTGGGGCTCCCGGTTGGGTTCTACTGGTCCCAGTTGGGTTTTGGGTGTCCCGGTTGGGTTCTACTGGTCCCAGTTGGGTTTTGGGGCTCCCGGTTGTGTACTACTGGTCCCAGTTGGGTTTTGGGGCTCGCGGTTGGGTTCTACTGGTCCCAGTTGGGTTTTAGGGCTCGCGGTTGGGTTCTACTTGTCCCAGTTGGGTTTTGGGGCTCCCAGTTGGGTTCTACTGGTCCCAGTTTGGTTTTGGGTCTCCCGGTTGGGTTCTACTGGTCCCAGTTGGGTTTTGGGGCTCCCGGTTGGGTTCTACTGGTCCCAGTTGGGTTTTGGGGCTCGCGGTTGGGTTCTACTTGTCCCAGTTGGGTTTTGGGTCTCCCAGTTGGGTTCTACTGGTCCCAGTTGGGTTTGGGGGCTCGCGGTTGGGTTCTACTGGTCCCAGTTGGGTTTTGGGGCTCCCAGTTGTGTTCTACTGGTCCCAGTTGGGTTTTGGGGCACCCGGTTGGGTTCTACTGGTCCCAGTTGGCTTTTGGGGTTCCCAGTTGGCTTTTGGGGCTCCCGGTTGGGTTCTACTGGTCCCAGTTGGGTTTTGGGGCTCCCAGTTGTGTTCTACTGGTCCCAGTTGGGTTTTGGGGCTCGCAGTTGCGTTCTACTGGTCCCAGTTGGGTTTTGGGGCTCCCAGTTGGGTTCTACTGGTCCCAGTTGGGTTTTGGGGCTCCCGGTTGGGTTCTACAGGTCCCAGTTGGGTTTTGGGGCTCGCGGTTGGGTTCTACTGGTCCCAGTTGGATTTTGGGGCTCCCGGTTGGGTTCTACTGGTCCCAGTTGGGTTTTGATGCTCCCGGTTGGGTTCTACTGGTCCCAGTTGGGTTTTGGGTGTCCCGGTTGGGTTCTACTGGTCCCAGTTGGGTTTTGGGGCTAGTGGTTGTGTTCTACTGGTCCCAGTTGGGTTTTGGGGCTAGTGGTTTTGTTCTACTGGTCCCAGTTGGGTTTTGGGGCTCCCAGTTGGGTTCTACTTGTCCCAGTTGGGTTTTGGGGCTCCCGGTTGGGTTCTACTGGTCCCAGTTGGCTTTTGGGGCTCCCGGTTGGGTTCTACTGGTCCCAGTTGGGTTTTGGGGCTCGCGGTTGGGTTCTACTGGTCCCAGTTGCGTTTTGGGGCTCCCGGTTGGGTTCTACTGGTCCCAGTTGGGTTTTGGGGGTCGCGGTTGGGTTCTACTGGTCCCAGTTGGGTTTTGGGTGTCCCGGTTGGGTTCTACTGGTCCCAGTTGGGTTTTGGGGCTCCCGGTTGTGTTCTACTGGTCCCAGTTGGGTTTTGGGGCTCGCGGTTGGGTTCTACTGGTCCCAGTTGGGTTTTGGGTCTCCCAGTTGGGTTCTACTGGTCCCAGTTGGGTTTTGGGGTTCGCGGTTGGGTTCTACTGGTCCCAGTTGGGTTTCGGGGCTCCCGGTTGGGTTCTACTGGTCCCAGTTGGGTTTTGGGGCACCCGGTTGGGTTCTACTGGTCCCAGTTGGGTTTTGGGGCTCGCGGTTGGGTTCTACTGGTCCCAGTTGGGTTTTGGGGCTCGCGGTTGGGTTCTACTGGTCCCAGTTGGGTTTTGGGGCTCCCGGTTGGGTTCTACTGGTCCCAGTTGGGTTTTGGGGCTCGCAGTTGAGTTCTACTGGTCTCAGTTGGGTTTTGATGCTCTCGGTTGGGTTCTACTTGTCCCAGTTGGGTTTTGGGTCTCCCAGTTGGGTTCTACTGGTCCCAGTTTGGTTTTGGGTGTCCCGGTTGGGTTCTACTGGTCCCAGTTGGGTTTTGGGGCTCCCGGTTGTGTTCTACTGGTCCCAGTTGGGTTTTGGGGCTCGCGGTTGGGTTCTACTGGTCCCAGTTGGGTTTTGGGGCTCGCGGTTGGGTTCTACTGGTCCCAGTTGGGTTTGGGGGCTCGCGGTTGGGTTCTACTGGTCCCAGTTGGCTTTTGGGGCTCCCAGTTGGGTTCTACTGGTCCCAGTTGGATTTTGGGTGTCCCGGTTGGGTTCTACTGGTCCCAGTTGGGTTTTGGGGCTCGCAGTTGAGTTCTACTGGTCTCAGTTGGGTTTTGATGCTCTCGGTTGGGTTCTACTGGTCCCAGTTGGGTTTTGGGTCTCCCAGTTGGGTTCTACTGGTCCCAGTTGGGTTTTAGGGCTCCCGGTTGAGTTCTACTGGTCCCAGTTGGGTTTGGGGTCTCGCGGTTGGGTTCTACTGGTCCCAGTTGGGTTTTGGGGCTCCCAGTTGGGTTCTACTGGTCCCAGTTGGGTTTTGGCGCTCCCAGTTGGGTTCTACTGGTCCCAGTTGGGTTTTGTGGCTCCCGGTTGGGTTCTACTGGTCCCAGTTGGATTTTGGGGCTCCCGGTTGGGTTCTACTGGTCCCAGTTGGGTTTTGGGGCTCCCGGTTGGGTTCTACTGGTCCCAGTTGGGTTTTGGGTGTCCCGGTTGGGTTCTACTGGTCCCAGTTGGGTTTTGGGGCTCCCGGTTGTGTACTACTGGTCCCAGTTGGGTTTTGGGGCTCGCGGTTGGGTTCTACTGGTCCCAGTTGGGTTTTAGGGCTCGCGGTTGGGTTCTACTTGTCCCAGTTGGGTTTTGGGGCTCCCAGTTGGGTTCTACTGGTCCCAGTTTGGTTTTGGGTCTCCCGGTTGGGTTCTACTGGTCCCAGTTGGGTTTTGGGGCTCCCGGTTGGGTTCTACTGGTCCCAGTTGGGTTTTGGGGCTCGCGGTTGGGTTCTACTTGTCCCAGTTGGGTTTTGGGTCTCCCAGTTGGGTTCTACTGGTCCCAGTTGGGTTTGGGGGCTCGCGGTTGGGTTCTACTGGTCCCAGTTGGGTTTTGGGGCTCCCAGTTGTGTTCTACTGGTCCCAGTTGGGTTTTGGGGCACCCGGTTGGGTTCTACTGGTCCCAGTTGGCTTTTGGGGTTCCCAGTTGGCTTTTGGGGCTCCCGGTTGGGTTCTACTGGTCCCAGTTGGGTTTTGGGGCTCCCAGTTGTGTTCTACTGGTCCCAGTTGGGTTTTGGGGCTCGCAGTTGCGTTCTACTGGTCCCAGTTGGGTTTTGGGGCTCCCAGTTGGGTTCTACTGGTCCCAGTTGGGTTTTGGGGCTCCCGGTTGGGTTCTACAGGTCCCAGTTGGGTTTTGGGGCTCGCGGTTGGGTTCTACTGGTCCCAGTTGGATTTTGGGGCTCCCGGTTGGGTTCTACTGGTCCCAGTTGGGTTTTGATGCTCCCGGTTGGGTTCTACTGGTCCCAGTTGGGTTTTGGGTGTCCCGGTTGGGTTCTACTGGTCCCAGTTGGGTTTTGGGGCTAGTGGTTGTGTTCTACTGGTCCCAGTTGGGTTTTGGGGCTAGTGGTTTTGTTCTACTGGTCCCAGTTGGGTTTTGGGGCTCCCAGTTGGGTTCTACTTGTCCCAGTTGGGTTTTGGGGCTCCCGGTTGGGTTCTACTGGTCCCAGTTGGGTTTTGGGGCTCCCGGTTGGGTTCTACTGGTCCCAGTTGGGTTTTGGGGCTCGCGGTTGGGTTCTACTGGTCCCAGTTGCGTTTTGGGGCTCCCGGTTGGGTTCTACTGGTCCCAGTTGGGTTTTGGGGGTCGCGGTTGGGTTCTACTGGTCCCAGTTGGGTTTTGGGGCTCCCGGTTGGGTTCTACTGGTCCCAGTTGGGTTTTGGGGCTCGCGGTTGGGTTCTACTGGTCCCAGTTGGGTTTTGGGGCTCCCGGTTGTGTTCTACTGGCCCCAGTTGGCTTTTGGGGCTCCCAGTTGGGTTCTACTGGTCCCAGTTGGGTTTTGGCGCTCCCAGTTGGGTTCTACTGGTCCCAGTTGGGTTTTGGGGCTCCCGCTTGGGTTCTACTGGTCCCAGTTGGATTTTGGGGCTCCCGGTTGGGTTCTACTGGTCCGAGTTGGGTTTTGGGGCTCGCAGTTGAGTTCTACTGGTCCCAGTTGGGTTTTGGGGCTCCCGGTTGGGTTCTACTGGTCCCAGTTGGGTTTTGGGGCTCCCGGTTGGGTTCTACTGGTCCCAGTTGGGTTTTGGGGCTCCCAGTTGGGTTCTACTGGTCCCAGTTGGGTTTTGGGTGTCCCGGTTGGGTTCTACTGGTCCCAGTTGGATTTTGGGGCTCCCGGTTGGGTTCTACTGGTCCCAGTTGGATTTTGGGGCTCCCGGTTGGGTTCTACTGGTCCCAGTTGGGTTTTGGGTGTCCCGGTTGGGTTCTACTGGTCCCAGTTGGGTTTTGGGGCTCGCAGTTGAGTTCTACTGGTCTCAGTTGGGTTTTGATGCTCTCGGTTGGGTTCTACTGGTCCCAGTTGGGTTTTGGGTCTCCCAGTTGGGTTCTACTGGTCCCAGTTGGGTTTTGGGTGTCCCGGTTGGGTTCTACTGGTCCCAGTTGGGTTTTGGGGCTCCCGGTTGTGTACTACTGGTCCCAGTTGGGTTTTGGGGCTCGCGGTTGGGTTCTACTGGTCCCAGTTGGGTTTTGGGGCTCGCGGTTGGGTTCTACTGGTCCCAGTTGGGTTTTGGGGCTCGCGGTTGGGTTCTACTGGTCCCAGTTGGCTTTTGGGGCTCGCAGTTGAGTTCTACTGGTCTCAGTTGGGTTTTGATGCTCTCGGTTGGGTTCTACTGGTCCCAGTTGGGTTTTGGGGCTCCCGGTTGGGTTCTACTGGTCCCAGTTGGATTTTGGGGCTCCCGGTTGGGTTCTACTGGTCCCAGTTGGATTTTGGGGCTCCCGGTTGGGTTCTACTGGTCCCAGTTGGGTTTTGGGGCTAGCGGTTGTGTTCTACTGGTCCCATTTGGGTTTTGGGGCTCGCAGTTGAGTTCTACTGGTCTCAGTTGGGTTTTGATGCTCTCGGTTGGGTTCTACTGGTCCCAGTTGGGTTTTGGGGCTCCCAGTTGGGTTCTACTGGTCCCAATTGGGTTTTGGGGCTCGCGGTTGGGTTCTACTGGTCCCAGTTGGGTTTTGGGGCTCCCGGTTGGGTTCTACTGGTCCCAGTTGGGTTTTGGGGCTCGCGGTTGGGTTCTACTGGTCCCAGTTGGGTTTTGGGGCTCGCGGTTGGGTTCTACTGGTCCCAGTTGGGTTTTGGGGCTCGCAGTTGAGTTCTACTGGTCTCAGTTGGGTTTTGATGCTCTCGGTTGGGTTCTACTTGTCCCAGTTGGGTTTTGGGTCTCCCAGTTGGGTTCTACTGGTCCCAGTTGGGTTTTGGGTGTCCCGGTTGGGTTCTACTGGTCCCAGTTGGGTTTTGGGGCTCCCGGTTGTGTTCTACTGGTCCCAGTTGGGTTTTGGGGCTCGCGGTTGGGTTCTACTGGTCCCAGTTGGGTTTTGGGTCTCCCAGTTGGGTTCTACTGGTCCCAGTTGGGTTTTGGGGTTCGCGGTTGGGTTCTACTGGTCCCAGTTGGGTTTCGGGGCTCCCGGTTGGGTTCTACTGGTCCCAGTTGGGTTTTGGGGCACCCGGTTGGGTTCTACTGGTCCCAGTTGGCTTTTGGGGTTCCCAGTTGGATTTTGGGGCTCCTGGTTGGGTTCTACTGGTCCCAGTTGGGTTTTGGGGCTCCCAGTTGTGTTCTACTGGTCCCAGATGGGTTTTGGGGCTCGCAGTTGGGTTCTACTGGTCCCAGTTGGGTTTTGGGGCTCCCAGTTGGGTTCTACTGGTCCCAGTTGGGTTTTGGGGCTCCCGGTTGGGTTCTACAGGTCCCAGTTGGGTTTTGGGGCTCCCGGTTGGGTTCTACTGGTCCCAGTTGGATTTTGGGGCTCCCGGTTGGGTTCTACTGGTCCCAGTTGGGTTTTGATGCTCCCGGTTGGGTTCTACTGGTCCCAGTTGGGTTTTGGGGCTCGCGATTGGGTTCTACTGGTCCCATTTGGGTTTTGGGGCTCGCAGTTGAGTTCTACTGGTCTCAGTTGGGTTTTGATGCTCTCGGTTGGGTTCTACTGGTCCCAGTTGGGTTTTGGGTCTCCCAGTTGGGTTCTACTGGTCCCAGTTTGGTTTTGGGTGTCCCGGTTGGGTTCTACTGGTCCCAGTTGGGTTTTGGGGCTCCCGGTTGTGTTCTACTGGTCCCAGTTGGGTTTTGGGGCTCGCGGTTGGGTTCTACTGGTCCCAGTTGGGTTTTGGGGCTCGCGGTTGGGTTCTACTGGTCCCAGTTGGGTTTGGGGGCTCGCGGTTGGGTTCTACTGGTCCCAGTTGGCTTATGGGGCTCTCAGTTGGGTTCTACTGGTCCCAGTTGGATTTTGGGTGTCCCGGTTGGGTTCTACTGGTCCCAGTTGGGTTTTGGGGCTCGCAGTTGAGTTCTACTGGTCTCAGTTGGGTTTTGATGCTCTCGGTTGGGTTCTACTGGTCCCAGTTGGGTTTTGGGTCTCCCAGTTGGGTTCTACTGGTCCCAGTTGGGTTTTGGGGCTCCCGGTTGAGTTCTACTGGTCCCAGTTGGGTTTGGGGTGTCCCGGTTGGGTTCTACTGGTCCCAGTTGGGTTTTGGGGCTCCCAGTTGGGTTCTACTGGTCCCAGTTGGGTTTTGGCGCTCCCAGTTGGGTTCTACTGGTCCCAGTTGGGTTTTGGGGCTCCCAGTTGGGTTCTACTGGTCCCAGTTGGGTTTTGGGGCTCGCAGTTGAGTTCTACTGGTCCCAGTTGGGTTTTGTGGCTCCCGGTTGGGTTCTACTGGTCCCAGTTGGATTTTGGGGCTCCCGGTTGGGTTCTACTGGTCCCAGTTGGGTTTTGGGGCTCCCGGTTGGGTTCTACTGGTCCCAGTTGGGTTTTGGGTGTCCCGGTTGGGTTCTACTGGTCCCAGTTGGGTTTTGGGGCTCCCGGTTGTGTACTACTGGTCCCAGTTGGATTTTGGGGCTCGCGGTTCGGTTCTACTGGTCCCAGTTGGGTTTTAGGGCTCGCGGTTGGGTTCTACTGGTCCCAGTTGGGTTTTGGGGCTCGCGGTTGGGTTCTACTGGTCCCAGTTGGGTTTTGGGGCTCGCAGTTGAGTTCTACTGGTCTCAGTTGGGTTTTGATGCTCTCGGTTGGGTTCTACTTGTCCCAGTTGGGTTTTGGGGCTCCCAGTTGGGTTCTACTGGTCCCAGTTTGGTTTTGGGTCTCCCGGTTGGGTTCTACTGGTCCCAGTTGGGTTTTGGGGCTCCCGGTTGGGTTCTACTGGTCCCAGTTGGGTTTTGGGTGTCCCGGTTGGGTTCTACTTGTCCCAGTTGGGTTTTGGGTCTCCCAGTTGGGTTCTACTGGTCCCAGTTGGGTTTGGGGGCTCGCGGTTGGGTTCTACTGGTCCCAGTTGGGTTTTGGGACTCCCAGTTGTGTTCTACTGGTCCCAGTTGGGTTTTGGGGCACCCGGTTGGGTTCTACTGGTCCCAGTTGGCTTTTGGGGTTCCCAGTTGGCTTTTGGGGCTCCTGGTTGGGTTCTACTGGTCCCAGTTGGGTTTTGGGGCTCCCAGTTGTGTTCTACTGGTCCCAGTTGGGTTTTGGGGCTCGCAGTTGCGTTCTACTGGTCCCAGTTGGGTTTTGGGGCTCCCAGTTGGGTTCTACTGGTCCCAGTTGGGTTTTGGGGCTCCCGGTTGGGTTCTACAGGTCCCAGTTGGGTTTTGGGGCTCCCGGTTGGGTTCTACTGGTCCCAGTTGGATTTTGGGGCTCCCGGTTGGGTTCTACTGGTCCCAGTTGGGTTTTGATGCTCCCGGTTGGGTTCTACTGGTCCCAGTTGGGTTTTGGGTGTCCCGGTTGGGTTCTACTGGTCCCAGTTGGGTTTTGGGGCTAGTGGTTGTGTTCTACTGGTCCCAGTTGGGTTTTGGGGCTAGTGGTTTTGTTCTACTGGTCCCAGTTGGGTTTTGGGGCTCCCAGTTGGGTTCTACTTGTCCCAGTTGGGTTTTGGGGCTCCCGGTTGGGTTCTACTGGTCCCAGTTGGGTTTTGGGGCTCCCGGTTGGGTTCTACTGGTCCCAGTTGGGTTTTGGGGCTCGCGGTTGGGTTCTACTGGTCCCAGTTGCGTTTTGGGGCTCCCGGTTGGGTTCTACTGGTCCCAGTTGGGTTTTGGGGCACGCGGTTGGGTTCTACTGGTCCCAGTTGGGTTTTGGGGCTCCCGGTTGGGTTCTACTGGTCCCAGTTGGGTTTTGGGGCTCGCAGTTGAGTTCTACTGGTCTCAGTTGGGTTTTGATGCTCTCGGTTGGGTTCTACTGGTCCCAGTTGGGTTTTGGGGCTCCCAGTTGGGTTCTACTGGTCCCAATTGGGTTTTGGGGCTCGCGGTTGGGTTCTACTGGTCCCAGTTGGGTTTTGGGGCTCCCGGTTGGGTTCTACTGGCCCCAGTTGGCTTTTGGGGCTCCCAGTTGGGTTCTACTGGTCCCAGTTGGGTTTTGGCGCTCCCAGTTGGGTTCTACTGGTCCCAGTTGGGTTTTGGGGCTCCCGGTTGGGTTCTACTGGTCCCAGTTGGATTTTGGGGCTCCCGGTTGGGTTCTACTGGTCCGAGTTGGGTTTTGGGTGTCCCGGTTGGGTTCTACTGGTCCCAGTTGGGTTTTGGGGCTCCCGGTTGTGTTCTACTGGTCCCAGTTGGGTTTTGGGGCTCCCGGTTGGGTTCTACTGGTCCCAGTTGGGTTTTGGGGCTCCCAGTTGGGTTCTACTGGTCCCAGTTGGGTTTTGGGTGTCCCGGTTGGGTTCTACTGGTCCCAGTTGGATTTTGGGGCTCCCGGTTGGGTTCTACTGGTCCCAGTTGGGTTTTGGGGCTCCCGGTTGGGTTCTACTGGTCCCAGTTGGGTTTTGGGTGTCCCGGTTGGGTTCTACTGGTCCCAGTTGGGTTTTGGGGCTCGCAGTTGAGTTCTACTGGTCTCAGTTGGGTTTTGATGCTCTCGGTTGGGTTCTACTGGTCCCAGTTGGGTTTTGGGTCTCCCAGTTGGGTTCTACTGGTCCCAGTTGGGTTTTGGGTGTCCCGGTTGGGTTCTACTGGTCCCAGTTGGGTTTTGGGGCTCCCGGTTGTGTACTACTGGTCCCAGTTGGGTTTTGGGGCTCGCGGTTGGGTTCTACTGGTCCCAGTTGGGTTTTGGGGCTCGCGGTTGGGTTCTACTGGTCCCAGTTGGGTTTTGGGGCTCCCGGTTGGGTTCTACTGGTCCCAGTTGGCTTTTGGGGCTCGCAGTTGAGTTCTACTGGTCTCAGTTGGGTTTTGATGCTCTCGGTTGGGTTCTACTGGTCCCAGTTGGGTTTTGGGGCTCCCGGTTGGGTTCTACTGGTCCCAGTTGGATTTTGGGTGTCCCGGTTGGGTTCTACTGGTCCCAGTTGGATTTTGGGGCTCCCGGTTGGGTTCTACTGGTCCCAGTTGGGTTTTGGGGCTAGCGGTTGTGTTCTACTGGTCCCATTTGGGTTTTGGGGCTCGCAGTTGAGTTCTACAGGTCTCAGTTGGGTTTTGATGCTCTCGGTTGGGTTCTACTGGTCCCAGTTGGGTTTTGGGTCTCCCAGTTGGGTTCTACTGGTCCCAGTTGGGTTTTGGGGCTCCCGGTTGTGTTCTACTGGTCCCAGTTGGGTTTTGGGGCTCGCGGTTGGGTTCTACTGGTCCCAGTTGGGTTTTGGGTCTCCCAGTTGGGTTCTACTGGTCCCAGTTGGGTTTTGGGTGTCCCGGTTGGGTTCTACTGGTCCCAGTTGGGTTTTGGGGCTCCCGGTTGGGTTCTACTGGTCCCAGTTGGGTTTTGGGGCACCCGGTTGGTTTCTACTGGTCCCAGTTGGGTTTTGATGCTCTCGGTTGGGTTCTACTTGTCCCAGTTGGGTTTTGGGTCTCCCAGTTGGGTTCTACTGGTCCCAGTTGGGTTTTGGGTGTCCCGGTTGGGTTCTACTGGTCCCAGTTGGGTTTTGGGGCTCCCGGTTGTGTTCTACTGGTCCCAGTTGGGTTTTGGGGCTCGCGGTTGGGTTCTACTGGTCCCAGTTGGGTTTTGGGTCTCCCAGTTGGGTTCTACTGGTCCCAGTTGGGTTTTGGGGTTCGCGGTTGGGTTCTACTGGTCCCAGTTGGGTTTCGGGGCTCCCGGTTGGGTTCTACTGGTCCCAGTTGGGTTTTGGGGCACCCGGTTGGGTTCTACTGGTCCCAGTTGGCTTTTGGGGTTCCCAGTTGGATTTTGGGGCTCCTGGTTGGGTTCTACTGGTCCCAGTTGGGTTTTGGGGCTCCCAGTTGTGTTCTACTGGTCCCAGATGGGTTTTGGGGCTCGCAGTTGGGTTCTACTGGTCCCAGTTGGGTTTTGGGGCTCCCAGTTGGGTTCTACTGGTCCCAGTTGGGTTTTGGGGCTCCCGGTTGGGTTCTACAGGTCCCAGTTGGGTTTTGGGGCTCCCGGTTGGGTTCTACTGGTCCCAGTTGGATTTTGGGGCTCCCGGTTGGGTTCTACTGGTCCCAGTTGGGTTTTGATGCTCCCGGTTGGGTTCTACTGGTCCCAGTTGGGTTTTGGGGCTCCCGGTTGGGTTCTACTGGTCCCAGTTGGGTTTTGGGGCTCGCGATTGGGTTCTACTGGTCCCATTTGGGTTTTGGGGCTCGCAGTTGAGTTCTACTGGTCTCAGTTGGGTTTTGATGCTCTCGGTTGGGTTCTACTGGTCCCAGTTGGGTTTTGGGGCTCGCAGTTGAGTTCTACTGGTCCCAGTTGGGTTTTGGGGCTCCCGGTTGGGTTCTACTGGTCCCAGTTGGGTTTTGGGGCTCCCGGTTGTGTACTACTGGTCCCAGTTGGGTTTGGGGGCTCGCGGTTGGGTTCTACTGGTCCCAGTTGGGTTTTGGGGCTCGCGGTTGGGTTCTACTGGTCCCAGTTGGGTTTTGGGGCTCGCGGTTGGGTTCTACTGGTCCCAGTTGGGTTTTGGGGCTCGCAGTTGAGTTCTACTGGTCTCAGTTGGGTTTTGATGCTCTCGGTTGGGTTCTACTTGTCCCAGTTGGGTTTTGGGTCTCCCAGTTGGGTTCTACTGGTCCCAGTTGGGTTTTGGGGCTCGCGGTTGGGTTCTACTGGTCCCAGTTGGGTTTTGGGGCTCCCGGTTGTGTTCTACTGGTCCCAGTTGGGTTTTGGGGCTCGCGGTTGGGTTCTACTGGTCCCAGTTGGGTTTTGGGGCTAGTGGTTGTGTTCTACTGGTCCCAGTTGGGTTTTGGGGCTCCCGGTTGTGTTCTACTGGTCCCAGTTGGGTTTTGGGGCTCCCAGTTGGGTTCTACTTGTCCCAGTTGGGTTTTGGGGCACCCGGTTGGGTTCTACTGGTCCCAGTTGGGTTTTGGGGCTCGCGGTTGGGTTCTACTGGTCCCAGTTGGGTTTTGGGGCTCGCGGTTGGGTTCTACTGGTCCCAGTTGGGTTTTGGGGCTCGCAGTTGGGTTCTACTGGTCCCAGTTGGGTTTTGATGCTCTCGGTTGGGTTCTACTTGTCCCAGTTGGGTTTTGGGTCTCCCAGTTGGGTTCTACTGGTCCCAGTTGGGTTTTGGGGCTCGCGGTTGGGTTCTACTGGTCCCAGTTGCGTTTTGGGGCTCCCGGTTGGGTTCTACTGGTCCCAGTTGGGTTTTGGGGCTCGCGGTTGGGTTCTACTGGTCCCAGTTGGGTTTTGGGGCTAGTGGTTGTGTTCTACTGGTCCCAGTTGGGTTTTGGGGCTCCCGGTTGTGTTCTACTGGTCCCAGTTGGGTTTTGGGGCTCCCAGTTGGGTTCTACTTGTCCCAGTTGGGTTTTGGGGCACCCGGTTGGGTTCTACTGGTCCCAGTTGGGTTTTGGGGCTCGCGGTTGGGTTCTACTGGTCCCAGTTGCGTTTTGGGGCTCCCGGTTGGGTTCTACTGGTCCCAGTTGCGTTTTGGGGCTCCCGGTTGGGTTCTACTGGTCCCAGTTGGGTTTTGGGGGTCGCGGTTGGGTTCTACTGGTCCCAGTTGTGTTTTGGGGCTAGTGGTTGTGTTCTACTGGTCCCAGTTGGGTTTTGGGGCTCGCAGTTGAGTTCTACTGGTCTCAGTTGGGTTTTGATGCTCTCGGTTGGGTTCTACTGGTCCCAGTTGGGTTTTGGGGCTCCCAGTTGGGTTCTACTGGTCCCAGTTGGGTTTTGGGGCTCCCGGTTGGGTTCTACTGGCCCCAGTTGGCTTTTGGGGCACCCAGTTGTGTTCTACTGGTCCCAGTTGGGTTTTGATGCTCTCGGTTGGGTTCTACTGGTCCCAGTTGGGTTTTGGGGCTCCCGGTTGGGTTCTACTGGTCCCAGTTGGATTTTGGGGCTCCCGGTTGGGTTCTACTGGTCCGAGTTGGGTTTTGGGGCTCCCAGTTGGGTTCTACTGGTCCCAGTTGGGTTTTGGGTGTCCCGGTTGGGTTCTACTGGTCCCAGTTGGCTTTTGGGGCTCCCAGTTGGGTTCTACTGGTCCCAGTTGGGTTTTGGGGCTCCCGGTTGTGTTCTACTGGTCCCAGTTGGGTTTTGGGGCTCCCGGTTGGGTTCTACTGGTCCCAGTTGGGTTTTGGGGCTCCCAGTTGGGTTCTACTGGTCCCAGTTGGGTTTTGGGGCTCCCGGTTGGGTTCTACTGGTCCCAGTTGGATTTTGGGGCTCCCGGTTGGGTTCTACTGGTCCCAGTTGGGTTTTGGGGCTCGCGGTTGGGTTCTACTGGTCCCAGTTGGCTTTTGGGGCTCCCGGTTGGGTTCTACAGGTCCCAGTTAGGTTTTGGGGCTCCCGGTTGGGTTCTACTGGTCCCAGTTGGATTTTGGGGCTCCCGGTTGGGTTCTACTGGTCCCAGTAGGGTTTTGGGGCTCCCGGTTGGGTTCTACTGGTCCCAGTTGGGTTTTGGGGCTCGCGGTTGGGTTCTACTTGTCCCAGTTGGGTTTTGGGTCTCCCAGTTGGGTTCTACTGGTCCCAGTTGGGTTTGGGGGCTCGCGGTTGGGTTCTACTGGTCCCAGTTGGGTTTTGGGGCTCCCGGTTGTGTTCTACTGGTCCCAGTTGGGTTTTGGGGCTCCCGGTTGGGTTCTACTGGTCCCAGTTGGCTTTTGGGGTTCCCAGTTGGCTTTTGGGGCTCCTGGTTGGGTTCTACTGGTCCCAGTTGGGTTTTGGGGCTCCCAGTTGTGTTCTACTGGTCCCAGATGGGTTTTGGGGCTCGCAGTTGCGTTCTACTGGTCCCAGTTGGGTTTTGGGGCTCCCAGTTGGGTTCTACTGGTCCCAGTTGGGTTTTGGGGCTCCCGGTTGGGTTCTACTGGTCCCAGTTGGGTTTTGGGGCTCCCAGTTGGGTTCTACTGGTCCCAGTTGGGTTTTGGGGCTCCCGGTTGTGTTCTACTGGTCCCAGTTGGGTTTTGGGGCTCCCAGTTGGGTTCTACTGGTCCCAGTTGGGTTTTGGGTGTCCCAGTTGGGTTCTACTGGTCCCAGTTGGGTTTTGGGGCTCCCGGTTGGGTTCTACTGGTCCCAGTTGGATTTTGGGGCTCCCGGTTGGGTTCTACTGGTCCCAGTTGGGTTTTGGGGCTCGCGATTGGGTTCTACTGGTCCCATTTGGGTTTTGGGGCTCGCAGTTGAGTTCTACTGGTCTCAGTTGGGTTTTGATGCTCTCGGTTGGGTTCTACTGGTCCCAGTTGGGTTTTGGGTCTCCCAGTTCGGTTCTACTGGTCCCAGTTGGGTTTTGGGGCTCCCGGTTGGGTTCTACTGGTCCCAGTTGGGTTTTGGGGCTCCCGATTGTGTACTACTGGTCCCAGTTGGGTTTTGGGGCTCGCGGTTGGGTTCTACTGGTCCCAGTTGGGTTTTGGGGCTCGCGGTTGAGTTCTACTGGTCCCAGTTGGGTTTTGGGGCTCGCGGTTGGGTTCTACTGGTCCCAGTTGGGTTTTGGGGCTCGCAGTTGAGTTCTACTGGTCTCAGTTGGGTTTTGATGCTCTCGGTTGGGTTCTACTTGTCCCAGTTGGGTTTTGGGTCTCCCAGTTGGGTTCTACTGGTCCCAGTTGGGTTTTGGGTGTCCCGGTTGGGTTCTACTGGTCCCAGTTGGGTTTTGGGGCTCCCGGTTGTGTTCTACTGGTCCCAGTTGGGTTTTGGGGCTAGTGGTTGTGTTCTACTGGTCCCAGTTGGGTTTTGGGGCTCCCGGTTGTGTTCTACTGGTCCCAGTTGGGTTTTGGGGCTCCCAGTTGGGTTCTACTTGTCCCAGTTGGGTTTTGGGGCACCCGGTTGGGTTCTACTGGTCCCAGTTGGGTTTTGGGGCTCGCGGTTGGGTTCTACTGGTCCCAGTTGGGTTTTGGGGCTCGCGGTTGGGTTCTACTGGTCCCAGTTGGGTTTTGGGGCTCGCAGTTGGGTTCTACTGGTCCCAGTTGGGTTTTGATGCTCTCGGTTGGGTTCTACTTGTCCCAGTTGGGTTTTGGGTCTCCCAGTTGGGTTCTACTGGTCCCAGTTGGGTTTTGGGGCTCGCGGTTGGGTTCTACTGGTCCCAGTTGCGTTTTGGGGCTCCCGGTTGGGTTCTACTGGTCCCAGTTGGGTTTTGGGGCTCGCGGTTGGGTTCTACTGGTCCCAGTTGGGTTTTGGGGCTAGTGGTTGTGTTCTACTGGTCCCAGTTGGGTTTTGGGGCTCCCGGTTGTGTTCTACTGGTCCCAGTTGGGTTTTGGGGCTCCCAGTTGGGTTCTACTTGTCCCAGTTGGGTTTTGGGGCACCCGGTTGGGTTCTACTGGTCCCAGTTGGGTTTTGGGGCTCGCGGTTGGGTTCTACTGGTCCCAGTTGCGTTTTGGGGCTCCCGGTTGGGTTCTACTGGTCCCAGTTGCGTTTTGGGGCTCCCGGTTGGGTTCTACTGGTCCCAGTTGGGTTTTGGGGGTCGCGGTTGGGTTCTACTGGTCCCAGTTGTGTTTTGGGGCTAGTGGTTGTGTTCTACTGGTCCCAGTTGGGTTTTGGGGCTCGCAGTTGAGTTCTACTGGTCTCAGTTGGGTTTTGATGCTCTCGGTTGGGTTCTACTGGTCCCAGTTGGGTTTTGGGGCTCCCAGTTGGGTTCTACTGGTCCCAGTTGGGTTTTGGGGCTCCCGGTTGGGTTCTACTGGCCCCAGTTGGCTTTTGGGGCACCCAGTTGTGTTCTACTGGTCCCAGTTGGGTTTTGATGCTCTCGGTTGGGTTCTACTGGTCCCAGTTGGGTTTTGGGGCTCCCGGTTGTGTTCTACTGGTCCCAGTTGGATTTTGGGGCTCCCGGTTGGGTTCTACTGGTCCGAGTTGGGTTTTGGGGCTCCCAGTTGGGTTCTACTGGTCCCAGTTGGGTTTTGGGTGTCCCGGTTGGGTTCTACTGGTCCCAGTTGGCTTTTGGGGCTCCCAGTTGGGTTCTACTGGTCCCAGTTGGGTTTTGGGGCTCCCGGTTGTGTTCTACTGGTCCCAGTTGGGTTTTGGGGCTCCCGGTTGGGTTCTACTGGTCCCAGTTGGGTTTTGGGGCTCCCAGTTGGGTTCTACTGGTCCCAGTTGGGTTTTGGGGCTCCCGGTTGGGTTCTACTGGTCCCAGTTGGATTTTGGGGCTCCCGGTTGGGTTCTACTGGTCCCAGTTGGGTTTTGGGGCTCGCGGTTGGGTTCTACTGGTCCCAGTTGGCTTTTGGGGCTCCCGGTTGGGTTCTACAGGTCCCAGTTAGGTTTTGGGGCTCCCGGTTGGGTTCTACTGGTCCCAGTTGGATTTTGGGGCTCCCGGTTGGGTTCTACTGGTCCCAGTAGGGTTTTGGGGCTCCCGGTTGGGTTCTACTGGTCCCAGTTGGGTTTTGGGGCTCGCGGTTGGGTTCTACTTGTCCCAGTTGGGTTTTGGGTCTCCCAGTTGGGTTCTACTGGTCCCAGTTGGGTTTGGGGGCTCGCGGTTGGGTTCTACTGGTCCCAGTTGGGTTTTGGGGCTCCCGGTTGTGTTCTACTGGTCCCAGTTGGGTTTTGGGGCTCCCGGTTGGGTTCTACTGGTCCCAGTTGGCTTTTGGGGTTCCCAGTTGGCTTTTGGGGCTCCTGGTTGGGTTCTACTGGTCCCAGTTGGGTTTTGGGGCTCCCAGTTGTGTTCTACTGGTCCCAGATGGGTTTTGGGGCTCGCAGTTGCGTTCTACTGGTCCCAGTTGGGTTTTGGGGCTCCCAGTTGGGTTCTACTGGTCCCAGTTGGGTTTTGGGGCTCCCGGTTGGGTTCTACTGGTCCCAGTTGGGTTTTGGGGCTCCCAGTTGGGTTCTACTGGTCCCAGTTGGGTTTTGGGGCTCCCGGTTGTGTTCTACTGGTCCCAGTTGGGTTTTGGGGCTCCCAGTTGGGTTCTACTGGTCCCAGTTGGGTTTTGGGTGTCCCAGTTGGGTTCTACTGGTCCCAGTTGGGTTTTGGGGCTCCCGGTTGGGTTCTACTGGTCCCAGTTGGATTTTGGGGCTCCCGGTTGGGTTCTACTGGTCCCAGTTGGGTTTTGGGGCTCGCGATTGGGTTCTACTGGTCCCATTTGGGTTTTGGGGCTCGCAGTTGAGTTCTACTGGTCTCAGTTGGGTTTTGATGCTCTCGGTTGGGTTCTACTGGTCCCAGTTGGGTTTTGGGTCTCCCAGTTCGGTTCTACTGGTCCCAGTTGGGTTTTGGGGCTCCCGGTTGGGTTCTACTGGTCCCAGTTGGGTTTTGGGGCTCCCGATTGTGTACTACTGGTCCCAGTTGGGTTTTGGGGCTCGCGGTTGGGTTCTACTGGTCCCAGTTGGGTTTTGGGGCTCGCGGTTGAGTTCTACTGGTCCCAGTTGGGTTTTGGGGCTCGCGGTTGGGTTCTACTGGTCCCAGTTGGGTTTTGGGGCTCGCAGTTGAGTTCTACTGGTCTCAGTTGGGTTTTGATGCTCTCGGTTGGGTTCTACTTGTCCCAGTTGGGTTTTGGGTCTCCCAGTTGGGTTCTACTGGTCCCAGTTGGGTTTTGGGTGTCCCGGTTGGGTTCTACTGGTCCCAGTTGGGTTTTGGGGCTCCCGGTTGTGTTCTACTGGTCCCAGTTGGGTTTTGGGGCTCGCGGTTGGGTTCTACTGGTCCCAGTTGGGTTTTGGGGCTCGCGGTTGGGCTCTACAGGTCCCAGTTGGGTTTGGGGGCTCGCGGTTGGGTTCTACTGGTCCAAGTTGGGTTTTGGGGCTCCCAGTTGTGTTCTACTGGTCCCAGTTGGGTTTTGGGGCACCCGGTTGGGTTCTACTGGTCCCAGTTGGCTTTTGGGGCTCCCAGTTGGCTTTTGGGGCTCGCGGTTGGGTTCTACTGGTCCCAGTTGGGTTTTGGGGCTCCCAGTTGGGTTCTACTGGTCCCAGATGGGTTTTGGGGCTCGCAGTTGGGTTCTACTGGTCCCAGTTGGGTTTTGGGGCTCGCGGTTGGGTTCTACTGGTCCCAGTTGGGTTTTGGGGCTCGCGGTTGGGTTCTACTGGTCCCAGTTGGGTTTTGGGTGTCCCGGTTGGGTTCTACTGGTCCCAGTTGGGTTTTGGGGCTCCCGGTTGGGTTCTACTGGTCCCAGTTGGGTTTTGGGGCTCCCGGTTGTGTTCTACTGGTCCCAGTTGGGTTTTGGGGCTCCCAGTTGGGTTCTACTTGTCCCAGTTGGGTTTTGGGGCACCCGGTTGGGTTCTACTGGTCCCAGTTGGCTTTTGGGGTTCCCAGTTGGGTTCTACTGGTCCCAGTTGGGTTTTGGGGCTCGCGGTTGGGTTCTACTGGTCCCAGTTGGGTTTTGGGGCACCCGGTTGTGTTCTACTGGTCCCAGTTGGATTTTGGGGCTCCCGGTTGGGTTCTACTGGTCCCAGTTGGGTTTTGGGGCTCGCAGTTGAGTTCTACTGGTCTCAGTTGGGTTTTGATGCTCTCGGTTGGGTTCTACTGGTCCCAGTTGGGTTTTGGGGCTCCCGGTTGGGTTCTACTGGTCCCAGTTGGGTTTGGGGGCTCGCGGTTGGGTTCTACTGGTCCCAGTTGGGTTTTGGGGCACCCGGTTGGGTTCTACTGGTCCCAGTTGACTTTTGGGGTTCCCAGTTGGCTTTTGGGGTTCCCAGTTGGCTTTTGGGGCTCGCGGTTGGGTTCTACTGGTCCCAGTTGCGTTTTGGGGCTCCCGGTTGGGTTCTACTGGTCCCAGTTGGGTTTTGGGGCTCCCGGTTGGGTTCTACTGGTCCCAGTTGGGTTTTGGGGCTCGCAGTTGAGTTCTACTGGTCTCAGTTGGGTTTTGGGGCTAGTGGTTGTGTTCTACTGGTCCCAGTTGGGTTTTGGGGCTCGCAGTTGAGTTCTACTGGTCTCAGTTGGGTTTTGGGGCTCGCGGTTGGGTTCTACTGGTCCCAGTAGGGTTTGGGGGCTCGCGGTTGGGTTCTACTGGTCCCAGTTGGGTTTTGGGGCTCCCAGTTGGGTTCTACTGGTCCCAGTTGGGTTTTGGGGCTCCCGGTTGGGTTCTACTGGCCCCAGTTGGATTTTGGGGCACCCAGTTGTGTTCTACTGGTCCCAGTTGGGTTTTGATGCTCTCGGTTGGGTTCTACTGGTCCCAGTTGGGTTTTGGGGCTCCCGGTTGGGTTCTACTGGTCCCAGTTGGCTTTTGGGGCTCCCGGTTGGGTTCTACTGGTCCCAGTTGGGTTTTGGGGCTCCCAGTTGGGTTCTACTGGTCCGAGTTGGGTTTTGGGTGTCCCGGTTGGGTTCTACTGGTCCCAGTTGGGTTTTGGGGCTCGCGGTTGGGTTCTACTGGTCCCAGTTGGGTTTTGGGGCTCCCGGTTGTGTTCTACTGGTCCCAGTTGGGTTTTGGGGCTCGCGGTTGGGTTCTACTGGTCCCAGTTGGGTTTTGGGGCTCGCGGTTGGGTTCTACTGGTCCCAGTTGGCTTTGGGGGCTCGCAGTTGAGTTCTACTGGTCTCAGTTGGGTTTTGATGCTCTCGGTTGGGTTCTACTGGTCCCAGTTGGGTTTTGGGGCTCCCAGTTGGGTTCTACTGGTCCCAGTTGGGTTTTGGGGCTCCCGGTTGGGTTCTACTGGTCCCAGTTGGATTTTGGGGCTCGTGGTTGTGTTCTACTGGTCCCAGTTGGATTTTGGGGCTCCCGGTTGGGTTCTACTGGTCCCAGTTGGGTTTTGGGGCTCCCGGTTGGGTTCTACTGGTCCCAGTTGGGTTTTGGGGCTCGCGGTTGGGTTCTACTGGTCCCAGTTGGGTTTTGGGGCTCCCAGTTGGGTTCTACTGGTCCCAGTTGGGTTTGGGGGCTCGCGGTTGGGTTCTACTGGTCCCAGTTGGCTTTTGGGGTTCCCAGTTGTGTTCTACTGGTCCCAGTTGGGTTTTGGGGCACCCGGTTGGGTTCTACTGGTCCCAGTTGGCTTTTGGGGTTCCCAGTTGGCTTTTGGGGCTCCTGGTTGGGTTCTACTGGTCCCAGTTGGGTTTTGGGGCTCCCAGTTGTGTTCTACTGGTCCCAGATGGGTTTTGGGGCTCGCAGTTGCGTTCTACTGGTCCCAGTTGGGTTTTGGGGCTCCCAGTTGGGTTCTACTGGTCCCAGTTGGGTTTTGGGGCTCCCGGTTGGGTTCTACTGGTCCCAGTTGGGTTTTGGGTCTCCCAGTTGGGTTCTACTGGTCCCAGTTGGGTTTTGGGGCTCCCGGTTGTGTTCTACTGGTCCCAGTTGGGTTTTGGGGCTCCCAGTTGGGTGCTACTGGTCCCAGTTGGGTTTTGGGTGTCCCAGTTGGGTTCTACTGGTCCCAGTTGGGTTTTGGGGCTCCCGGTTGGGTTCTACTGGTCCCAGTTGGATTTTGGGGCTCCCGGTTGGGTTCTACTGGTCCCAGTTGGGTTTTGGGGCTCGCGATTGGGTTCTACTGGTCCCATTTGGGTTTTGGGGCTCGCAGTTGAGTTCTACTGGTCTCAGTTGGGTTTTGATGCTCTCGGTTGGGTTCTACTGGTCCCAGTTGGGTTTTGGGTCTCCCAGTTGGGTTCTACTGGTCCCAGTTGGGTTTTGGGGCTCCCGGTTGTGTACTACTGGTCCCAGTTGGATTTTGGGGCTCGCGGTTGGGTTCTACTGGTCCCAGTTGGGTTTTGGGGCTCGCGGTTGGGTTCTACTGGTCCCAGTTGGGTTTTGGGGCTCGCGGTTGGGTTCTACTGGTCCCAGTTGGGTTTTGGGGCTCGCAGTTGAGTTCTACTGGTCTCAGTTGGGTTTTGATGCTCTCGGTTGGGTTCTACTTGTCCCAGTTGGGTTTTGGGTCTCCCGGTTGGGTTCTACTGGTCCCAGTTGGGTTTTGGGTGTCCCGGTTGGGTTCTACTGGTCCCAGTTGGGTTTTGGGGCTCCCGGTTGTGTTCTACTGGTCCCAGTTGGGTTTTGGGGCTCGCGGTTGGGTTCTACTGGTCCCAGTTGGGTTTTGGGGCTCGCGGTTGGGTTCTACTGGTCCCAGTTGGGTTTGGGGGCTCGCGGTTGGGTTCTACTGGTCCAAGTTGGGTTTTGGGGCTCCCAGTTGTGTTCTACTGGTCCCAGTTGGGTTTTGGGGCACCCGGTTGGGTTCTACTGGTCCCAGTTGGCTTTTGGGGTTCCCAGTTGGCTTTTGGGGCTCCTGGTTGTGTTCTACTGGTCCCAGTTGGGTTTTGGGGCTCCCAGTTGTGTTCTACTGGTCCCAGATGGGTTTTGGGGCTCGCAGTTGGGTTCTACTGGTCCCAGTTGGGTTTTGGGGCTCGCGGTTGGGTTCTACTGGTCCCAGTTGGGTTTTGGGGCTCCCGGTTGGGTTCTACTGGTCCCAGTTGGGTTTTGGGTGTCCCGGTTGGGTTCTACTGGTCCCAGTTGGGTTTTGGGGCTAGCGGTTGTGTTCTACTGGTCCCAGTTGGGTTTTGGGGCTCCCGGTTGTGTTCTACTGGTCCCAGTTGGGTTTTGGGGCTCCCAGTTGGGTTCTACTTGTCCCAGTTGGGTTTTGGGGCTCCCGGTTGGGTTCTACTGGTCCCAGTTGGGTTTTGGGTCTCCCAGTTGGGTTCTACTGGTCCCAGTTGGGTTTTGGGGCTCCCGGTTGTGTTCTACTGGTCCCAGTTGGGTTTTGGGGCTCCCAGTTGGGTGCTACTGGTCCCAGTTGGGTTTTGGGTGTCCCAGTTGGGTTCTACTGGTCCCAGTTGGGTTTTGGGGCTCCCGGTTGGGTTCTACTGGTCCCAGTTGGATTTTGGGGCTCCCGGTTGGGTTCTACTGGTCCCAGTTGGGTTTTGGGGCTCGCGATTGGGTTCTACTGGTCCCAGTTGGGTTTTGGGGCTCGCAGTTGAGTTCTACTGGTCTCAGTTGGGTTTTGATGCTCTCGGTTGGGTTCTACTTGTCCCAGTTGGGTTTTGGGGCTCCCAGTTGGGTTCTACTGGTCCGAGTTGGGTTTTGGGTGTCCCGGTTGGGTTCTACTGGTCCCAGTTGGGTTTTGGGGCTCGCGGTTGGGTTCTACTGGTCCCAGTTGGGTTTTGGGGCTCCCGGTTGTGTTCTACTGGTCCCAGTTGGGTTTTGGGGCTCGCGGTTGGGTTCTACTGGTCCCAGTTGGGTTTTGGGGCTCGCGGTTGGGTTCTACTGGTCCCAGTTGGCTTTGGGGGCTCGCAGTTGAGTTCTACTGGTCTCAGTTGGGTTTTGATGCTCTCGGTTGGGTTCTACTGGTCCCAGTTGGGTTTTGGGGCTCCCAGTTGGGTTCTACTGGTCCCAGTTGGGTTTTGGGGCTCCCGGTTGGGTTCTACTGGTCCCAGTTGGATTTTGGGGCTCGTGGTTGTGTTCTACTGGTCCCAGTTGGATTTTGGGGCTCCCGGTTGGGTTCTACTGGTCCCAGTTGGGTTTTGGGGCTCCCGGTTGGGTTCTACTGGTCCCAGTTGGGTTTTGGGGCTCGCGGTTGGGTTCTACTGGTCCCAGTTGGGTTTTGGGGCTCCCAGTTGGGTTCTACTGGTCCCAGTTGGGTTTGGGGGCTCGCGGTTGGGTTCTACTGGTCCCAGTTGGCTTTTGGGGTTCCCAGTTGTGTTCTACTGGTCCCAGTTGGGTTTTGGGGCACCCGGTTGGGTTCTACTGGTCCCAGTTGGCTTTTGGGGTTCCCAGTTGGCTTTTGGGGCTCCTGGTTGGGTTCTACTGGTCCCAGTTGGGTTTTGGGGCTCCCAGTTGTGTTCTACTGGTCCCAGATGGGTTTTGGGGCTCGCAGTTGCGTTCTACTGGTCCCAGTTGGGTTTTGGGGCTCCCAGTTGGGTTCTACTGGTCCCAGTTGGGTTTTGGGGCTCCCGGTTGGGTTCTACTGGTCCCAGTTGGGTTTTGGGTCTCCCAGTTGGGTTCTACTGGTCCCAGTTGGGTTTTGGGGCTCCCGGTTGTGTTCTACTGGTCCCAGTTGGGTTTTGGGGCTCCCAGTTGGGTGCTACTGGTCCCAGTTGGGTTTTGGGTGTCCCAGTTGGGTTCTACTGGTCCCAGTTGGGTTTTGGGGCTCCCGGTTGGGTTCTACTGGTCCCAGTTGGATTTTGGGGCTCCCGGTTGGGTTCTACTGGTCCCAGTTGGGTTTTGGGGCTCGCGATTGGGTTCTACTGGTCCCATTTGGGTTTTGGGGCTCGCAGTTGAGTTCTACTGGTCTCAGTTGGGTTTTGATGCTCTCGGTTGGGTTCTACTGGTCCCAGTTGGGTTTTGGGTCTCCCAGTTGGGTTCTACTGGTCCCAGTTGGGTTTTGGGGCTCCCGGTTGTGTACTACTGGTCCCAGTTGGATTTTG
Organism: Falco punctatus; assembly: GCF_963210335.1. NCBI lineage: Eukaryota > Metazoa > Chordata > Aves > Falconiformes > Falconidae > Falco > Falco punctatus. Next base: position 132,771 of record NW_027660261.1, read on the forward strand.
GGGCTCGCGGTTGGGTTCTACTGGTCCCAGTTGGGTTTTGGGGCTCGCGGTTGGGTTCTACTGGTCCCAGTTGGGTTTTGGGGCTCGCGGTTGGGTTCTACTGGTCCCAGTTGGGTTTTGGGGCTCGCAGTTGAGTTCTACTGGTCTCAGTTGGGTTTTGGGGCTAGTGGTTGTGTTCTACTGGTCCCAGTTGGGTTTTGGGGCTCGCAGTTGAGTTCTACTGGTCTCAGTTGGGTTTTGGGGCTCGCGGTTGGGTTCTACTGGTCCCAGTAGGGTTTGGGGGCTCGCGGTTGGGTTCTACTGGTCCCAGTTGGGTTTTGGGGCTCCCAGTTGGGTTCTACTGGTCCCAGTTGGGTTTTGGGGCTCCCGGTTGGGTTCTACTGGCCCCAGTTGGATTTTGGGGCACCCAGTTGTGTTCTACTGGTCCCAGTTGGGTTTTGATGCTCTCGGTTGGGTTCTACTGGTCCCAGTTGGGTTTTGGGGCTCCCGGTTGGGTTCTACTGGTCCCAGTTGGCTTTTGGGGCTCCCGGTTGGGTTCTACTGGTCCCAGTTGGGTTTTGGGGCTCCCAGTTGGGTTCTACTGGTCCGAGTTGGGTTTTGGGTGTCCCGGTTGGGTTCTACTGGTCCCAGTTGGGTTTTGGGGCTCGCGGTTGGGTTCTACTGGTCCCAGTTGGGTTTTGGGGCTCCCGGTTGTGTTCTACTGGTCCCAGTTGGGTTTTGGGGCTCGCGGTTGGGTTCTACTGGTCCCAGTTGGGTTTTGGGGCTCGCGGTTGGGTTCTACTGGTCCCAGTTGGCTTTGGGGGCTCGCAGTTGAGTTCTACTGGTCTCAGTTGGGTTTTGATGCTCTCGGTTGGGTTCTACTGGTCCCAGTTGGGTTTTGGGGCTCCCAGTTGGGTTCTACTGGTCCCAGTTGGGTTTTGGGGCTCCCGGTTGGGTTCTACTGGTCCCAGTTGGATTTTGGGGCTCGTGGTTGTGTTCTACTGGTCCCAGTTGGATTTTGGGGCTCCCGGTTGGGTTCTACTGGTCCCAGTTGGGTTTTGGGGCTCCCGGTTGGGTTCTACTGGTCCCAGTTGGGTTTTGGGGCTCGCGGTTGGGTTCTACTGGTCCCAGTTGGGTTTTGGGGCTCCCAGTTGGGTTCTACTGGTCCCAGTTGGGTTTGGGGGCTCGCGGTTGGGTTCTACTGGTCCCAGTTGGCTTTTGGGGTTCCCAGTTGTGTTCTACTGGTCCCAGTTGGGTTTTGGGGCACCCGGTTGGGTTCTACTGGTCCCAGTTGGCTTTTGGGGTTCCCAGTTGGCTTTTGGGGCTCCTGGTTGGGTTCTACTGGTCCCAGTTGGGTTTTGGGGCTCCCAGTTGTGTTCTACTGGTCCCAGATGGGTTTTGGGGCTCGCAGTTGCGTTCTACTGGTCCCAGTTGGGTTTTGGGGCTCCCAGTTGGGTTCTACTGGTCCCAGTTGGGTTTTGGGGCTCCCGGTTGGGTTCTACTGGTCCCAGTTGGGTTTTGGGTCTCCCAGTTGGGTTCTACTGGTCCCAGTTGGGTTTTGGGGCTCCCGGTTGTGTTCTACTGGTCCCAGTTGGGTTTTGGGGCTCCCAGTTGGGTGCTACTGGTCCCAGTTGGGTTTTGGGTGTCCCAGTTGGGTTCTACTGGTCCCAGTTGGGTTTTGGGGCTCCCGGTTGGGTTCTACTGGTCCCAGTTGGATTTTGGGGCTCCCGGTTGGGTTCTACTGGTCCCAGTTGGGTTTTGGGGCTCGCGATTGGGTTCTACTGGTCCCATTTGGGTTTTGGGGCTCGCAGTTGAGTTCTACTGGTCTCAGTTGGGTTTTGATGCTCTCGGTTGGGTTCTACTGGTCCCAGTTGGGTTTTGGGTCTCCCAGTTGGGTTCTACTGGTCCCAGTTGGGTTTTGGGGCTCCCGGTTGTGTACTACTGGTCCCAGTTGGATTTTGGGGCTCGCGGTTGGGTTCTACTGGTCCCAGTTGGGTTTTGGGGCTCGCGGTTGGGTTCTACTGGTCCCAGTTGGGTTTTGGGGCTCGCGGTTGGGTTCTACTGGTCCCAGTTGGGTTTTGGGGCTCGCAGTTGAGTTCTACTGGTCTCAGTTGGGTTTTGATGCTCTCGGTTGGGTTCTACTTGTCCCAGTTGGGTTTTGGGTCTCCCGGTTGGGTTCTACTGGTCCCAGTTGGGTTTTGGGTGTCCCGGTTGGGTTCTACTGGTCCCAGTTGGGTTTTGGGGCTCCCGGTTGTGTTCTACTGGTCCCAGTTGGGTTTTGGGGCTCGCGGTTGGGTTCTACTGGTCCCAGTTGGGTTTTGGGGCTCGCGGTTGGGTTCTACTGGTCCCAGTTGGGTTTGGGGGCTCGCGGTTGGGTTCTACTGGTCCAAGTTGGGTTTTGGGGCTCCCAGTTGTGTTCTACTGGTCCCAGTTGGGTTTTGGGGCACCCGGTTGGGTTCTACTGGTCCCAGTTGGCTTTTGGGGTTCCCAGTTGGCTTTTGGGGCTCCTGGTTGTGTTCTACTGGTCCCAGTTGGGTTTTGGGGCTCCCAGTTGTGTTCTACTGGTCCCAGATGGGTTTTGGGGCTCGCAGTTGGGTTCTACTGGTCCCAGTTGGGTTTTGGGGCTCGCGGTTGGGTTCTACTGGTCCCAGTTGGGTTTTGGGGCTCCCGGTTGGGTTCTACTGGTCCCAGTTGGGTTTTGGGTGTCCCGGTTGGGTTCTACTGGTCCCAGTTGGGTTTTGGGGCTAGCGGTTGTGTTCTACTGGTCCCAGTTGGGTTTTGGGGCTCCCGGTTGTGTTCTACTGGTCCCAGTTGGGTTTTGGGGCTCCCAGTTGGGTTCTACTTGTCCCAGTTGGGTTTTGGGGCTCCCGGTTGGGTTCTACTGGTCCCAGTTGGGTTTTGGGTCTCCCAGTTGGGTTCTACTGGTCCCAGTTGGGTTTTGGGGCTCCCGGTTGTGTTCTACTGGTCCCAGTTGGGTTTTGGGGCTCCCAGTTGGGTGCTACTGGTCCCAGTTGGGTTTTGGGTGTCCCAGTTGGGTTCTACTGGTCCCAGTTGGGTTTTGGGGCTCCCGGTTGGGTTCTACTGGTCCCAGTTGGATTTTGGGGCTCCCGGTTGGGTTCTACTGGTCCCAGTTGGGTTTTGGGGCTCGCGATTGGGTTCTACTGGTCCCAGTTGGGTTTTGGGGCTCGCAGTTGAGTTCTACTGGTCTCAGTTGGGTTTTGATGCTCTCGGTTGGGTTCTACTTGTCCCAGTTGGGTTTTGGGGCTCCCAGTTGGGTTCTACTGGTCCGAGTTGGGTTTTGGGTGTCCCGGTTGGGTTCTACTGGTCCCAGTTGGGTTTTGGGGCTCGCGGTTGGGTTCTACTGGTCCCAGTTGGGTTTTGGGGCTCCCGGTTGTGTTCTACTGGTCCCAGTTGGGTTTTGGGGCTCGCGGTTGGGTTCTACTGGTCCCAGTTGGGTTTTGGGGCTCGCGGTTGGGTTCTACTGGTCCCAGTTGGCTTTGGGGGCTCGCAGTTGAGTTCTACTGGTCTCAGTTGGGTTTTGATGCTCTCGGTTGGGTTCTACTGGTCCCAGTTGGGTTTTGGGGCTCCCAGTTGGGTTCTACTGGTCCCAGTTGGGTTTTGGGGCTCCCGGTTGGGTTCTACTGGTCCCAGTTGGATTTTGGGGCTCGTGGTTGTGTTCTACTGGTCCCAGTTGGATTTTGGGGCTCCCGGTTGGGTTCTACTGGTCCCAGTTGGGTTTTGGGGCTCCCGGTTGGGTTCTACTGGTCCCAGTTGGGTTTTGGGGCTCGCGGTTGGGTTCTACTGGTCCCAGTTGGGTTTTGGGGCTCCCAGTTGGGTTCTACTGGTCCCAGTTGGGTTTGGGGGCTCGCGGTTGGGTTCTACTGGTCCCAGTTGGCTTTTGGGGTTCCCAGTTGTGTTCTACTGGTCCCAGTTGGGTTTTGGGGCACCCGGTTGGGTTCTACTGGTCCCAGTTGGCTTTTGGGGTTCCCAGTTGGCTTTTGGGGCTCCTGGTTGGGTTCTACTGGTCCCAGTTGGGTTTTGGGGCTCCCAGTTGTGTTCTACTGGTCCCAGATGGGTTTTGGGGCTCGCAGTTGCGTTCTACTGGTCCCAGTTGGGTTTTGGGGCTCCCAGTTGGGTTCTACTGGTCCCAGTTGGGTTTTGGGGCTCCCGGTTGGGTTCTACTGGTCCCAGTTGGGTTTTGGGTCTCCCAGTTGGGTTCTACTGGTCCCAGTTGGGTTTTGGGGCTCCCGGTTGTGTTCTACTGGTCCCAGTTGGGTTTTGGGGCTCCCAGTTGGGTGCTACTGGTCCCAGTTGGGTTTTGGGTGTCCCAGTTGGGTTCTACTGGTCCCAGTTGGGTTTTGGGGCTCCCGGTTGGGTTCTACTGGTCCCAGTTGGATTTTGGGGCTCCCGGTTGGGTTCTACTGGTCCCAGTTGGGTTTTGGGGCTCGCGATTGGGTTCTACTGGTCCCATTTGGGTTTTGGGGCTCGCAGTTGAGTTCTACTGGTCTCAGTTGGGTTTTGATGCTCTCGGTTGGGTTCTACTGGTCCCAGTTGGGTTTTGGGTCTCCCAGTTGGGTTCTACTGGTCCCAGTTGGGTTTTGGGGCTCCCGGTTGTGTACTACTGGTCCCAGTTGGATTTTGGGGCTCGCGGTTGGGTTCTACTGGTCCCAGTTGGGTTTTGGGGCTCGCGGTTGGGTTCTACTGGTCCCAGTTGGGTTTTGGGGCTCGCGGTTGGGTTCTACTGGTCCCAGTTGGGTTTTGGGGCTCGCAGTTGAGTTCTACTGGTCTCAGTTGGGTTTTGATGCTCTCGGTTGGGTTCTACTTGTCCCAGTTGGGTTTTGGGTCTCCCGGTTGGGTTCTACTGGTCCCAGTTGGGTTTTGGGTGTCCCGGTTGGGTTCTACTGGTCCCAGTTGGGTTTTGGGGCTCCCGGTTGTGTTCTACTGGTCCCAGTTGGGTTTTGGGGCTCGCGGTTGGGTTCTACTGGTCCCAGTTGGGTTTTGGGGCTCGCGGTTGGGTTCTACTGGTCCCAGTTGGGTTTGGGGGCTCGCGGTTGGGTTCTACTGGTCCAAGTTGGGTTTTGGGGCTCCCAGTTGTGTTCTACTGGTCCCAGTTGGGTTTTGGGGCACCCGGTTGGGTTCTACTGGTCCCAGTTGGCTTTTGGGGTTCCCAGTTGGCTTTTGGGGCTCCTGGTTGTGTTCTACTGGTCCCAGTTGGGTTTTGGGGCTCCCAGTTGTGTTCTACTGGTCCCAGATGGGTTTTGGGGCTCGCAGTTGGGTTCTACTGGTCCCAGTTGGGTTTTGGGGCTCGCGGTTGGGTTCTACTGGTCCCAGTTGGGTTTTGGGGCTCCCGGTTGGGTTCTACTGGTCCCAGTTGGGTTTTGGGTGTCCCGGTTGGGTTCTACTGGTCCCAGTTGGGTTTTGGGGCTAGCGGTTGGGTTCTACTGGTCCCAGTTGGGTTTTGGGGCTCCCGGTTGTGTTCTACTGGTCCCAGTTGGGTTTTGGGGCTCCCAGTTGGGTTCTACTTGTCCCAGTTGGGTTTTGGGGCTCCCGGTTGGGTTCTACTGGTCCCAGTTGGGTTTTGGGTCTCCCAGTTGGGTTCTACTGGTCCCAGTTGGGTTTTGGGGCTCCCGGTTGTGTTCTACTGGTCCCAGTTGGGTTTTGGGGCTCCCAGTTGGGTGCTACTGGTCCCAGTTGGGTTTTGGGTGTCCCAGTTGGGTTCTACTGGTCCCAGTTGGGTTTTGGGGCTCCCGGTTGGGTTCTACTGGTCCCAGTTGGATTTTGGGGCTCCCGGTTGGGTTCTACTGGTCCCAGTTGGGTTTTGGGGCTCGCGATTGGGTTCTACTGGTCCCAGTTGGGTTTTGGGGCTCGCAGTTGAGTTCTACTGGTCTCAGTTGGGTTTTGATGCTCTCGGTTGGGTTCTACTTGTCCCAGTTGGGTTTTGGGTCTCCCAGTTGGGTTCTACTGGTCCCAGTTGGGTTTTGGGTGTCCCGGTTGGGTTCTACTGGTCCCAGTTGGGTTTTGGGGCTCCCGGTTGTGTTCTACTGGTCCCAGTTGGGTTTTGGGGCTCGCGGTTGGGTTCTACTGGTCCCAGTTGGGTTTTGGGGCTCGCGGTTGGGTTCTACTGGTCCCAGTTGGGTTTGGGGGCTCGCGGTTGGGTTCTACTGGTCCAAGTTGGGTTTTGGGGCTCCCAGTTGTGTTCTACTGGTCCCAGTTGGGTTTTGGGGCACCCGGTTGGGTTCTACTGGTCCCAGTTGGCTTTTGGGGTTCCCAGTTGGCTTTTGGGGCTCCTGGTTGTGTTCTACTGGTCCCAGTTGGGTTTTGGGGCTCCCAGTTGTGTTCTACTGGTCCCAGATGGGTTTTGGGGCTCGCAGTTGGGTTCTACTGGTCCCAGTTGGGTTTTGGGGCTCGCGGTTGGGTTCTACTGGTCCCAGTTGGGTTTTGGGGCTCCCGGTTGGGTTCTACTGGTCCCAGTTGGGTTTTGGGTGTCCCGGTTGGGTTCTACTGGTCCCAGTTGGGTTTTGGGGCTAGCGGTTGTGTTCTACTGGTCCCAGTTGGGTTTTGGGGCTCCCGGTTGTGTTCTACTGGTCCCAGTTGGGTTTTGGGGCTCCCAGTTGGGTTCTACTTGTCCCAGTTGGGTTTTGGGGCACCCGGTTGGGTTCTACTGGTCCCAGTTGGCTTTTGGGGTTCCCAGTTGGGTTCTACTGGTCCCAGTTGGGTTTTGGGGCTCGCGGTTGGGTTCTACTGGTCTCAGTTGGGTTTTGGATGTCCCGGTTGTGTTCTACTGGTCCCAGTTGGGTTTTGGGGCTCCCGGTTGGGTTCTACTGGTCCCAGTTGGGTTTTGGGGCTCGCAGTTGAGTTCTACTGGTCTCAGTTGGGTTTTGATGCTCTCGGTTGGGTTCTACTGGTCCCAGTTGGGTTTTGGGGCTCCCGGTTGGGTTCTACTGGTCCCAGTTGGGTTTGGGGGCTCGCGGTTGGGTTCTACTGGTCCCAGTTGGGTTTTGGGGCACCCGGTTGGGTTCTACTGGTCCCAGTTGACTTTTGGGGTTCCCAGTTGGGTTCTACTGGTCCCAGTTGGGTTTTGGGGCTCGCGGTTGGGTTCTACTGGTCCCAGTTGCGTTTTGGGGCTCCCGGTTGGGTTCTACTGGTCCCAGTTGGGTTTTGGGGCTCCCGGTTGGGTTCTACTGGTCCCAGTTGGGTTTTGGGGCTCGCAGTTGAGTTCTACTGGTCTCAGTTGGGTTTTGATGCTCTCGGTTGGGTTCTACTGGTCCCAGTTGGGTTTTGGGGCTCGCGGTTGGGTTCTACTGGTCCCAGTAGGGTTTGGGGGCTCGCGGTTGGGTTCTACTGGTCCCAGTTGGCTTTTGGGGCTCCCAGTTGGGTTCTACTGGTCCCAGTTGGATTTTGGGTGTCCCGGTTGGGTTCTACTGGTCCCAGTTGGGTTTTGGGGTTCGCAGTTGAGTTCTACTGGTCTCAGTTGGGTTTTGATGCTCTCGGTTGGGTTCTACTGGTCCCAGTTGGGTTTTGGGTCTCCCAGTTGGGTTCTACTGGTCCCAGTTGGGTTTTGGGGCTCCCGGTTGAGTTCTACTGGTCCCAGTTGGGTTTTGGGGCTCGCGGTTGGGTTCTACTGGTCCCAGTTGGGTTTTGGGGCTCCCAGTTGGGTTCTACTGGTCCCAGTTGGGTTTTGGCGCTCCCAGTTGGGTTCTACTGGTCCCAGTTGGGTTTTGGGGCTCCCGGTTGGGTTCTACTGGTCCCAGTTGGATTTTGGGGCTCCCGGTTGGGTTCTACTGGTCCCAGTTGGGTTTTGGGGCTCCCGGTTGGGTTCTACTGGTCCCAGTTGGGTTTTGGGGCTCCCGGTTGGGTTCTACTGGTCCCAGTTGGGTTTTGGGTGTCCCGGTTGGGTTCTACTGGTCCCAGTTGGGTTTTGGGGCTCCCGGTTGTGTACTACTGGTCCCAGTTGGGTTTTGGGGCTCGCGGTTGGGTTCTACTGGTCCCAGTTGGGTTTTAGGGCTCGCGGTTGGGTTCTACTGGTCCCAGTTGGGTTTTGGGGCTCGCGGTTGGGTTCTACTGGTCCCAGTTGGGTTTTGGGGCTCGCAGTTGAGTTCTACTGGTCTCAGTTGGGTTTTGATGCTCTCGGTTGGGTTCTACTTGTCCCAGTTGGGTTTTGGGTCTCCCAGTTGGGTTCTACTGGTCCCAGTTGGGTTTTGGGGCTCGCGGTTGGGTTCTACTGGTCCCAGTTGCGTTTTGGGGCTCCCGGTTGGGTTCTACTGGTCCCAGTTGGGTTTTGGGGCTCGCGGTTGGGTTCTACTGGTCCCAGTTGGGTTTTGGGGCTAGTGGTTGTGTTCTACTGGTCCCAGTTGGGTTTTGGGGCTCCCGGTTGTGTTCTACTGGTCCCAGTTGGGTTTTGGGGCTCCCAGTTGGGTTCTACTTGTCCCAGTTGGGTTTTGGGGCACCCGGTTGGGTTCTACTGGTCCCAGTTGGGTTTTGGGGCTCGCGGTTGGGTTCTACTGGTCCCAGTTGCGTTTTGGGGCTCCCGGTTGGGTTCTACTGGTCCCAGTTGCGTTTTGGGGCTCCCGGTTGGGTTCTACTGGTCCCAGTTGGGTTTTGGGGGTCGCGGTTGGGTTCTACTGGTCCCAGTTGTGTTTTGGGGCTAGTGGTTGTGTTCTACTGGTCCCAGTTGGGTTTTGGGGCTCGCAGTTGAGTTCTACTGGTCTCAGTTGGGTTTTGATGCTCTCGGTTGGGTTCTACTGGTCCCAGTTGGGTTTTGGGGCTCCCAGTTGGGTTCTACTGGTCCCAGTTGGGTTTTGGGGCTCCCGGTTGGGTTCTACTGGCCCCAGTTGGCTTTTGGGGCACCCAGTTGTGTTCTACTGGTCCCAGTTGGGTTTTGATGCTCTCGGTTGGGTTCTACTGGTCCCAGTTGGGTTTTGGGGCTCCCGGTTGGGTTCTACTGGTCCCAGTTGGATTTTGGGGCTCCCGGTTGGGTTCTACTGGTCCGAGTTGGGTTTTGGGGCTCCCAGTTGGGTTCTACTGGTCCCAGTTGGGTTTTGGGTGTCCCGGTTGGGTTCTACTGGTCCCAGTTGGCTTTTGGGGCTCCCAGTTGGGTTCTACTGGTCCCAGTTGGGTTTTGGGGCTCCCGGTTGTGTTCTACTGGTCCCAGTTGGGTTTTGGGGCTCCCGGTTGGGTTCTACTGGTCCCAGTTGGGTTTTGGGGCTCCCGGTTGTGTTCTACTGGTCCCAGTTGGGTTTTGGGGCTCCCGGTTGGGTTCTACTGGTCCCAGTTGGGTTTTGGGGCTCCCAGTTGGGTTCTACTGGTCCCAGTTGGGTTTTGGGGCTCCCGGTTGGGTTCTACTGGTCCCAGTTGGATTTTGGGGCTCCCGGTTGGGTTCTACTGGTCCCAGTTGGGTTTTGGGGCTCGCGGTTGGGTTCTACTGGTCCCAGTTGGCTTTTGGGGCTCCCGGTTGGGTTCTACAGGTCCCAGTTAGGTTTTGGGGCTCCCGGTTGGGTTCTACTGGTCCCAGTTGGATTTTGGGGCTCCCGGTTGGGTTCTACTGGTCCCAGTAGGGTTTTGGGGCTCCCGGTTGGGTTCTACTGGTCCCAGTTGGGTTTTGGGGCTCGCGGTTGGGTTCTACTTGTCCCAGTTGGGTTTTGGGGCTCCCAGTTGGGTTCTACTGGTCCCAGTTGGGTTTGGGGGCTCGCGGTTGGGTTCTACTGGTCCCAGTTGGGTTTTGGGGCTCCCGGTTGTGTTCTACTGGTCCCAGTTGGGTTTTGGGGCTCCCGGTTGGGTTCTACTGGTCCCAGTTGGCTTTTGGGGTTCCCAGTTGGCTTTTGGGGCTCCTGGTTGGGTTCTACTGGTCCCAGTTGGGTTTTGGGGCTCCCAGTTGTGTTCTACTGGTCCCAGATGGGTTTTGGGGCTCGCAGTTGCGTTCTACTGGTCCCAGTTGGGTTTTGGGGCTCCCAGTTGGGTTGTACTGGTCCCAGTTGGGTTTTGGGGCTCCCGGTTGGGTTCTACTGGTCCCAGTTGGGTTTTGGGGCTCCCAGTTGGGTTCTACTGGTCCCAGTTGGGTTTTGGGGCTCCCGGTTGTGTTCTACTGGTCCCAGTTGGGTTTTGGGGCTCCCAGTTGGGTTCTACTGGTCCCAGTTGGGTTTTGGGTGTCCCAGTTGGGTTCTACTGGTCCCAGTTGGGTTTTGGGGCTCCCGGTTGGGTTCTACTGGTCCCAGTTGGATTTTGGGGCTCCCGGTTGGGTTCTACTGGTCCCAGTTGGGTTTTGGGGCTCGCGATTGGGTTCTACTGGTCCCATTTGGGTTTTGGGGCTCGCAGTTGAGTTCTACTGGTCTCAGTTGGGTTTTGATGCTCTCGGTTGGGTTCTACTGGTCCCAGTTGGGTTTTGGGTCTCCCAGTTCGGTTCTACTGGTCCCAGTTGGGTTTTGGGGCTCCCGGTTGGGTTCTACTGGTCCCAGTTGGGTTTTGGGGCTCCCGATTGTGTACTACTGGTCCCAGTTGGGTTTTGGGGCTCGCGGTTGGGTTCTACTGGTCCCAGTTGGGTTTTGGGGCTCGCGGTTGAGTTCTACTGGTCCCAGTTGGGTTTTGGGGCTCGCGGTTGGGTTCTACTGGTCCCAGTTGGGTTTTGGGGCTCGCAGTTGAGTTCTACCGGTCTCAGTTGGGTTTTGATGCTCTCGGTTGGGTTCTACTTGTCCCAGTTGGGTTTTGGGTCTCCCAGTTGGGTTCTACTGGTCCCAGTTGGGTTTTGGGTGTCCCGGTTGGGTTCTACTGGTCCCAGTTGGGTTTTGGGGCTCCCGGTTGTGTTCTACTGGTCCCAGTTGGGTTTTGGGGCTCGCGGTTGGGTTCTACTGGTCCCAGTTGGGTTTTGGGGCTCGCGGTTGAGTTCTACTGGTCTCAGTTGGGTTTTGATGCTCTCGGTTGGGTTCTACTGGTCCCAGTTGGGTTTTGGGTCTCCCAGTTGGGTTCTACTGGTCCCAGTTGGGTTTTGGGGCTCCCGGTTGAGTTCTACTGGTCCCAGTTGGGTTTTGGGGCTCGCGGTTGGGTTCTACTGGTCCCAGTTGGGTTTTGGGGCTCCCAGTTGGGTTCTACTGGTCCCAGTTGGGTTTTGGCGCTCCCAGTTGGGTTCTACTGGTCCCAGTTGGGTTTTGGGGCTCCCGGTTGGGTTCTACTGGTCCCAGTTGGATTTTGGGGCTCCCGGTTGGGTTCTACTGGTCCCAGTTGGGTTTTGGGGCTCCCGGTTGGGTTCTACTGGTCCCAGTTGGGTTTTGGGGCTCCCGGTTGGGTTCTACTGGTCCCAGTTGGGTTTTGGGTGTCCCGGTTGGGTTCTACTGGTCCCAGTTGGGTTTTGGGGCTCCCGGTTGTGTACTACTGGTCCCAGTTGGGTTTTGGGGCTCGCGGTTGGGTTCTACTGGTCCCAGTTGGGTTTTAGGGCTCGCGGTTGGGTTCTACTGGTCCCAGTTGGGTTTTGGGGCTCGCGGTTGGGTTCTACTGGTCCCAGTTGGGTTTTGGGGCTCGCAGTTGAGTTCTACTGGTCTCAGTTGGGTTTTGATGCTCTCGGTTGGGTTCTACTTGTCCCAGTTGGGTTTTGGGTCTCCCAGTTGGGTTCTACTGGTCCCAGTTGGGTTTTGGGGCTCGCGGTTGGGTTCTACTGGTCCCAGTTGCGTTTTGGGGCTCCCGGTTGGGTTCTACTGGTCCCAGTTGGGTTTTGGGGCTCGCGGTTGGGTTCTACTGGTCCCAGTTGGGTTTTGGGGCTAGTGGTTGTGTTCTACTGGTCCCAGTTGGGTTTTGGGGCTCCCGGTTGTGTTCTACTGGTCCCAGTTGGGTTTTGGGGCTCCCAGTTGGGTTCTACTTGTCCCAGTTGGGTTTTGGGGCACCCGGTTGGGTTCTACTGGTCCCAGTTGGGTTTTGGGGCTCGCGGTTGGGTTCTACTGGTCCCAGTTGCGTTTTGGGGCTCCCGGTTGGGTTCTACTGGTCCCAGTTGCGTTTTGGGGCTCCCGGTTGGGTTCTACTGGTCCCAGTTGGGTTTTGGGGGTCGCGGTTGGGTTCTACTGGTCCCAGTTGTGTTTTGGGGCTAGTGGTTGTGTTCTACTGGTCCCAGTTGGGTTTTGGGGCTCGCAGTTGAGTTCTACTGGTCTCAGTTGGGTTTTGATGCTCTCGGTTGGGTTCTACTGGTCCCAGTTGGGTTTTGGGGCTCCCAGTTGGGTTCTACTGGTCCCAGTTGGGTTTTGGGGCTCCCGGTTGGGTTCTACTGGCCCCAGTTGGCTTTTGGGGCACCCAGTTGTGTTCTACTGGTCCCAGTTGGGTTTTGATGCTCTCGGTTGGGTTCTACTGGTCCCAGTTGGGTTTTGGGGCTCCCGGTTGGGTTCTACTGGTCCCAGTTGGATTTTGGGGCTCCCGGTTGGGTTCTACTGGTCCGAGTTGGGTTTTGGGGCTCCCAGTTGGGTTCTACTGGTCCCAGTTGGGTTTTGGGTGTCCCGGTTGGGTTCTACTGGTCCCAGTTGGCTTTTGGGGCTCCCAGTTGGGTTCTACTGGTCCCAGTTGGGTTTTGGGGCTCCCGGTTGTGTTCTACTGGTCCCAGTTGGGTTTTGGGGCTCCCGGTTGGGTTCTACTGGTCCCAGTTGGGTTTTGGGGCTCCCGGTTGTGTTCTACTGGTCCCAGTTGGGTTTTGGGGCTCCCGGTTGGGTTCTACTGGTCCCAGTTGGGTTTTGGGGCTCCCAGTTGGGTTCTACTGGTCCCAGTTGGGTTTTGGGGCTCCCGGTTGGGTTCTACTGGTCCCAGTTGGATTTTGGGGCTCCCGGTTGGGTTCTACTGGTCCCAGTTGGGTTTTGGGGCTCGCGGTTGGGTTCTACTGGTCCCAGTTGGCTTTTGGGGCTCCCGGTTGGGTTCTACAGGTCCCAGTTAGGTTTTGGGGCTCCCGGTTGGGTTCTACTGGTCCCAGTTGGATTTTGGGGCTCCCGGTTGGGTTCTACTGGTCCCAGTAGGGTTTTGGGGCTCCCGGTTGGGTTCTACTGGTCCCAGTTGGGTTTTGGGGCTCGCGGTTGGGTTCTACTTGTCCCAGTTGGGTTTTGGGGCTCCCAGTTGGGTTCTACTGGTCCCAGTTGGGTTTGGGGGCTCGCGGTTGGGTTCTACTGGTCCCAGTTGGGTTTTGGGGCTCCCGGTTGTGTTCTACTGGTCCCAGTTGGGTTTTGGGGCTCCCGGTTGGGTTCTACTGGTCCCAGTTGGCTTTTGGGGTTCCCAGTTGGCTTTTGGGGCTCCTGGTTGGGTTCTACTGGTCCCAGTTGGGTTTTGGGGCTCCCAGTTGTGTTCTACTGGTCCCAGATGGGTTTTGGGGCTCGCAGTTGCGTTCTACTGGTCCCAGTTGGGTTTTGGGGCTCCCAGTTGGGTTGTACTGGTCCCAGTTGGGTTTTGGGGCTCCCGGTTGGGTTCTACTGGTCCCAGTTGGGTTTTGGGGCTCCCAGTTGGGTTCTACTGGTCCCAGTTGGGTTTTGGGGCTCCCGGTTGTGTTCTACTGGTCCCAGTTGGGTTTTGGGGCTCCCAGTTGGGTTCTACTGGTCCCAGTTGGGTTTTGGGTGTCCCAGTTGGGTTCTACTGGTCCCAGTTGGGTTTTGGGGCTCCCGGTTGGGTTCTACTGGTCCCAGTTGGATTTTGGGGCTCCCGGTTGGGTTCTACTGGTCCCAGTTGGGTTTTGGGGCTCGCGATTGGGTTCTACTGGTCCCATTTGGGTTTTGGGGCTCGCAGTTGAGTTCTACTGGTCTCAGTTGGGTTTTGATGCTCTCGGTTGGGTTCTACTGGTCCCAGTTGGGTTTTGGGTCTCCCAGTTCGGTTCTACTGGTCCCAGTTGGGTTTTGGGGCTCCCGGTTGGGTTCTACTGGTCCCAGTTGGGTTTTGGGGCTCCCGATTGTGTACTACTGGTCCCAGTTGGGTTTTGGGGCTCGCGGTTGGGTTCTACTGGTCCCAGTTGGGTTTTGGGGCTCGCGGTTGAGTTCTACTGGTCCCAGTTGGGTTTTGGGGCTCGCGGTTGGGTTCTACTGGTCCCAGTTGGGTTTTGGGGCTCGCAGTTGAGTTCTACCGGTCTCAGTTGGGTTTTGATGCTCTCGGTTGGGTTCTACTTGTCCCAGTTGGGTTTTGGGTCTCCCAGTTGGGTTCTACTGGTCCCAGTTGGGTTTTGGGTGTCCCGGTTGGGTTCTACTGGTCCCAGTTGGGTTTTGGGGCTCCCGGTTGTGTTCTACTGGTCCCAGTTGGGTTTTGGGGCTCGCGGTTGGGTTCTACTGGTCCCAGTTGGGTTTTGGGGCTCGCGGTTGGGTTCTACTGGTCCCAGTTGGGTTTGGGGGCTCGCGGTTGGGTTCTACTGGTCCAAGTTGGGTTTTGGGGCTCCCAGTTGTGTTCTACTGGTCCCAGTTGGGTTTTGGGGCACCCGGTTGGGTTCTACTGGTCCCAGTTGGCTTTTGGGGTTCCCAGTTGGCTTTTGGGGCTCCTGGTTGTGTTCTACTGGTCCCAGTTGGGTTTTGGGGCTCCCAGTTGGGTTCTACTGGTCCCAGATGGGTTTTGGGGCTCGCAGTTGGGTTCTACTGGTCCCAGTTGGCTTTTGGGGCTCGCGGTTGGGTTCTACTGGTCCCAGTTGGGTTTTGGGGCTCGCGGTTGGGTTCTACTGGTCCCAGTTGGGTTTTGGGTGTCCCGGTTGGGTTCTACTGGTCCCAGTTGGGTTTTGGGGCTCCCGGTTGGGTTCTACTGGTCCCAGTTGGGTTTTGGGGCTCCCGGTTGTGTTCCACTGGTCCCAGTTGGGTTTTGGGGCTCCCAGTTGGGTTCTACTTGTCCCAGTTGGGTTTTGGGGCACCCGGTTGGGTTCTACTGGTCCCAGTTGGCTTTTGGGGTTCCCAGTTGGGTTCTACTGGTCCCAGTTGGGTTTTGGGGCTCGCGGTTGGGTTCTACTGGTCCCAGTTGGGTTTTGGGGCACCCGGTTGTGTTCTACTGGTCCCAGTTGGATTTTGGGGCTCCCGGTTGGGTTCTACTGGTCCCAGTTGGGTTTTGGGGCTCGCAGTTGAGTTCTACTGGTCTCAGTTGGGTTTTGATGCTCTCGGTTGGGTTCTACTGGTCCCAGTTGGGTTTTGGGGCTCCCGGTTGGGTTCTACTGGTCCCAGTTGGGTTTGGGGGCTCGCGGTTGGGTTCTACTGGTCCCAGTTGGGTTTTGGGGCACCCGGTTGGGTTCTACTGGTCCCAGTTGACTTTTGGGGTTCCCAGTTGGCTTTTGGGGTTCCCAGTTGGCTTTTGGGGCTCGCGGTTGGGTTCTACTGGTCCCAGTTGCGTTTTGGGGCTCCCGGTTGGGTTCTACTGGTCCCAGTTGGGTTTTGGGGCTCCCGGTTGGGTTCTACTGGTCCCAGTTGGGTTTTGGGGCTCGCAGTTGAGTTCTACTGGTCTCAGTTGGGTTTTGGGGCTAGTGGTTGTGTTCTACTGGTCCCAGTTGGGTTTTGGGGCTCGCAGTTGAGTTCTACTGGTCTCAGTTGGGTTTTGGGGCTCGCGGTTGGGTTCTACTGGTCCCAGTAGGGTTTGGGGGCTCGCGGTTGGGTTCTACTGGTCCCAGTTGGGTTTTGGGGCTCCCAGTTGGGTTCTACTGGTCCCAGTTGGGTTTTGGGGCTCCCGGTTGGGTTCTACTGGCCCCAGTTGGATTTTGGGGCACCCAGTTGTGTTCTACTGGTCCCAGTTGGGTTTTGATGCTCTCGGTTGGGTTCTACTGGTCCCAGTTGGGTTTTGGGGCTCCCGGTTGGGTTCTACTGGTCCCAGTTGGCTTTTGGGGCTCCCGGTTGGGTTCTACTGGTCCCAGTTGGGTTTTGGGGCTCCCAGTTGGGTTCTACTGGTCCGAGTTGGGTTTTGGGTGTCCCGGTTGGGTTCTACTGGTCCCAGTTGGGTTTTGGGGCTCGCGGTTGGGTTCTACTGGTCCCAGTTGGGTTTTGGGGCTCCCGGTTGTGTTCTACTGGTCCCAGTTGGGTTTTGGGGCTCGCGGTTGGGTTCTACTGGTCCCAGTTGGGTTTTGGGGCTCGCGGTTGGGTTCTACTGGTCCCAGTTGGCTTTGGGGGCTCGCAGTTGAGTTCTACTGGTCTCAGTTGGGTTTTGATGCTCTCGGTTGGGTTCTACTGGTCCCAGTTGGGTTTTGGGGCTCCCAGTTGGGTTCTACTGGTCCCAGTTGGGTTTTGGGGCTCCCGGTTGGGTTCTACTGGTCCCAGTTGGATTTTGGGGCTCGTGGTTGTGTTCTACTGGTCCCAGTTGGATTTTGGGGCTCCCGGTTGGGTTCTACTGGTCCCAGTTGGGTTTTGGGGCTCCCGGTTGGGTTCTACTGGTCCCAGTTGGGTTTTGGGGCTCGCGGTTGGGTTCTACTGGTCCCAGTTGGGTTTTGGGTCTCCCAGTTGGGTTCTACTGGTCCCAGTTGGGTTTGGGGGCTCGCGGTTGGGTTCTACTGGTCCCAGTTGTCTTTTGGGGTTCCCAGTTGTGTTCTACTGGTCCCAGTTGGGTTTTGGGGCACCCGGTTGGGTTCTACTGGTCCCAGTTGGCTTTTGGGGTTCCCAGTTGGCTTTTGGGGCTCCTGGTTGGGTTCTACTGGTCCCAGTTGGGTTTTGGGGCTCCCAGTTGTGTTCTACTGGTCCCAGATGGGTTTTGGGGCTCGCAGTTGCGTTCTACTGGTCCCAGTTGGGTTTTGGGGCTCCCAGTTGGGTTCTACTGGTCCCAGTTGGGTTTTGGGGCTCCCGGTTGGGTTCTACTGGTCCCAGTTGGGTTTTGGGTCTCCCAGTTGGGTTCTACTGGTCCCAGTTGGGTTTTGGGGCTCCCGGTTGTGTTCTACTGGTCCCAGTTGGGTTTTGGGTGTCCCGGTTGGGTGCTACTGGTCCCAGTTGGGTTTTGGGTGTCCCAGTTGGGTTCTACTGGTCCCAGTTGGGTTTTGGGGCTCCCGGTTGGGTTCTACTGGTCCCAGTTGGATTTTGGGGCTCCCGGTTGGGTTCTACTGGTCCCAGTTGGGTTTTGGGGCTCGCGATTGGGTTCTACTGGTCCCATTTGGGTTTTGGGGCTCGCAGTTGAGTTCTACTGGTCTCAGTTGGGTTTTGATGCTCTCGGTTGGGTTCTACTGGTCCCAGTTGGGTTTTGGGTCTCCCAGTTGGGTTCTACTGGTCCCAGTTGGGTTTTGGGGCTCCCGGTTGTGTACTACTGGTCCCAGTTGGATTTTGGGGCTCGCGGTTGGGTTCTACTGGTCCCAGTTGGGTTTTGGGGCTCGCGGTTGGGTTCTACTGGTCCCAGTTGGGTTTTGGGGCTCGCGGTTGGGTTCTACTGGTCCCAGTTGGGTTTTGGGGCTCGCAGTTGAGTTCTACTGGTCTCAGTTGGGTTTTGATGCTCTCGGTTGGGTTCTACTTGTCCCAGTTGGGTTTTGGGTCTCCCGGTTGGGTTCTACTGGTCCCAGTTGGGTTTTGGGTGTCCCGGTTGGGTTCTACTGGTCCCAGTTGGGTTTTGGGGCTCCCGGTTGTGTTCTACTGGTCCCAGTTGGGTTTTGGGGCTCGCGGTTGGGTTCTACTGGTCCCAGTTGGGTTTTGGGGCTCGCGGTTGGGTTCTACTGGTCCCAGTTGGGTTTGGGGGCTCGCAGTTGGGTTCTACTGGTCCCAGTTGGGTTTTGGGGCTCCCAGTTGTGTTCTACTGGTCCCAGATGGGTTTTGGGGCTCGCAGTTGGGTTCTACTGGTCCCAGTTGGGTTTTGGGGCTCGCGGTTGGGTTCTACTGGTCCCAGTTGGGTTTTGGGGCTCCCGGTTGGGTTCTACTGGTCCCAGTTGGGTTTTGGGTGTCCCGGTTGGGTTCTACTGGTCCCAGTTGGGTTTTGGGGCTAGCGGTTGTGTTCTACTGGTCCCAGTTGGGTTTTGGGGCTCCCGGTTGTGTTCTACTGGTCCCAGTTGGGTTTTGGGGCTCCCAGTTGGGTTCTACTTGTCCCAGTTGGGTTTTGGGGCTCCCGGTTGGGTTCTACTGGTCCCAGTTGGGTTTTGGGTCTCCCAGTTGGGTTCTACTGGTCCCAGTTGGGTTTTGGGGCTCCCGGTTGTGTTCTACTGGTCCCAGTTGGGTTTTGGGGCTCCCAGTTGGGTGCTACTGGTCCCAGTTGGGTTTTGGGTGTCCCAGTTGGGTTCTACTGGTCCCAGTTGGGTTTTGGGGCTCCCGGTTGGGTTCTACTGGTCCCAGTTGGATTTTGGGGCTCCCGGTTGGGTTCTACTGGTCCCAGTTGGGTTTTGGGGCTCGCGATTGGGTTCTACTGGTCCCAGTTGGGTTTTGGGGCTCGCAGTTGAGTTCTACTGGTCTCAGTTGGGTTTTGATGCTCTCGGTTGGGTTCTACTTGTCCCAGTTGGGTTTTGGGTCTCCCAGTTGGGTTCTACTGGTCCCAGTTGGGTTTTGGGTGTCCCGGTTGGGTTCTACTGGTCCCAGTTGGGTTTTGGGGCTCCCGGTTGTGTTCTACTGGTCCCAGTTGGGTTTTGGGGCTCGCGGTTGGGTTCTACTGGTCCCAGTTGGGTTTTGGGGCTCGCGGTTGGGTTCTACTGGTCCCAGTTGGGTTTGGGGGCTCGCGGTTGGGTTCTACTGGTCCAAGTTGGGTTTTGGGGCTCCCAGTTGTGTTCTACTGGTCCCAGTTGGGTTTTGGGGCACCCGGTTGGGTTCTACTGGTCCCAGTTGGCTTTTGGGGTTCCCAGTTGGCTTTTGGGGCTCCTGGTTGTGTTCTACTGGTCCCAGTTGGGTTTTGGGGCTCCCAGTTGTGTTCTACTGGTCCCAGATGGGTTTTGGGGCTCGCAGTTGGGTTCTACTGGTCCCAGTTGGGTTTTGGGGCTCGCGGTTGGGTTCTACTGGTCCCAGTTGGGTTTTGGGGCTCCCGGTTGGGTTCTACTGGTCCCAGTTGGGTTTTGGGTGTCCCGGTTGGGTTCTACTGGTCCCAGTTGGGTTTTGGGGCTAGCGGTTGTGTTCTACTGGTCCCAGTTGGGTTTTGGGGCTCCCGGTTGTGTTCTACTGGTCCCAGTTGGGTTTTGGGGCTCCCAGTTGGGTTCTACTTGTCCCAGTTGGGTTTTGGGGCACCCGGTTGGGTTCTACTGGTCCCAGTTGGCTTTTGGGGTTCCCAGTTGGGTTCTACTGGTCCCAGTTGGGTTTTGGGGCTCGCGGTTGGGTTCTACTGGTCTCAGTTGGGTTTTGGATGTCCCGGTTGTGTTCTACTGGTCCCAGTTGGGTTTTGGGGCTCGCGGTTGGGTTCTACTGGTCCCAGTTGGGTTTTGGGGCTCGCAGTTGAGTTCTACTGGTCTCAGTTGGGTTTTGATGCTCTCGGTTGGGTTCTACTGGTCCCAGTTGGGTTTTGGGGCTCCCGGTTGGGTTCTACTGGTCCCAGTTGGGTTTGGGGGCTCGCGGTTGGGTTCTACTGGTCCCAGTTGGGTTTTGGGGCACCCGGTTGGGTTCTACTGGTCCCAGTTGACTTTTGGGGTTCCCAGTTGGGTTCTACTGGTCCCAGTTGGGTTTTGGGGCTCGCGGTTGGGTTCTACTGGTCCCAGTTGCGTTTTGGGGCTCCCGGTTGGGTTCTACTGGTCCCAGTTGGGTTTTGGGGCTCCCGGTTGGGTTCTACTGGTCCCAGTTGGGTTTTGGGGCTCGCAGTTGAGTTCTACTGGTCTCAGTTGGGTTTTGATGCTCTCGGTTGGGTTCTACTGGTCCCAGTTGGGTTTTGGGGCTCGCGGTTGGGTTCTACTGGTCCCAGTAGGGTTTGGGGGCTCGCGGTTGGGTTCTACTGGTCCCAGTTGGCTTTTGGGGCTCCCAGTTGGGTTCTACTGGTCCCAGTTGGATTTTGGGTGTCCCGGTTGGGTTCTACTGGTCCCAGTTGGGTTTTGGGGTTCGCAGTTGAGTTCTACTGGTCTCAGTTGGGTTTTGATGCTCTCGGTTGGGTTCTACTGGTCCCAGTTGGGTTTTGGGTCTCCCAGTTGGGTTCTACTGGTCCCAGTTGGGTTTTGGGGCTCCCGGTTGAGTTCTACTGGTCCCAGTTGGGTTTTGGGGCTCGCGGTTGGGTTCTACTGGTCCCAGTTGGGTTTTGGGGCTCCCAGTTGGGTTCTACTGGTCCCAGTTGGGTTTTGGCGCTCCCAGTTGGGTTCTACTGGTCCCAGTTGGGTTTTGGGGCTCCCGGTTGGGTTCTACTGGTCCCAGTTGGATTTTGGGGCTCCCGGTTGGGTTCTACTGGTCCCAGTTGGGTTTTGGGGCTCCCGGTTGGGTTCTACTGGTCCCAGTTGGGTTTTGGGGCTCCCGGTTGGGTTCTACTGGTCCCAGTTGGGTTTTGGGTGTCCCGGTTGGGTTCTACTGGTCCCAGTTGGGTTTTGGGGCTCCCGGTTGTGTACTACTGGTCCCAGTTGGGTTTTGGGGCTCGCGGTTGGGTTCTACTGGTCCCAGTTGGGTTTTAGGGCTCGCGGTTGGGTTCTACTGGTCCCAGTTGGGTTTTGGGGCTCGCGGTTGGGTTCTACTGGTCCCAGTTGGGTTTTGGGGCTCGCAGTTGAGTTCTACTGGTCTCAGTTGGGTTTTGATGCTCTCGGTTGGGTTCTACTTGTCCCAGTTGGGTTTTGGGTCTCCCAGTTGGGTTCTACTGGTCCCAGTTTGGTTTTGGGTCTCCCGGTTGGGTTCTACTGGTCCCAGTTGGGTTTTGGGGCTCCCGGTTGGGTTCTACTTGTCCCAGTTGGGTTTTGGGTCTCCCAGTTGGGTTCTACTTGTCCCAGTTGGGTTTTGGGTCTCCCAGTTGGGTTCTACTGGTCCCAGTTGGGTTTGGGGGCTCGCGGTTGGGTTCTACTGGTCCCAGTTGGGTTTTGGGGCTCCCAGTTGTGTTCTACTGGTCCCAGTTGGGTTTTGGGGCACCCGGTTGGGTTCTACTGGTCCCAGTTGGCTTTTGGGGTTCCCAGTTGGCTTTTGGGGCTCCTGGTTGTGTTCTACTGGTCCCAGTTGGGTTTTGGGGCTCCCAGTTGTGTTCTACTGGTCCCAGATGGGTTTTGGGGCTCGCAGTTGCGTTCTACTGGTCCCAGTTGGGTTTTGGGGCTCCCGGTTGGGTTCTACAGGTCCCAGTTGGGTTTTGGGGCTCCCGGTTGGGTTCTACTGGTCCCAGTTGGATTTTGGGGCTCCCGGTTGGGTTCTACTGGTCCCAGTTGGGTTTTGATGCTCCCGGTTGGGTTCTACTGGTCCCAGTTGGGTTTTGGGTGTCCCGGTTGGGTTCTACTGGTCCCAGTTGGGTTTTGGGGCTAGTGGTTGTGTTCTACTGGTCCCAGTTGGGTTTTGGGGCTCCCGGTTGTGTTCTACTGGTCCCAGTTGGGTTTTGGGGCTCCCAGTTGGGTTCTACTTGTCCCAGTTGGGTTTTGGGGCTCCCGGTTGGGTTCTACTGGTCCCAGTTGGCTTTTGGGGCTCCCGGTTGGGTTCTACTGGTCCCAGTTGGGTTTTGGGGCTCCCGGTTGGGTTCTACTGGTCCCAGTTGGGTTTTGGGGCTCCCGGTTGGGTTCTACTGGTCCCAGTTGGGTTTTGGGGGTCGCGGTTGGGTTCTACTGGTCCCAGTTGGGTTTTGGGTGTCCCGGTTGGGTTCTACTGGTCCCAGTTGGGTTTTGGGGCTCGCAGTTGAGTTCTACTGGTCTCAGTTGGGTTTTGATACTCTCGGTTTGGTTCTACTGGTCCCAGTTGGGTTTTGGGGCTCCCAGTTGGGTTCTACTGGTCCCAGTTGGGTTTTGGGGCTCGCGGTTGGGTTCTACTGGTCCCAGTTGGGTTTTGGGGCTCCCGGTTGGGTTCTACTGGCCCCAGTTGGCTTTTGGGGCTCCCAGTTGGGTTCTACTGGTCCCAGTTGGGTTTTGGCGCTCCCAGTTGGGTTCTACTGGTCCCAGTTGGGTTTTGGGGCTCCCGGTTGGGTTCTACTGGTCCCAGTTGGATTTTGGGGCTCCCGGTTGGGTTCTACTGGTCCGAGTTGGGTTTTGGGTGTCCCGGTTGGGTTCTACTGGTCTCAGTTGGGTTTTGATGCTCTCGGTTGGGTTCTACTTGTCCCAGTTGGGTTTTGGGTCTCCCAGTTGGGTTCTACTGGTCCCAGTTGGGTTTTGGGTGTCCCGGTTGGGTTCTACTGGTCCCAGTTGGGTTTTGGGGCTCCCGGTTGTGTTCTACTGGTCCCAGTTGGGTTTTGGGGCTCGCGGTTGGGTTCTACTGGTCCCAGTTGGGTTTTGGGGCTCCCAGTTGGGTTCTACTAGTCCCAGTTGGGTTTGGGGGCTCCCGGTTGGGTTCTACTGGTCCCAGTTGGGTTTTGGGGCTCCCAGTTGTGTTCTACTGGTCCCAGTTGGGTTTTGGGGCACCCGGTTGGGTTCTACTGGTCCCAGTTGGCTTTTGGGGTTCCCAGTTGGCTTTTGGGGCTCCTGGTTGGGTTCTACTGGTCCCAGTTGGGTTTTGGGGCTCCCAGTTGTGTTCTACTGGTCCCAGATGGGTTTTGTGGCTCGCAGTTGGGTTCTACTGGTCCCAGTTGGGTTTTGGGGCTCCCAGTTGGGTTCTACTGGTCCCAGTTGGGTTTTGGGGCACCCGGTTGGGTTCTACTGGTCCCAGTTGGGTTTTGGGTGTCCCGGTTGGGTTCTACTGGTCCCAGTTCGGTTTTGGGGCTAGCGGTTGTGTTCTACTGGTCCCAGTTGGGTTTTGGAGCTCCCGGTTGTGTTCTACTGGTCCCAGTTGGGTTTTGGGGCTCCCAGTTGGGTTCTACTTGTCCCAGTTGGGTTTTGGGGCACCCGGTTGGGTTCTACTGGTCCCAGTTGGCTTTTGGGGTTCCCAGTTGGGTTCTACTGGTCCCAGTTGGGTTTTGGGGCTCGCGGTTGGGTTCTACTGGTCCCAGTTGGGTTTTGGGTGTCCCGGTTGTGTTCTACTGGTCCCAGTTGGGTTTTGGGGCACCCGGTTGGGTTCTACTGGTCCCAGTTGGGTTTTGGGGCTCGCAGTTGAGTTCTACTGGTCTCAGTTGGGTTTTGATGCTCTCGGTTGGGTTCTACTGGTCCCAGTTGGGTTTTGGGGCTCCCAGTTGGGTTCTACTGGTCCCAGTTGGGTTTTGGGGCTCCCGGTTGGGTTCTACTGGTCCCAGTTGGGTTTGGGGGCTCGCGGTTGGGTTCTACTGGTCCCAGTTGGGTTTTGGGGCACCCGGTTGGGTTCTACTGGTCCCAGTTGACTTTTGGGGTTCCCAGTTGGGTTCTACTGGTCCCAGTTGGGTTTTGGGGCTCGCGGTTGGGTTCTACTGGTCCCAGTTGCGTTTTGGGGCTCCCGGTTGGGTTCTACTGGTCCCAGTTGGGTTTTGGGGCTCCCGGTTGGGTTCTACTGGTCCCAGTTGGGTTTTGGGGCTCGCAGTTGAGTTCTACTGGTCTCAGTTGGGTTTTGATGCTCTCGGTTGGGTTCTACTGGTCCCAGTTGCGTTTTGGGGCTCGCGGTTGGGTTCTACTGGTCCCAGTAGGGTTTGGGGGCTCGCGGTTGGGTTCTACTGGTCCCAGTTGGCTTTTGGGGCTCCCAGTTGGGTTCTACTGGTCCCAGTTGGATTTTGGGTGTCCCGGTTGGGTTCTACTGGTCCCAGTTGGGTTTTGGGGCTCGCAGTTGAGTTCTACTGGTCTCAGTTGGGTTTTGATGCTCTCGGTTGGGTTCTACTGGTCCCAGTTGGGTTTTGGGTCTCCCAGTTGGGTTCTACTGGTCCCAGTTGGGTTTTGGGGCTCCCGGTTGAGTTCTACTGGTCCCAGTTGGGTTTGGGGGCTCGCGGTTGGGTTCTACTGGTCCCAGTTGGGTTCTACTGGTCCCAGTTGGGTTTTGGCGCTCCCAGTTGGGTTCTACTGGTCCCAGTTGGGTTTTGGGGCTCCCGGTTGGGTTCTACTGGTCCCAGTTGGATTTTGGGGCTCCCGGTTGGGTTCTACTGGTCCCAGTTGGGTTTTGGGGCTCCCGGTTGGGTTCTACTGGTCCCAGTTGGGTTTTGGGGCTCCCGGTTGGGTTCTACTGGTCCCAGTTGGGTTTTGGGTGTCCCGGTTGGGTTCTACTGGTCCCAGTTGGGTTTTGGGGCTCCCGGTTGTGTACTACTGGTCCCAGTTGGGTTTTGGGGCTCACGGTTGGGTTCTACTGGTCCCAGTTGGGTTTTAGGGCTCGCGGTTGGGTTCTACTGGTCCCAGTTGGGTTTTGGGGCTCGCGGTTGGGTTCTACTGGTCCCAGTTGGGTTTTGGGGCTCGCAGTTGAGTTCTACTGGTCTCAGTTGGGTTTTGATGCTCTCGGTTGGGTTCTACTGGTCCCAGTTGGGTTTTGGGGCTCCCAGTTGGGTTCTACTGGTCCCAGTTGGGTTTTGGGGCTCCCAGTTGGGTTCTACTGGTCCCAGTTGGGTTTTGGGGCTCCCGGTTGGGTTCTACTGGTCCCAGTTGGGTTTGGGGGCTCGCGGTTGGGTTCTACTGGTCCCAGTTGGGTTTTGGGGCACCCGGTTGGGTTCTACTGGTCCCAGTTGACTTTTGGGGTTCCCAGTTGGGTTCTACTGGTCCCAGTTGGGTTTTGGGGCTCGCGGTTGGGTTCTACTGGTCCCAGTTGCGTTTTGGGGCTCCCGGTTGGGTTCTACTGGTCCCAGTTGGGTTTTGGGGCTCCCGGTTGGGTTCTACTGGTCCCAGTTGGGTTTTGGGGCTCGCAGTTGAGTTCTACTGGTCTCAGTTGGGTTTTGATGCTCTCGGTTGGGTTCTACTGGTCCCAGTTGCGTTTTGGGGCTCGCGGTTGGGTTCTACTGGTCCCAGTAGGGTTTGGGGGCTCGCGGTTGGGTTCTACTGGTCCCAGTTGGCTTTTGGGGCTCCCAGTTGGGTTCTACTGGTCCCAGTTGGATTTTGGGTGTCCCGGTTGGGTTCTACTGGTCCCAGTTGGGTTTTGGGGCTCGCAGTTGAGTTCTACAGGTCTCAGTTGGGTTTTGATGCTCTCGGTTGGGTTCTACTGGTCCCAGTTGGGTTTTGGGTCTCCCAGTTGGGTTCTACTGGTCCCAGTTGGGTTTTGGGGCTCCCGGTTGAGTTCTACTGGTCCCAGTTGGGTTTGGGGGCTCGCGGTTGGGTTCTACTGGTCCCAGTTGGGTTCTACTGGTCCCAGTTGGGTTTTGGCGCTCCCAGTTGGGTTCTACTGGTCCCAGTTGGGTTTTGGGGCTCCCGGTTGGGTTCTACTGGTCCCAGTTGGATTTTGGGGCTCCCGGTTGGGTTCTACTGGTCCCAGTTGGGTTTTGGGGCTCCCGGTTGGGTTCTACTGGTCCCAGTTGGGTTTTGGGGCTCCCGGTTGGGTTCTACTGGTCCCAGTTGGGTTTTGGGTGTCCCGGTTGGGTTCTACTGGTCCCAGTTGGGTTTTGGGGCTCCCGGTTGTGTACTACTGGTCCCAGTTGGGTTTTGGGGCTCACGGTTGGGTTCTACTGGTCCCAGTTGGGTTTTGGGGCTCGCGGTTGGGTTCTACTGGTCCCAGTTGGGTTTTGGGGCTCGCAGTTGAGTTCTACTGGTCTCAGTTGGGTTTTGATGCTCTCGGTTGGGTTCTACTTGTCCCAGTTGGGTTTTGGGTCTCCCAGTTGGGTTCTACTGGTCCCAGTTGGGTTTTGGGGCTCCCGGTTGGGTTCTACTGGTCCCAGTTGGGTTTTGGGGCTCCCGGTTGTGTTCTACTGGTCCCAGTTGGGTTTTGGGGCTCGCGGTTGGGTTCTACTTGTCCCAGTTGGGTTTTGGGTCTCCCAGTTGGGTTCTACTGGTCCCAGTTGGGTTTGGGGGCTCGCGGTTGGGTTCTACTGGCCCCAGTTGGGTTTTGGGGCTCCCAGTTGTGTTCTACTGGTCCCAGTTGGGTTTTGGGGCACCCGGTTGGGTTCTACTGGTCCCAGTTGGCTTTTGGGGTTCCCAGTTGGCTTTTGGGGCTCCTGGTTGGGTTCTACTGGTCCCAGTTGGGTTTTGGGGCTCCCAGTTGTGTTCTACTGGTCCCAGATGGGTTTTGGGGCTCGCAGTTGCGTTCTACTGGTCTCAGTTGGGTTTTGGGGCTCCCAGTTGGGTTCTACTGGTCCCAGTTGGGTTTTGGGGCTCCCGGTTGGGTTCTACAGGTCCCAGTTGGGTTTTGGGGCTCCCGGTTGGGTTCTACTGGTCCCAGTTGGATTTTGGGGCTCCCGGTTGGGTTCTACTGGTCCCAGTTGGGTTTTGATGCTCCCGGTTGGGTTCTACTGGTCCCAGTTGGGTTTTGGGTGTCCCGGTTGGGTTCTACTGGTCCCAGTTGGGTTTTGGGGCTAGTGGTTGTGTTCTACTGGTCCCAGTTGGGTTTTGGGGCTCCCGGTTGTGTTCTACTGGTCCCAGTTGGGTTTTGGGGCTCCCAGTTGGGTTCTACTTGTCCCAGTTGGGTTTTGGGGCACCCGGTTGGGTTCTACTGGTCCCAGTTGGCTTTTGGGGCTCCCGGTTGTGTTCTACTGGTCCGAGTTGGGTTTTGGGGCTCGCGGTTGGGTTCTACTGGTCCCAGTTGGGTTTTGGGGCTCCCGGTTGGGTTCTACTGGTCCCAGTTGGGTTTTGGGGGTCGCGGTTGGGTTCTACTGGTCCCAGTTGGGTTTTGGGGCTCGCAGTTGAGTTCTACTGGTCTCAGTTGGGTTTTGATGCTCTCGGTTGGGTTCTACTGGTCCCAGTTGGGTTTTGGGGCTCCCAGTTGGGTTCTACTGGTCCCAGTTGGGTTTTGGGGCTCCCGCTTGGGTTCTACTGGTCCCAGTTGGGTTTTGGGGCTCCCGGTTGGGTTCTACTGGTCCCAGTTGGGTTTTGGGGTTCCCAGTTGGGTTCTACTGGTCCCAGTTGGGTTTTGGGTGTCCCAGTTGGGTTCTACTGGTCCCAGTTGGGTTTTGGGGCTCCCGGTTGGGTTCTACTGGTCCCAGTTGGATTTTGGGGCTCCCGGTTGGGTTCTACTGGTCCCAGTTGGGTTTTGGGGCTCCCAGTTGGGTTCTACTGGTCCGAGTTGGGTTTTGGGTGTCCCGGTTGGGTTCTACTGGTCCCAGTTGGGTTTTGGGGCTCCCAGTTGGGTTCTACTGGTCCCAGTTGGGTTTTGGGGCTCCCGGTTGGGTTCTACTGGTCCCAGTTGGGTTTTGGGGCTCCCGGTTGGGTTCTACTGGTCCCAGTTGGGTTTTGGGGCTCGCAGTTGAGTTCTACTGGTCTCAGTTGGGTTTTGATGCTCTCGGTTGGGTTCTACTGGTCCCAGTTGGGTTTTGGGGCTCCCAGTTGGGTTCTACTGGTCCCAGTTGGGTTTTGGGGCTCGCGGTTGGGTTCTACTGGTCCCAGTTGGGTTTTGGGGCTCCCGGTTGGGTTCTACTGGCCCCAGTTGGCTTTTGGGGCTCCCAGTTGGGTTCTACTGGTCCCAGTTGGGTTTTGGGGCTCGCGGTTGGGTTCTACTGGTCCCAGTTGGGTTTTGGGGCTCCCGGTTGGGTTCTACTGGCCCCAGTTGGGTTTTGGGGCTCCCGGTTGGGTTCTACTGGTCCCAGTTGGATTTTGGGGCTCCCGGTTGGGTTCTACTGGTCCCAGTTGGGTTTTGGGGCTCCCGGTTGGGTTCTACTGGTCCCAGTTGGGTTTTGGGGCTCCCAGTTGGGTTCTACTGGTCCCAGTTGGGTTTTGGGTGTCCCGGTTGGGTTCTACTGGTCCCAGTTGGCTTTTGGGGCTCCCGGTTGGGTTCTACTGGTCCCAGTTGGGTTTTGGGGCTCCCGGTTGGGTTCTACTGGTCCCAGTAGGCTTTTGGGTGTCCCGGTTGGGTTCTACTGGTCCCAGTTGGGTTTTGGGGCTCGCAGTTGAGTTCTACTGGTCTCAGTTGGGTTTTGATGCTCTCGGTTGGGTTCTACTGGTCCCAGTTGGGTTTTGGGTCTCCCAGTTGGGTTCTACTGGTCCCAGTTGGGTTTTGGGTGTCCCGGTTGGGTTCTACTGGTCCCAGTTGGGTTTTGGGGCTCCCGGTTGTGTACTACTGGTCCCAGTTGGGTTTTGGGGCTCGCGGTTGGGTTCTACTGGTCCCAGTTGGGTTTTGGGGCTCGCGGTTGGGTTCTACTGGTCCCAGTTGGATTTTGGGGCTCGCGGTTGGGTTCTACTGGTCCCAGTTGGCTTTTGGGGCTCGCAGTTGAGTTCTACTGGTCTCAGTTGGGTTTTGATGCTCTCGGTTGGGTTCTACTGGTCCCAGTTGGGTTTTGGGGCTCCCAGTTGGGTTCTACTGGTCCCAGTTGGGTTTTGGGGCTCGCGGTTGGGTTCTACTGGTCCCAGTTGGATTTTGGGGCTCCCGGTTGGGTTCTACTGGTCCCAGTTGGATTTTGGGGCTCCCGGTTGGGTTCTACTGGTCCCAGTTGGGTTTTGGGGCTCCCGGTTGTGTTCTACTGGTCCCAGTTGGGTTTTGGGGCTCGCAGTTGAGTTCTACAGGTCTCAGTTGGGTTTTGATGCTCTCGGTTGGGTTCTACTGGTCCCAGTTGGGTTTTGGGTCTCCCAGTTGGGTTCTACTGGTCCCAGTTGGGTTTTGGGTGTCCCGGTTGGGTTCTACTGGTCCCAGTTGGGTTTTGGGGCTCCCGGTTGTGTACTACTGGTCCCAGTTGGGTTTTGGGGCTCGCGGTTGGGTTCTACTGGTCCCAGTTGGGTTTTGGGGCTCCCGGTTGGGTTCTACTGGTCCCAGTTGGGTTTTGGGGTTCGCGGTTGGGTTCTACTGGTCCCAGTTGGGTTTTGGGGCTCGCAGTTGAGTTCTACTGGTCTCAGTTGGGTTTTGATGCTCTCGGTTGGGTTCTACTTGTCCCAGTTGGGTTTTGGGTCTCCCAGTTGGGTTCTACTGGTCCCAGTTGGGTTTTGGGTGTCCCGGTTGGGTTCTACTGGTCCCAGTTGGGTTTTGGGGCTCGCGGTTGGGTTCTACTGGTCCCAGTTGGGTTTTGGGGCTCGCGGTTGGGTTCTACTGGTCCCAGTTGGGTTTTGGGTCTCCCAGTTGGGTTCTACTAGTCCCAGTTGGGTTTGGGGGCTCCCGGTTGGGTTCTACTGGTCCCAGTTGGGTTTTGGGGCTCCCAGTTGTGTTCTACTGGTCCCAGTTGGGTTTTGGGGCACCCGGTTGGGTTCTACTGGTCCCAGTTGGCTTTTGGGGTTCCCAGTTGGCTTTTGGGGCTCCTGGTTGGGTTCTACTGGTCCCAGTTTGGTTTTGGGGCTCGCGGTTGGGTTCTACTGGTCCCAGATGGGTTTTGGGGCTCGCAGTTGGGTTCTACTGGTCCCAGTTGGGTTTTGGGGCTCCCAGTTGGGTTC
The DNA here is from genome assembly GCF_963210335.1 of Falco punctatus. Taxonomy (NCBI): domain Eukaryota; kingdom Metazoa; phylum Chordata; class Aves; order Falconiformes; family Falconidae; genus Falco; species Falco punctatus. The sequence continues at coordinate 161,989 of NW_027660261.1, forward strand.
TACTGGTCCCAGTTGGGTTTTGGGGCTCCCGGTTGGGTTCTACAGGTCCCAGTTGGGTTTTGGGGCTCCCGGTTGGGTTCTACTGGTCCCAGTTGGATTTTGGGGCTCCCGGTTGGGTTCTACTGGTCCCAGTTGGGTTTTGGGGCTCCCGGTTGGGTTCTACTGGTCCCAGTTGGGTTTTGGGGCTAGTGGTTGTGTTCTACTGGTCCCAGGTGGGTTTTGGGGCTCCCGGTTGTGTTCTACTGGTCCCAGTTGGGTTTTGGGGCTCCCAGTTGGGTTCTACTTGTCCCAGTTGGGTTTTGGGGCACCCGGTTGGGTTCTACTGGTCCCAGTTGGCTTTTGGGGCTCCCGGTTGGGTTCTACTGGTCCCAGTTGGGTTTTGGGGCTCGCGGTTGGGTTCTACTGGTCCCAGTTGCGTTTTGGGTGTCCCGGTTGGGTTCTACTGGTCCCAGTTGGGTTTTGGGGGTCGCGGTTGGGTTCTACTGGTCCCAGTTGGGTTTTGGGGCTAGTGGTTGTGTTCTACTGGTCCCAGTTGGGTTTTGGGGCTCCCGGTTGTGTTCTACTGGTCCCAGTTGGGTTTTGGGGCTCGCGGTTGGGTTCTACTGGTCCCAGTTGGGTTTTGGGGCTCCCAGTTGGGTTCTACTGGTCCCAGTTGGGTTTTGGGGCTCCCGGTTGGGTTCTACTGGTCCCAGTTGGGTTTTGGGGCTCCCGGTTGGGTTCTACTGGCCCCAGTTGGCTTTTGGGGCTCCCAGTTGGGTTCTACTGGTCCCAGTTGTGTTTTGGCGCTCCCAGTTGGGTTCTACTGGTCCCAGTTGGGTTTTGGGGCTCCCGGTTGGGTTCTACTGGTCCCAGTTGGGTTTTGGGGCTCCCGGTTGGGTTCTACTGGTCCGAGTTGGGTTTTGGGTGTCCCGGTTCGGTTCTACTGGTCCCAGTTGGGTTTTGGGGCTCGCAGTTGGGTTCTACTGGTCCCAGTTGGGTTTTGGGGCTCCCGGTTGTGTTCTACTGGTCCCAGTTGGGTTTTGGGGCTCCCGGTTGGGTTCTACTGGTCCCAGTTGGGTTTTGGGGCTCCCGGTTGGGTTCTACTGGTCCCAGTTGGGTTTTGGGGCTCCCGGTTGGGTTCTACTGGTCCCAGTTGGATTTTGGGGCTCCCGGTTGGGTTCTACTGGTCCCAGTTGGCTTTTGGGGCTCCCGGTTGGGTTCTACTGGTCCCAGTTGGGTGTGGGTGTCCCGGTTGGGTTCTACTGGTCCCAGTTGGGTTTTGGGGCTCGCGGTTGGGTTCTACTGGTCCCAGTTGGGTTTTGGGGCTCGCAGTTGAGTTCTACTGGTCTCAGTTGGGTTTTGATGCTCTCGGTTGGGTTCTACTTGTCCCAGTTGGGTTTTGGGTCTCCCAGTTGGGTTCTACTGGTCCCAGTTGGGTTTTGGGTGTCCCGGTTGGGTTCTACTGGTCCCAGTTGGGTTTTGGGGCTCCCGGTTGTGTTCTACTGGTCCCAGTTGGGTTTTGGGGCTCGCGGTTGGGTTCTACTGGTCCCAGTTGGGTTTTGGGGCTCGCGGTTGGGTTCTACTGGTCCCAGTTGGGTTTGGGGGCTCGCGGTTGGGTTCTACTGGTCCAAGTTGGGTTTTGGGGCTCCCAGTTGTGTTCTACTGGTCCCAGTTGGGTTTTGGGGCACCCGGTTGGGTTCTACTGGTCCCAGTTGGCTTTTGGGGTTCCCAGTTGGCTTTTGGGGCTCGTGGTTGTGTTCTACTGGTCCCAGTTGGGTTTTGGGGCTCCCAGTTGTGTTCTACTGGTCCCAGATGGGTTTTGGGGCTCGCAGTTGGGTTCTACTGGTCCCAGTTGGGTTTTGGGGCTCGCGGTTGGGTTCTACTGGTCCCAGTTGGGTTTTGGGGCTCCCGGTTGGGTTCTACTGGTCCCAGTTGGGTTTTGGGTGTCCCGGTTGGGTTCTACTGGCCCCAGTTGGCTTTTGGGGCACCCAGTTGTGTTCTACTGGTCCCAGTTGGGTTTTGATGCTCTCGGTTGGGTTCTACTGGTCCCAGTTGGGTTTTGGGGCTCCCGATTGGGTTCTACTGGTCCCAGTTGGATTTTGGGGCTCCCGGTTGTGTTCTACTGGTCCCAGTTGGGTTTTGGGGCTCCCGGTTGGGTTCTACTGGTCCCAGTTGGGTTTTGGGTGTCCCGGTTGGGTTCTACTGGTCCCAGTTGGGTTTTGGGGCTCCCGGTTGGGTTCTACTGGTCCCAGTTGGGTTTTGGGGCTCCCGGTTGGGTTCTACTGGTCCCAGTTGGGTTTTGGGTGTCCCGGTTGGGTTCTACTGGTCCCAGTTGGGTTTTGGGGCTCCCGGTTGTGTACTACTGGTCCCAGTTGGGTTTTGGGGCTCACGGTTGGGTTCTACTGGTCCCAGTTGGGTTTTGGGGCTCGCGGTTGGGTTCTACTGGTCCCAGTTGGGTTTTGGGGCTCGCGGTTGGGTTCTACTGGTCCCAGTTGGGTTTTGGGGCTCGCAGTTGAGTTCTACTGGTCTCAGTTGGGTTTTGATGCTCTCGGTTGGGTTCTACTTGTCCCAGTTGGGTTTTGGGTCTCCCAGTTGGGTTCTACTGGTCCCAGTTGGGTTTTGGGGCTCCCGGTTGGGTTCTACTGGTCCCAGTTGGGTTTTGGGGCTCCCGGTTGTGTTCTACTGGTCCCAGTTGGGTTTTGGGGCTCGCGGTTGGGTTCTACTTGTCCCAGTTGGGTTTTGGGTCTCCCAGTTGGGTTCTACTGGTCCCAGTTGGGTTTGGGGGCTCGCGGTTGGGTTCTACTGGTCCCAGTTGGGTTTTGGGGCTCCCAGTTGTGTTCTACTGGTCCCAGTTGGGTTTTGGGGCACCCGGTTGGGTTCTACTGGTCCCAGTTGGCTTTTGGGGTTCCCAGTTGGCTTTTGGGGCTCCTGGTTGGGTTCTACTGGTCCCAGTTGGGTTTTGGGGCTCCCAGTTGTGTTCTACTGGTCCCAGATGGGTTTTGGGGCTCGCAGTTGCGTTCTACTGGTCTCAGTTGGGTTTTGGGGCTCCCAGTTGGGTTCTACTGGTCCCAGTTGGGTTTTGGGGCTCCCGGTTGGGTTCTACAGGTCCCAGTTGGGTTTTGGGGCTCCCGGTTGGGTTCTACTGGTCCCAGTTGGATTTTGGGGCTCCCGGTTGGGTTCTACTGGTCCCAGTTGGGTTTTGATGCTCCCGGTTGGGTTCTACTGGTCCCAGTTGGGTTTTGGGTGTCCCGGTTGGGTTCTACTGGTCCCAGTTGGGTTTTGGGGCTAGTGGTTGTGTTCTACTGGTCCCAGTTGGGTTTTGGGGCTCCCGGTTGTGTTCTACTGGTCCCAGTTGGGTTTTGGGGCTCCCAGTTGGGTTCTACTTGTCCCAGTTGGGTTTTGGGGCACCCGGTTGGGTTCTACTGGTCCCAGTTGGCTTTTGGGGCTCCCGGTTGTGTTCTACTGGTCCGAGTTGGGTTTTGGGGCTCGCGGTTGGGTTCTACTGGTCCCAGTTGGGTTTTGGGGCTCCCGGTTGGGTTCTACTGGTCCCAGTTGGGTTTTGGGGGTCGCGGTTGGGTTCTACTGGTCCCAGTTGGGTTTTGGGGCTCGCAGTTGAGTTCTACTGGTCTCAGTTGGGTTTTGATGCTCTCGGTTGGGTTCTACTGGTCCCAGTTGGGTTTTGGGGCTCCCAGTTGGGTTCTACTGGTCCCAGTTGGGTTTTGGGGCTCCCGCTTGGGTTCTACTGGTCCCAGTTGGGTTTTGGGGCTCCCGGTTGGGTTCTACTGGTCCCAGTTGGGTTTTGGGGTTCCCAGTTGGGTTCTACTGGTCCCAGTTGGGTTTTGGGTGTCCCAGTTGGGTTCTACTGGTCCCAGTTGGGTTTTGGGGCTCCCGGTTGGGTTCTACTGGTCCCAGTTGGATTTTGGGGCTCCCGGTTGGGTTCTACTGGTCCCAGTTGGGTTTTGGGGCTCCCAGTTGGGTTCTACTGGTCCGAGTTGGGTTTTGGGTGTCCCGGTTGGGTTCTACTGGTCCCAGTTGGGTTTTGGGGCTCCCAGTTGGGTTCTACTGGTCCCAGTTGGGTTTTGGGGCTCCCGGTTGGGTTCTACTGGTCCCAGTTGGGTTTTGGGGCTCCCGGTTGGGTTCTACTGGTCCCAGTTGGGTTTTGGGGCTCGCAGTTGAGTTCTACTGGTCTCAGTTGGGTTTTGATGCTCTCGGTTGGGTTCTACTGGTCCCAGTTGGGTTTTGGGGCTCCCAGTTGGGTTCTACTGGTCCCAGTTGGGTTTTGGGGCTCGCGGTTGGGTTCTACTGGTCCCAGTTGGGTTTTGGGGCTCCCGGTTGGGTTCTACTGGCCCCAGTTGGCTTTTGGGGCTCCCAGTTGGGTTCTACTGGTCCCAGTTGGGTTTTGGGGCTCGCGGTTGGGTTCTACTGGTCCCAGTTGGGTTTTGGGGCTCCCGGTTGGGTTCTACTGGCCCCAGTTGGCTTTTGGGGCTCCCAGTTGGGTTCTACTGGTCCCAGTTGGGTTTTGGCGCTCCCAGTTGGGTTCTACTGGTCCCAGTTGGGTTTTGGGGCTCCCGGTTGGGTTCTACTGGTCCCAGTTGGATTTTGGGGCTCCCGGTTGGGTTCTACTGGTCCCAGTTGGGTTTTGGGGCTCCCGGTTGGGTTCTACTGGTCCCAGTTGGGTTTTGGGGCTCCCAGTTGGGTTCTACTGGTCCCAGTTGGGTTTTGGGTGTCCCGGTTGGGTTCTACTGGTCCCAGTTGGATTTTGGGGCTCCCGGTTGGGTTCTACTGGTCCCAGTTGGGTTTTGGGGCTCCCGGTTGGGTTCTACTGGTCCCAGTAGGCTTTTGGGTGTCCCGGTTGGGTTCTACTGGTCCCAGTTGGGTTTTGGGGCTCGCAGTTGAGTTCTACTGGTCTCAGTTGGGTTTTGATGCTCTCGGTTGGGTTCTACTGGTCCCAGTTGGGTTTTGGGTCTCCCAGTTGGGTTCTACTGGTCCCAGTTGGGTTTTGGGTGTCCCGGTTGGGTTCTACTGGTCCCAGTTGGGTTTTGGGGCTCCCGGTTGTGTACTACTGGTCCCAGTTGGGTTTTGGGGCTCGCGGTTGGGTTCTACTGGTCCCAGTTGGGTTTTGGGGCTCGCGGTTGGGTTCTACTGGTCCCAGTTGGATTTTGGGGCTCGCGGTTGGGTTCTACTGGTCCCAGTTGGCTTTTGGGGCTCGCAGTTGAGTTCTACTGGTCTCAGTTGGGTTTTGATGCTCTCGGTTGGGTTCTACTGGTCCCAGTTGGGTTTTGGGGCTCCCAGTTGGGTTCTACTGGTCCCAGTTGGGTTTTGGGGCTCGCGGTTGGGTTCTACTGGTCCCAGTTGGATTTTGGGGCTCCCGGTTGGGTTCTACTGGTCCCAGTTGGATTTTGGGGCTCCCGGTTGGGTTCTACTGGTCCCAGTTGGGTTTTGGGGCTCCCGGTTGTGTTCTACTGGTCCCAGTTGGGTTTTGGGGCTCGCAGTTGAGTTCTACAGGTCTCAGTTGGGTTTTGATGCTCTCGGTTGGGTTCTACTGGTCCCAGTTGGGTTTTGGGTCTCCCAGTTGGGTTCTACTGGTCCCAGTTGGGTTTTGGGTGTCCCGGTTGGGTTCTACTGGTCCCAGTTGGGTTTTGGGGCTCCCGGTTGTGTACTACTGGTCCCAGTTGGGTTTTGGGGCTCGCGGTTGGGTTCTACTGGTCCCAGTTGGGTTTTGGGGCTCCCGGTTGGGTTCTACTGGTCCCAGTTGGGTTTTGGGGTTCGCGGTTGGGTTCTACTGGTCCCAGTTGGGTTTTGGGGCTCGCAGTTGAGTTCTACTGGTCTCAGTTGGGTTTTGATGCTCTCGGTTGGGTTCTACTTGTCCCAGTTGGGTTTTGGGTCTCCCAGTTGGGTTCTACTGGTCCCAGTTGGGTTTTGGGTGTCCCGGTTGGGTTCTACTGGTCCCAGTTGGGTTTTGGGGCTCGCGGTTGGGTTCTACTGGTCCCAGTTGGGTTTTGGGGCTCGCGGTTGGGTTCTACTGGTCCCAGTTGGGTTTTGGGTCTCCCAGTTGGGTTCTACTAGTCCCAGTTGGGTTTGGGGGCTCCCGGTTGGGTTCTACTGGTCCCAGTTGGGTTTTGGGGCTCCCAGTTGTGTTCTACTGGTCCCAGTTGGGTTTTGGGGCACCCGGTTGGGTTCTACTGGTTTCAGTTGGCTTTTGGGGTTCCCAGTTGGCTTTTGGGGCTCCTGGTTGGGTTCTACTGGTCCCAGTTGGGTTTTGGGGCTCGCGGTTGGGTTCTACTGGTCCCAGATGGGTTTTGGGGCTCGCAGTTGGGTTCTACTGGTCCCAGTTGGGTTTTGGGGCTCCCAGTTGGGTTCTACTGGTCCCAGTTGGGTTTTGGGGCTCCCGGTTGGGTTCTACAGGTCCCAGTTGGGTTTTGGGGCTCCCGGTTGGGTTCTACTGGTCCCAGTTGGATTTTGGGGCTCCCGGTTGGGTTCTACTGGTCCCAGTTGGGTTTTGGGGCTCCCGGTTGGGTTCTACTGGTCCCAGTTGGGTTTTGGGGCTAGTGGTTGTGTTCTACTGGTCCCAGGTGGGTTTTGGGGCTCCCGGTTGTGTTCTACTGGTCCCAGTTGGGTTTTGGGGCTCCCAGTTGGGTTCTACTTGTCCCAGTTGGGTTTTGGGGCACCCGGTTGGGTTCTACTGGTCCCAGTTGGCTTTTGGGGCTCCCGGTTGGGTTCTACTGGTCCCAGTTGGGTTTTGGGGCTCGCGGTTGGGTTCTACTGGTCCCAGTTGCGTTTTGGGTGTCCCGGTTGGGTTCTACTGGTCCCAGTTGGGTTTTGGGGGTCGCGGTTGGGTTCTACTGGTCCCAGTTGGGTTTTGGGGCTAGTGGTTGTGTTCTACTGGTCCCAGTTGGGTTTTGGGGCTCCCGGTTGTGTTCTACTGGTCCCAGTTGGGTTTTGGGGCTCGCGGTTGGGTTCTACTGGTCCCAGTTGGGTTTTGGGGCTCCCAGTTGGGTTCTACTGGTCCCAGTTGGGTTTTGGGGCTCCCGCTTGGGTTCTACTGGTCCCAGTTGGGTTTTGGGGCTCCCGGTTGGGTTCTACTGGCCCCAGTTGGCTTTTGGGGCTCCCAGTTGGGTTCTACTGGTCCCAGTTGTGTTTTGGCGCTCCCAGTTGGGTTCTACTGGTCCCAGTTGGGTTTTGGGGCTCCCGGTTGGGTTCTACTGGTCCCAGTTGGGTTTTGGGGCTCCCGGTTGGGTTCTACTGGTCCGAGTTGGGTTTTGGGTGTCCCGGTTCGGTTCTACTGGTCCCAGTTGGGTTTTGGGGCTCGCAGTTGGGTTCTACTGGTCCCAGTTGGGTTTTGGGGCTCCCGGTTGTGTTCTACTGGTCCCAGTTGGGTTTTGGGGCTCCCGGTTGGGTTCTACTGGTCCCAGTTGGGTTTTGGGGCTCCCGGTTGGGTTCTACTGGTCCCAGTTGGGTTTTGGGGCTCCCGGTTGGGTTCTACTGGTCCCAGTTGGATTTTGGGGCTCCCGGTTGGGTTCTACTGGTCCCAGTTGGGTTTTGGGGCTCCCGGTTGGGTTCTACTGGTCCCAGTTGGGTGTGGGTGTCCCGGTTGGGTTCTACTGGTCCCAGTTGGGTTTTGGGGCTCGCGGTTGGGTTCTACTGGTCCCAGTTGGGTTTTGGGGCTCGCAGTTGAGTTCTACTGGTCTCAGTTGGGTTTTGATGCTCTCGGTTGGGTTCTACTTGTCCCAGTTGGGTTTTGGGTCTCCCAGTTGGGTTCTACTGGTCCCAGTTGGGTTTTGGGTGTCCCGGTTGGGTTCTACTGGTCCCAGTTGGGTTTTGGGGCTCCCAGTTGTGTTCTACTGGTCCCAGTTGGGTTTTGGGGCTCGCGGTTGGGTTCTACTGGTCCCAGTTGGGTTTTGGGGCTCGCGGTTGGGTTCTACTGGTCCCAGTTGGGTTTGGGGGCTCGCGGTTGGGTTCTACTGGTCCAAGTTGGGTTTTGGGGCTCCCAGTTGTGTTCTACTGGTCCCAGTTGGGTTTTGGGGCACCCGGTTGGGTTCTACTGGTCCCAGTTGGCTTTTGGGGTTCCCAGTTGGCTTTTGGGGCTCGTGGTTGTGTTCTACTGGTCCCAGTTGGGTTTTGGGGCTCCCAGTTGTGTTCTACTGGTCCCAGATGGGTTTTGGGGCTCGCAGTTGGGTTCTACTGGTCCCAGTTGGGTTTTGGGGCTCGCGGTTGGGTTCTACTGGTCCCAGTTGGGTTTTGGGGCTCCCGGTTGGGTTCTACTGGTCCCAGTTGGGTTTTGGGTGTCCCGGTTGGGTTCTACTGGCCCCAGTTGGCTTTTGGGGCACCCAGTTGTGTTCTACTGGTCCCAGTTGGGTTTTGATGCTCTCGGTTGGGTTCTACTGGTCCCAGTTGGGTTTTGGGTGTCCCGGTTGGGTTCTACTGGTCCCAGTTGGATTTTGGGGCTCCCGGTTGGGTTCTACTGGTCCCAGTTGGGTTTTGGGGCTCCCGGTTGTGTTCTACTGGTCCCAGTTGGGTTTTGGGGCTCCCGGTTGGGTTCTACTGGTCCCAGTTGGGTTTTGGGGCTCCCAGTTGGGTTCTACTGGTCCCAGTTGGGTTTTGGGGCTCCCGGTTGGGTTCTACTGGTCCCAGTTGGATTTTGGGGCTCCCGGTTGGGTTCTACTGGTCCGAGTTGGGTTTTGGGGCTCCCGGTTGGGTTCTACTGGTCCCAGTTAGGTTTTGGGGCTCCCGGTTGGGTTCTACTGGTCCCAGTTGGATTTTGGGGCTCCCGGTTGGGTTCTACTGGTCCCAGTTGGGTTTTGGGGCTCCCGGTTGGGTTCTACTGGTCCCAGTTGGGTTTTGGGGCTCGCGGTTGGGTTCTACTGGTCCCAGTTGGGTTTTGGGTGTCCCAGTTGGGTTCTACTGGTCCCAGTTGGGTTTGGGGGCTCGCGGTTGGGTTCTACTGGTCCCAGTTGGGTTTTGGGGCTCCCAGTTGTGTTCTACTAGTCCCAGTTGGGTTTTGGGGCACCCGGTTGGGTTCTACTGGTCCCAGTTGGCTTTTGGGGTTCCCAGTTGGCTTTTGGGGCTCCTGGTTGGGTTCTACTGGTCCCAGTTGGGTTTTGGGGCTCCCAGTTGGGTTCTACTGGTCCCAGATGGGTTTTGGGGCTCCCAGTTGGGTTCTACTGGTCCCAGTTGGGTTTTGGGGCTCCCGGGTGGGTTCTACTGGTCCCAGTTGGGTTTTGGGTCTCCCAGTTGGGTTCTACTGGTCCCAGTTGGGTTTTGGGGCTCCCGGTTGTGTTCTACTGGTCCCAGTTGGGTTTTGGGGCTCCCAGTTGGGTGCTACTGGTCCCAGTTGGGTTTTGGGTGTCCCAGTTGGGTTCTACTGGTCCCAGTTGGGTTTTGGGGCTCCCGGTTGGGTTCTACTGGTCCCAGTTGGATTTTGGGGCTCCCGGTTGGGTTCTACTGGTCCCAGTTGGGTTTTGGGGCTCGCGATTGGGTTCTACTGGTCCCAGTTGGGTTTTGGGGCTCGCGGTTGGGTTCTACTGGTCCCAGTTGGGTTTTGGGGCTCCCAGTTGGGTTCTACTGGTCCCAGTTGGGTTTTGGGGCTCCCGCTTGGGTTCTACTGGTCCCAGTTGGGTTTTGGGGCTCCCGGTTGGGTTCTACTGGCCCCAGTTGGCTTTTGGGGCTCCCAGTTGGGTTCTACTGGTCCCAGTTGTGTTTTGGCGCTCCCAGTTGGGTTCTACTGGTCCCAGTTGGGTTTTGGGGCTCCCGGTTGGGTTCTACTGGTCCCAGTTGGGTTTTGGGGCTCCCGGTTGGGTTCTACTGGTCCGAGTTGGGTTTTGGGTGTCCCGGTTCGGTTCTACTGGTCCCAGTTGGGTTTTGGGGCTCGCAGTTGGGTTCTACTGGTCCCAGTTGGGTTTTGGGGCTCCCGGTTGGGTTCTACTGGTCCCAGTTGGGTTTTGGGGCTCCCGGTTGGGTTCTACTGGTCCCAGTTGGGTTTTGGGGCTCCCGGTTGGGTTCTACTGGTCCCAGTTGGGTTTTGGGGCTCCCGGTTGGGTTCTACTGGTCCCAGTTGGATTTTGGGGCTCCCGGTTGGGTTCTACTGGTCCCAGTTGGGTTTTGGGGCTCCCGGTTGGGTTCTACTGGTCCCAGTTGGGTGTGGGTGTCCCGGTTGGGTTCTACTGGTCCCAGTTGGGTTTTGGGGCTCGCGGTTGGGTTCTACTGGTCCCAGTTGGGTTTTGGGGCTCGCAGTTGAGTTCTACTGGTCTCAGTTGGGTTTTGATGCTCTCGGTTGGGTTCTACTTGTCCCAGTTGGGTTTTGGGTCTCCCAGTTGGGTTCTACTGGTCCCAGTTGGGTTTTGGGTGTCCCGGTTGGGTTCTACTGGTCCCAGTTGGGTTTTGGGGCTCCCAGTTGTGTTCTACTGGTCCCAGTTGGGTTTTGGGGCTCGCGGTTGGGTTCTACTGGTCCCAGTTGGGTTTTGGGGCTCGCGGTTGGGTTCTACTGGTCCCAGTTGGGTTTGGGGGCTCGCGGTTGGGTTCTACTGGTCCAAGTTGGGTTTTGGGGCTCCCAGTTGTGTTCTACTGGTCCCAGTTGGGTTTTGGGGCACCCGGTTGGGTTCTACTGGTCCCAGTTGGCTTTTGGGGTTCCCAGTTGGCTTTTGGGGCTCGTGGTTGTGTTCTACTGGTCCCAGTTGGGTTTTGGGGCTCCCAGTTGTGTTCTACTGGTCCCAGATGGGTTTTGGGGCTCGCAGTTGGGTTCTACTGGTCCCAGTTGGGTTTTGGGGCTCGCGGTTGGGTTCTACTGGTCCCAGTTGGGTTTTGGGGCTCCCGGTTGGGTTCTACTGGTCCCAGTTGGGTTTTGGGTGTCCCGGTTGGGTTCTACTGGCCCCAGTTGGCTTTTGGGGCACCCAGTTGTGTTCTACTGGTCCCAGTTGGGTTTTGATGCTCTCGGTTGGGTTCTACTGGTCCCAGTTGGGTTTTGGGTGTCCCGGTTGGGTTCTACTGGTCCCAGTTGGATTTTGGGGCTCCCGGTTGGGTTCTACTGGTCCCAGTTGGGTTTTGGGGCTCCCGGTTGGGTTCTACTGGTCCCAGTTGGGTTTTGGGTGTCCCGGTTGGGTTCTACTGGTCCCAGTTGGGTTTTGGGGCTCCCAGTTGGGTTCTACTGGTCCCAGTTGGGTTTTGGGGCTCCCGGTTGTGTTCTACTGGTCCCAGTTGGGTTTTGGGGCTCCCGGTTGGGTTCTACTGGTCCCAGTTGGGTTTTGGGGCTCCCAGTTGGGTTCTACTGGTCCCAGTTGGGTTTTGGGGCTCCCGGTTGGGTTCTACTGGTCCCAGTTGGATTTTGGGGCTCCCGGTTGGGTTCTACTGGTCCGAGTTGGGTTTTGGGGCTCCCGGTTGGGTTCTACTGGTCCCAGTTGGGTTTTGGGGCTCCCGGTTGGGTTCTACTGGTCCCAGTTAGGTTTTGGGGCTCCCGGTTGGGTTCTACTGGTCCCAGTTGGATTTTGGGGCTCCCGGTTGGGTTCTACTGGTCCCAGTTGGGTTTTGGGGCTCCCGGTTGGGTTCTACTGGTCCCAGTTGGGTTTTGGGGCTCGCGGTTGGGTTCTACTGGTCCCAGTTGGGTTTTGGGTGTCCCAGTTGGGTTCTACTGGTCCCAGTTGGGTTTGGGGGCTCGCGGTTGGGTTCTACTGGTCCCAGTTGGGTTTTGGGGCTCCCAGTTGTGTTCTACTGGTCCCAGTTGGGTTTTGGGGCACCCGGTTGGGTTCTACTGGTCCCAGTTGGCTTTTGGGGTTCCCAGTTGGCTTTTGGGGCTCCTGGTTGGGTTCTACTGGTCCCAGTTGGGTTTTGGGGCTCCCAGTTGGGTTCTACTGGTCCCAGATGGGTTTTGGGGCTCCCAGTTGGGTTCTACTGGTCCCAGTTGGGTTTTGGGGCTCCCGGGTGGGTTCTACTGGTCCCAGTTGGGTTTTGGGTCTCCCAGTTGGGTTCTACTGGTCCCAGTTGGGTTTTGGGGCTCCCGGTTGTGTTCTACTGGTCCCAGTTGGGTTTTGGGGCTCCCAGTTGGGTGCTACTGGTCCCAGTTGGGTTTTGGGTGTCCCAGTTGGGTTCTACTGGTCCCAGTTGGGTTTTGGGGCTCCCGGTTGGGTTCTACTGGTCCCAGTTGGATTTTGGGGCTCCCGGTTGGGTTCTACTGGTCCCAGTTGGGTTTTGGGGCTCGCGATTGGGTTCTACTGGTCCCATTTGGGTTTTGGGGCTCGCAGTTGAGTTCTACTGGTCTCAGTTGGGTTTTGATGCTCTCGGTTGGGTTCTACTGGTCCCAGTTGGGTTTTGGGTCTCCCAGTTGGGTTCTACTGGTCCCAGTTGGGTTTTGGGGCTCCCGGTTGGGTTCTACTGGTCCCAGTTGGGTTTTGGGGCTCCCGGTTGTGTTCTACTGGTCCCAGTTGGATTTTGGGGCTCGCGGTTGGGTTCTACTGGTCCCAGTTGGGTTTTGGGGCTCGCGGTTGGGTTCTACTGGTCCCAGTTGGGTTTTGGGGCTCGCGGTTGGGTTCTACTGGTCCCAGTTGGGTTTTGGGGCTCGCAGTTGAGTTCTACTGGTCTCAGTTGGGTTTTGATGCTCTCGGTTGGGTTCTACTTGTCCCAGTTGGGTTTTGGGTCTCCCAGTTGGGTTCTACTGGTCCCAGTTGGGTTTTGGGTGTCCCGGTTGGGTTCTACTGGTCCCAGTTGGGTTTTGGGGCTCCCGGTTGTGTTCTACTGGTCCCAGTTGGGTTTTGGGGCTCGCGGTTGGGTTCTACTGGTCCCAGTTGGGTTTTGGGGCTCGCGGTTGGGTTCTACTGGTCCCAGTTGGGTTTTGGGGTTCCCAGTTGGGTTCTACTTGTCCCAGTTGGCTTTTGGGGCTCGCAGTTGAGTTCTACTGGTCTCAGTTGGGTTTTGATGCTCTCGGTTGGGTTCTACTGGTCCCAGTTGGGTTTTGGGTCTCCCAGTTGGGTTCTACTGGTCCCAGTTGGGTTTTGGGTGTCCCGGTTGGGTTCTACTGGTCCCAGTTGGGTTTTGGGGCTCCCGGTTGGGTTCTACTGGTCCCAGTTGGGTTTTGGGGCTCGCGGTTGGGTTCTACTGGTCCCAGTTGGGTTTTGGGTCTCCCAGTTGGGTTCTACTGGTCCCAGTTGGGTTTTGGGGCTCCCGGTTGGGTTCTACTGGTCCCAGTTGGGTTTTGGGGCTCCCGGTTGGGTTCTACTGGCCCCAGTTGGCTTTTGGGGCTCCCAGTTGGGTTCTACTGGTCCCAGTTGTGTTTTGGCGCTCCCAGTTGGGTTCTACTGGTCCCAGTTGGGTTTTGGGGCTCCCGGTTGGGTTCTACTGGTCCCAGTTGGGTTTTGGGGCTCCCGGTTGGGTTCTACTGGTCCGAGTTGGGTTTGGGGGCTCCCGGTTGGGTTCTACTGGTCCCAGTTGGGTTTTGGGGCTCGCAGTTGGGTTCTACTGGTCCCAGTTGGGTTTTGATGCTCCCGGTTGTGTTCTACTGGTCCCAGTTGGGTTTTGGGGCTCCCGGTTGGGTTCTACTGGTCCCAGTTTGGTTTTGGGGCTCCCGGTTGTGTTCTACTGGTCCCAGTTGGGTTTTGGGGCTCCCGGTTGGGTTCTACTGGTCCCAGTTGGATTTTGGGGCTCCCGGTTGGGTTCTACTGGTCCCAGTTGGGTTTTGGGGCTCGCGGTTGGGTTCTACTGGTCCCAGTTGGGTTTTGGGTGTCCCGGTTGGGTTCTACTGGTCCCAGTTGGGTTTTGGGGCTCGCAGTTGAGTTCTACTGGTCTCAGTTGGGTTTTGATGCTCTCGGTTGGGTTCTACTGGTCCCAGTTGGGTTTTGGGTCTCCCGGTTGGGTTCTACTGGTCCCAGTTGGGTTTTGGGTGTCCCGGTTGGGTTCTACTGGTCCCAGTTGGGTTTTGGGTGTCCCGGTTGTGTACTACTGGTCCCAGTTGGGTTTTGGGGCACCCGGTTGGGTTCTACTGGTCCCAGTTGGCTTTTGGGGTTCCCAGTTGGGTTCTACTGGTCCCAGTTGGGTTTTGGGGCTCGCGGTTGGGTTCTACTGGTCCCAGTTGGGTTTGGGGGCTCGCGGTTGGGTTCTACTGGTCCAAGTTGGGTTTTGGGGCTCCCAGTTGTGTTCTACTGGTCCCAGTTGGGTTTTGGGGCACCCGGTTGGGTTCTACTGGTCCCAGTTGGCTTTTGGGGTTCCCAGTTGGCTTTTGGGGCTCCTGGTTGTGTTCTACTGGTCCCAGTTGGGTTTTGGGGCTCCCAGTTGTGTTCTACTGGTCCCAGATGGGTTTTGGGGCTCGCAGTTGGGTTCTACTGGTCCCAGTTGGGTTTTGGGGCTCGCGGTTGGGTTCTACTGGTCCCAGTTGGGTTTTGGGGCTCCCGGTTGTGTTCTACTGGTCCCAGTTGGGTTTTGGGTGTCCCGGTTGGGTTCTACTGGTCCCAGTTGTGTTTTGGGGCTAGCGGTTGTGTTCTACTGGTCCCAGTTGGGTTTTGGGGCTCCCGGTTGTGTTCTACTGGTCCCAGTTGGGTTTTGGGGCTCCCAGTTGGGTTCTACTGGTCCCAGTTGGGTTTTGGGGCACCCGGTTGGGTTCTACTGGTCCCAGTTGGCTTTTGGGGTTCCCAGTTGGGTTCTACTGGTCCCAGTTGGGTTTTGGGGCTTGCGGTTGGGTTCTACTGGTCCCAGTTGGGTTTTGGGGCTCCCGGTTGTGTTCTACTGGTCCCAGTTGGGTTTTGGGGCTCCCGGTTGGGTTCTACTGGTCCCAGTTGGGTTTTGGGGCTCGCAGTTGAGTTCTACTGGTCTCAGTTGGGTTTTGATGCTCTCGGTTGGGTTCTACTGGTCCCAGTTGGGTTTTGGGGCTCCCGGTTGGGTTCTACTGGTCCCAGTTGGGTTTGGGGGCTCGCGGTTGGGTTCTACTGGTCCCAGTTGGGTTTTGGGGCACCCGGTTGGGTTCTACTGGTCCCAGTTGACTTTTGGGGTTCCCAGTTGGGTTCTACTGGTCCCAGTTGGGTTTTGGGGCTCGCGGTTGGGTTCTACTGGTCCCAGTTGCGTTTTGGGGCTCCCGGTTGGGTTCTACTGGTCCCAGTTGGGTTTTGGGGCACCCGGTTGGGTTCTACTGGTCCCAGTTGGGTTTTGGGGCTCGCAGTTGAGTTCTACTGGTCTCAGTTGGGTTTTGATGCTCTCGGTTGGGTTCTACTGGTCCCAGTTGGGTTTTGGGGCTCCCGGTTGGGTTCTACTGGTCCCAGTTGGGTTTTGGGGCTCCCGGTTGGGTTCTACTGGTCCCAGTTGGGTGTGGGTGTCCCGGTTGGGTTCTACTGGTCCCAGTTGGGTTTTGGGGCTCGCGGTTGGGTTCTACTGGTCCCAGTTGGGTTTTGGGGCTCGCAGTTGAGTTCTACTGGTCTCAGTTGGGTTTTGATGCTCTCGGTTGGGTTCTACTTGTCCCAGTTGGGTTTTGGGTCTCCCAGTTGGGTTCTACTGGTCCCAGTTGGGTTTTGGGTGTCCCGGTTGGGTTCTACTGGTCCCAGTTGGGTTTTGGGGCTCCCAGTTGTGTTCTACTGGTCCCAGTTGGGTTTTGGGGCTCGCGGTTGGGTTCTACTGGTCCCAGTTGGGTTTTGGGGCTCGCGGTTGGGTTCTACTGGTCCCAGTTGGGTTTGGGGGCTCGCGGTTGGGTTCTACTGGTCCAAGTTGGGTTTTGGGGCTCCCAGTTGTGTTCTACTGGTCCCAGTTGGGTTTTGGGGCACCCGGTTGGGTTCTACTGGTCCCAGTTGGCTTTTGGGGTTCCCAGTTGGCTTTTGGGGCTCGTGGTTGTGTTCTACTGGTCCCAGTTGGGTTTTGGGGCTCCCAGTTGTGTTCTACTGGTCCCAGATGGGTTTTGGGGCTCGCAGTTGGGTTCTACTGGTCCCAGTTGGGTTTTGGGGCTCGCGGTTGGGTTCTACTGGTCCCAGTTGGGTTTTGGGGCTCCCGGTTGGGTTCTACTGGTCCCAGTTGGGTTTTGGGTGTCCCGGTTGGGTTCTACTGGCCCCAGTTGGCTTTTGGGGCACCCAGTTGTGTTCTACTGGTCCCAGTTGGGTTTTGATGCTCTCGGTTGGGTTCTACTGGTCCCAGTTGGGTTTTGGGTGTCCCGGTTGGGTTCTACTGGTCCCAGTTGGATTTTGGGGCTCCCGGTTGGGTTCTACTGGTCCCAGTTGGGTTTTGGGGCTCCCGGTTGTGTTCTACTGGTCCCAGTTGGGTTTTGGGGCTCCCGGTTGGGTTCTACTGGTCCCAGTTGGGTTTTGGGGCTCCCAGTTGGGTTCTACTGGTCCCAGTTGGGTTTTGGGGCTCCCGGTTGGGTTCTACTGGTCCCAGTTGGATTTTGGGGCTCCCGGTTGGGTTCTACTGGTCCGAGTTGGGTTTTGGGGCTCCCGGTTGGGTTCTACTGGTCCCAGTTAGGTTTTGGGGCTCCCGGTTGGGTTCTACTGGTCCCAGTTGGATTTTGGGGCTCCCGGTTGGGTTCTACTGGTCCCAGTTGGGTTTTGGGGCTCCCGGTTGGGTTCTACTGGTCCCAGTTGGGTTTTGGGGCTCGCGGTTGGGTTCTACTGGTCCCAGTTGGGTTTTGGGTGTCCCAGTTGGGTTCTACTGGTCCCAGTTGGGTTTGGGGGCTCGCGGTTGGGTTCTACTGGTCCCAGTTGGGTTTTGGGGCTCCCAGTTGTGTTCTACTAGTCCCAGTTGGGTTTTGGGGCACCCGGTTGGGTTCTACTGGTCCCAGTTGGCTTTTGGGGTTCCCAGTTGGCTTTTGGGGCTCCTGGTTGGGTTCTACTGGTCCCAGTTGGGTTTTGGGGCTCCCAGTTGGGTTCTACTGGTCCCAGATGGGTTTTGGGGCTCCCAGTTGGGTTCTACTGGTCCCAGTTGGGTTTTGGGGCTCCCGGGTGGGTTCTACTGGTCCCAGTTGGGTTTTGGGTCTCCCAGTTGGGTTCTACTGGTCCCAGTTGGGTTTTGGGGCTCCCGGTTGTGTTCTACTGGTCCCAGTTGGGTTTTGGGGCTCCCAGTTGGGTGCTACTGGTCCCAGTTGGGTTTTGGGTGTCCCAGTTGGGTTCTACTGGTCCCAGTTGGGTTTTGGGGCTCCCGGTTGGGTTCTACTGGTCCCAGTTGGATTTTGGGGCTCCCGGTTGGGTTCTACTGGTCCCAGTTGGGTTTTGGGGCTCGCGATTGGGTTCTACTGGTCCCAGTTGGGTTTTGGGGCTCGCGGTTGGGTTCTACTGGTCCCAGTTGGGTTTTGGGGCTCCCAGTTGGGTTCTACTGGTCCCAGTTGGGTTTTGGGGCTCCCGCTTGGGTTCTACTGGTCCCAGTTGGGTTTTGGGGCTCCCGGTTGGGTTCTACTGGCCCCAGTTGGCTTTTGGGGCTCCCAGTTGGGTTCTACTGGTCCCAGTTGTGTTTTGGCGCTCCCAGTTGGGTTCTACTGGTCCCAGTTGGGTTTTGGGGCTCCCGGTTGGGTTCTACTGGTCCCAGTTGGGTTTTGGGGCTCCCGGTTGGGTTCTACTGGTCCGAGTTGGGTTTTGGGTGTCCCGGTTCGGTTCTACTGGTCCCAGTTGGGTTTTGGGGCTCGCAGTTGGGTTCTACTGGTCCCAGTTGGGTTTTGGGGCTCCCGGTTGGGTTCTACTGGTCCCAGTTGGGTTTTGGGGCTCCCGGTTGGGTTCTACTGGTCCCAGTTGGGTTTTGGGGCTCCCGGTTGGGTTCTACTGGTCCCAGTTGGGTTTTGGGGCTCCCGGTTGGGTTCTACTGGTCCCAGTTGGATTTTGGGGCTCCCGGTTGGGTTCTACTGGTCCCAGTTGGGTTTTGGGGCTCCCGGTTGGGTTCTACTGGTCCCAGTTGGGTGTGGGTGTCCCGGTTGGGTTCTACTGGTCCCAGTTGGGTTTTGGGGCTCGCGGTTGGGTTCTACTGGTCCCAGTTGGGTTTTGGGGCTCGCAGTTGAGTTCTACTGGTCTCAGTTGGGTTTTGATGCTCTCGGTTGGGTTCTACTTGTCCCAGTTGGGTTTTGGGTCTCCCAGTTGGGTTCTACTGGTCCCAGTTGGGTTTTGGGTGTCCCGGTTGGGTTCTACTGGTCCCAGTTGGGTTTTGGGGCTCCCAGTTGTGTTCTACTGGTCCCAGTTGGGTTTTGGGGCTCGCGGTTGGGTTCTACTGGTCCCAGTTGGGTTTTGGGGCTCGCGGTTGGGTTCTACTGGTCCCAGTTGGGTTTGGGGGCTCGCGGTTGGGTTCTACTGGTCCAAGTTGGGTTTTGGGGCTCCCAGTTGTGTTCTACTGGTCCCAGTTGGGTTTTGGGGCACCCGGTTGGGTTCTACTGGTCCCAGTTGGCTTTTGGGGTTCCCAGTTGGCTTTTGGGGCTCGTGGTTGTGTTCTACTGGTCCCAGTTGGGTTTTGGGGCTCCCAGTTGTGTTCTACTGGTCCCAGATGGGTTTTGGGGCTCGCAGTTGGGTTCTACTGGTCCCAGTTGGGTTTTGGGGCTCGCGGTTGGGTTCTACTGGTCCCAGTTGGGTTTTGGGGCTCCCGGTTGGGTTCTACTGGTCCCAGTTGGGTTTTGGGTGTCCCGGTTGGGTTCTACTGGCCCCAGTTGGCTTTTGGGGCACCCAGTTGTGTTCTACTGGTCCCAGTTGGGTTTTGATGCTCTCGGTTGGGTTCTACTGGTCCCAGTTGGGTTTTGGGTGTCCCGGTTGGGTTCTACTGGTCCCAGTTGGATTTTGGGGCTCCCGGTTGGGTTCTACTGGTCCCAGTTGGGTTTTGGGGCTCCCGGTTGGGTTCTACTGGTCCCAGTTGGGTTTTGGGTGTCCCGGTTGGGTTCTACTGGTCCCAGTTGGGTTTTGGGGCTCCCAGTTGGGTTCTACTGGTCCCAGTTGGGTTTTGGGGCTCCCGGTTGTGTTCTACTGGTCCCAGTTGGGTTTTGGGGCTCCCGGTTGGGTTCTACTGGTCCCAGTTGGGTTTTGGGGCTCCCAGTTGGGTTCTACTGGTCCCAGTTGGGTTTTGGGGCTCCCGGTTGGGTTCTACTGGTCCCAGTTGGATTTTGGGGCTCCCGGTTGGGTTCTACTGGTCCGAGTTGGGTTTTGGGGCTCCCGGTTGGGTTCTACTGGTCCCAGTTGGGTTTTGGGGCTCCCGGTTGGGTTCTACTGGTCCCAGTTAGGTTTTGGGGCTCCCGGTTGGGTTCTACTGGTCCCAGTTGGATTTTGGGGCTCCCGGTTGGGTTCTACTGGTCCCAGTTGGGTTTTGGGGCTCCCGGTTGGGTTCTACTGGTCCCAGTTGGGTTTTGGGGCTCGCGGTTGGGTTCTACTGGTCCCAGTTGGGTTTTGGGTGTCCCAGTTGGGTTCTACTGGTCCCAGTTGGGTTTGGGGGCTCGCGGTTGGGTTCTACTGGTCCCAGTTGGGTTTTGGGGCTCCCAGTTGTGTTCTACTGGTCCCAGTTGGGTTTTGGGGCACCCGGTTGGGTTCTACTGGTCCCAGTTGGCTTTTGGGGTTCCCAGTTGGCTTTTGGGGCTCCTGGTTGGGTTCTACTGGTCCCAGTTGGGTTTTGGGGCTCCCAGTTGGGTTCTACTGGTCCCAGATGGGTTTTGGGGCTCCCAGTTGGGTTCTACTGGTCCCAGTTGGGTTTTGGGGCTCCCGGGTGGGTTCTACTGGTCCCAGTTGGGTTTTGGGTCTCCCAGTTGGGTTCTACTGGTCCCAGTTGGGTTTTGGGGCTCCCGGTTGTGTTCTACTGGTCCCAGTTGGGTTTTGGGGCTCCCAGTTGGGTGCTACTGGTCCCAGTTGGGTTTTGGGTGTCCCAGTTGGGTTCTACTGGTCCCAGTTGGGTTTTGGGGCTCCCGGTTGGGTTCTACTGGTCCCAGTTGGATTTTGGGGCTCCCGGTTGGGTTCTACTGGTCCCAGTTGGGTTTTGGGGCTCGCGATTGGGTTCTACTGGTCCCATTTGGGTTTTGGGGCTCGCAGTTGAGTTCTACTGGTCTCAGTTGGGTTTTGATGCTCTCGGTTGGGTTCTACTGGTCCCAGTTGGGTTTTGGGTCTCCCAGTTGGGTTCTACTGGTCCCAGTTGGGTTTTGGGGCTCCCGGTTGGGTTCTACTGGTCCCAGTTGGGTTTTGGGGCTCCCGGTTGTGTTCTACTGGTCCCAGTTGGATTTTGGGGCTCGCGGTTGGGTTCTACTGGTCCCAGTTGGGTTTTGGGGCTCGCGGTTGGGTTCTACTGGTCCCAGTTGGGTTTTGGGGCTCGCGGTTGGGTTCTACTGGTCCCAGTTGGGTTTTGGGGCTCGCAGTTGAGTTCTACTGGTCTCAGTTGGGTTTTGATGCTCTCGGTTGGGTTCTACTTGTCCCAGTTGGGTTTTGGGTCTCCCAGTTGGGTTCTACTGGTCCCAGTTGGGTTTTGGGTGTCCCGGTTGGGTTCTACTGGTCCCAGTTGGGTTTTGGGGCTCCCGGTTGTGTTCTACTGGTCCCAGTTGGGTTTTGGGGCTCGCGGTTGGGTTCTACTGGTCCCAGTTGGGTTTTGGGGCTCGCGGTTGGGTTCTACTGGTCCCAGTTGGGTTTTGGGGTTCCCAGTTGGGTTCTACTTGTCCCAGTTGGCTTTTGGGGCTCGCAGTTGAGTTCTACTGGTCTCAGTTGGGTTTTGATGCTCTCGGTTGGGTTCTACTGGTCCCAGTTGGGTTTTGGGTCTCCCAGTTGGGTTCTACTGGTCCCAGTTGGGTTTTGGGTGTCCCGGTTGGGTTCTACTGGTCCCAGTTGGGTTTTGGGGCTCCCGGTTGGGTTCTACTGGTCCCAGTTGGGTTTTGGGGCTCGCGGTTGGGTTCTACTGGTCCCAGTTGGGTTTTGGGTCTCCCAGTTGGGTTCTACTGGTCCCAGTTGGGTTTTGGGGCTCCCGGTTGGGTTCTACTGGTCCCAGTTGGGTTTTGGGGCTCCCGGTTGGGTTCTACTGGCCCCAGTTGGCTTTTGGGGCTCCCAGTTGGGTTCTACTGGTCCCAGTTGTGTTTTGGCGCTCCCAGTTGGGTTCTACTGGTCCCAGTTGGGTTTTGGGGCTCCCGGTTGGGTTCTACTGGTCCCAGTTGGGTTTTGGGGCTCCCGGTTGGGTTCTACTGGTCCGAGTTGGGTTTGGGGGCTCCCGGTTGGGTTCTACTGGTCCCAGTTGGGTTTTGGGGCTCGCAGTTGGGTTCTACTGGTCCCAGTTGGGTTTTGATGCTCCCGGTTGTGTTCTACTGGTCCCAGTTGGGTTTTGGGGCTCCCGGTTGGGTTCTACTGGTCCCAGTTTGGTTTTGGGGCTCCCGGTTGTGTTCTACTGGTCCCAGTTGGGTTTTGGGGCTCCCGGTTGGGTTCTACTGGTCCCAGTTGGATTTTGGGGCTCCCGGTTGGGTTCTACTGGTCCCAGTTGGGTTTTGGGGCTCGCGGTTGGGTTCTACTGGTCCCAGTTGGGTTTTGGGTGTCCCGGTTGGGTTCTACTGGTCCCAGTTGGGTTTTGGGGCTCGCAGTTGAGTTCTACTGGTCTCAGTTGGGTTTTGATGCTCTCGGTTGGGTTCTACTGGTCCCAGTTGGGTTTTGGGTCTCCCGGTTGGGTTCTACTGGTCCCAGTTGGGTTTTGGGTGTCCCGGTTGGGTTCTACTGGTCCCAGTTGGGTTTTGGGTGTCCCGGTTGTGTACTACTGGTCCCAGTTGGGTTTTGGGGCACCCGGTTGGGTTCTACTGGTCCCAGTTGGCTTTTGGGGTTCCCAGTTGGGTTCTACTGGTCCCAGTTGGGTTTTGGGGCTCGCGGTTGGGTTCTACTGGTCCCAGTTGGGTTTGGGGGCTCGCGGTTGGGTTCTACTGGTCCAAGTTGGGTTTTGGGGCTCCCAGTTGTGTTCTACTGGTCCCAGTTGGGTTTTGGGGCACCCGGTTGGGTTCTACTGGTCCCAGTTGGCTTTTGGGGTTCCCAGTTGGCTTTTGGGGCTCCTGGTTGTGTTCTACTGGTCCCAGTTGGGTTTTGGGGCTCCCAGTTGTGTTCTACTGGTCCCAGATGGGTTTTGGGGCTCGCAGTTGGGTTCTACTGGTCCCAGTTGGGTTTTGGGGCTCGCGGTTGGGTTCTACTGGTCCCAGTTGGGTTTTGGGGCTCCCGGTTGGGTTCTACTGGTCCCAGTTGGGTTTTGGGTGTCCCGGTTGGGTTCTACTGGTCCCAGTTGTGTTTTGGGGCTAGCGGTTGTGTTCTACTGGTCCCAGTTGGGTTTTGGGGCTCCCGGTTGTGTTCTACTGGTCCCAGTTGGGTTTTGGGGCTCCCAGTTGGGTTCTACTGGTCCCAGTTGGGTTTTGGGGCACCCGGTTGGGTTCTACTGGTCCCAGTTGGCTTTTGGGGTTCCCAGTTGGGTTCTACTGGTCCCAG
This sequence comes from Falco punctatus, assembly GCF_963210335.1. Taxonomy (NCBI): domain Eukaryota; kingdom Metazoa; phylum Chordata; class Aves; order Falconiformes; family Falconidae; genus Falco; species Falco punctatus. Next base: position 184,296 of record NW_027660261.1, read on the forward strand.
TTGGGTTTTGGGGCTTGCGGTTGGGTTCTACTGGTCCCAGTTGGGTTTTGGGGCTCCCGGTTGTGTTCTACTGGTCCCAGTTGGGTTTTGGGGCTCCCGGTTGGGTTCTACTGGTCCCAGTTGGGTTTTGGGGCTCGCAGTTGAGTTCTACTGGTCTCAGTTGGGTTTTGATGCTCTCGGTTGGGTTCTACTGGTCCCAGTTGGGTTTTGGGGCTCCCGGTTGGGTTCTACTGGTCCCAGTTGGGTTTGGGGGCTCGCGGTTGGGTTCTACTGGTCCCAGTTGGGTTTTGGGGCACCCGGTTGGGTTCTACTGGTCCCAGTTGACTTTTGGGGTTCCCAGTTGGGTTCTACTGGTCCCAGTTGGGTTTTGGGGCTCGCGGTTGGGTTCTACTGGTCCCAGTTGCGTTTTGGGGCTCCCGGTTGGGTTCTACTGGTCCCAGTTGGGTTTTGGGGCACCCGGTTGGGTTCTACTGGTCCCAGTTGGGTTTTGGGGCTCGCAGTTGAGTTCTACTGGTCTCAGTTGGGTTTTGATGCTCTCGGTTGGGTTCTACTGGTCCCAGTTGGGTTTTGGGGCTCGCGGTTGGGTTCTACTGGTCCCAGTAGGGTTTGGGGGCTCGCGGTTGGGTTCTACTGGTCCCAGTTGGCTTTTGGGGCTCCCAGTTGGGTTCTACTGGTCCCAGTTGGATTTTGGGTGTCCCGGTTGGGTTCTACTGGTCCCAGTTGGGTTTTGGGGTTCGCAGTTGAGTTCTACTGGTCTCAGTTGGGTTTTGATGCTCTCGGTTGGGTTCTACTGGTCCCAGTTGGGTTTTGGGTCTCCCAGTTGGGTTCTACTGGTCCCAGTTGGGTTTTGGGGCTCCCGGTTGAGTTCTACTGGTCCCAGTTGGGTTTTGGGGCTCGCGGTTGGGTTCTACTGGTCCCAGTTGGGTTTTGGGGCTCCCAGTTGGGTTCTACTGGTCCCAGTTGGGTTTTGGCGCTCCCGGTTGGGTTCTACTGGTCCCAGTTGGGTTTTGGGGCTCCCGGTTGGGTTCTACTGGTCCCAGTTGGATTTTGGGTGTCCCGGTTGGGTTCTACTGGTCCCAGTTGGGTTTTGGGGCTCCCGGTTGGGTTCTACTGGTCCCAGTTGGGTTTTGGGGCTCCCGGTTGGGTTCTACTGGTCCCAGTTGGGTTTTGGGTGTCCCGGTTGGGTTCTACTGGTCCCAGTTGGGTTTTGGGGCTCCCGGTTGTGTACTACTGGTCCCAGTTGGGTTTTGGGGCTCGCGGTTGGGTTCTACTGGTCCCAGTTGGGTTTTAGGGCTCGCGGTTGGGTTCTACTGGTCCCAGTTGAGTTTTGGGGCTCGCGGTTGGGTTCTACTGGTCCCAGTTGGGTTTTGGGGCTCGCAGTTGAGTTCTACTGGTCTCAGTTGGGTTTTGATGCTCTCGGTTGGGTTCTACTTGTCCCAGTTGGGTTTTGGGTCTCCCAGTTGGGTTCTACTGGTCCCAGTTTGGTTTTGGGTCTCCCGGTTGGGTTCTACTGGTCCCAGTTGGGTTTTGGGGCTCCCGGTTGTGTTCTACTGGTCCCAGTTGGGTTTTGGGGCTCGCGGTTGGGTTCTACTTGTCCCAGTTGGGTTTTGGGTCTCCCAGTTGGGTTCTACTGGTCCCAGTTGGGTTTGGGGGCTCGCGGTTGGGTTCTACTGGTCCCAGTTGGGTTTTGGGGCTCCCAGTTGTGTTCTACTGGTCCCAGTTGGGTTTTGGGGCACCCGGTTGGGTTCTACTGGTCCCAGTTGGCTTTTGGGGTTCCCAGTTGGCTTTTGGGGCTCCCAGTTGGGTTCTACTGGTCCCAGTTGGATTTTGGGTGTCCCGGTTGGGTTCTACTGGTCCCAGTTGGGTTTTGGGGCTCGCAGTTGAGTTCTACTGGTCTCAGTTGGGTTTTGATGCTCTCGGTTGGGTTCTACTGGTCCCAGTTGGGTTTTGGGTCTCCCAGTTGGGTTCTACTGGTCCCAGTTGGGTTTTGGGGCTCCCGGTTGAGTTCTACTGGTCCCAGTTGGGTTTGGGGGCTCTCGGTTGGGTTCTACTGGTCCCAGTTGGGTTTTGGGTCTCCCAGTTGGGTTCTACTGGTCCCAGTTGGGTTTTGGGGCTCCCGGTTGGGTTCTACTGGTCCCAGTTGGATTTTGGGGCTCCCGGTTGGGTTCTACTGGTCCCAGTTGGGTTTTGATGCTCCCGGTTGGGTTCTACTGGTCCCAGTTGGGTTTTGGGTGTCCCGGTTGGGTTCTACTGGTCCCAGTTGGGTTTTGGGGCTAGCGGTTGTGTTCTACTGGTCCCAGTTGGGTTTTGGGGCTCCCGGTTGTGTTCTACTGGTCCCAGTTGGGTTTTGGGTCTCCCAGTTGGGTTCTACTTGTCCCAGTTGGGTTTTGGGGCTCCCGGTTGGGTTCTACTGGTCCCAGTTGGCTTTTGGGGCTCCCGGTTGGGTTCTACTGGTCCCAGTTGGGTTTTGGGGCTCCCGGTTGGGTTCTACTGGTCCCAGTTGGGTTTTGGGGCTCCCGGTTGGGTTCTACTGGTCCCAGTTGGGTTTTGGGGCTCGCAGTTGAGTTCTACTGGTCTCAGTTGGGTTTTGATGCTCTCGGTTGGGTTCTACTGGTCCCAGTTGGGTTTTGGGGCTCCCAGTTGGGTTCTACTGGTCCCAGTTGGGTTTTGGGGCTCGCGGTTGGGTTCTACTGGTCCCAGTTGGGTTTTGGGGCTCCCGGTTGGGTTCTACTGGCCCCAGTTGGCTTTTGGGGCTCCCAGTTGGGTTCTACTGGTCCCAGTTGGGTTTTGGCGCTCCCAGTTGGGTTCTACTGGTCCCAGTTGGGTTTTGGGGCTCCCGGTTGGGTTCTACTGGTCCCAGTTGGATTTTGGGGCTCCCGGTTGGGTTCTACTGGTCCGAGTTGGGTTTTGGGTGTCCCGGTTGGGTTCTACTGGTCCCAGTTGGGTTTGGGGGCTCGCGGTTGGGTTCTTCTGGTCTCAGTTGGGTTTTGATGCTCTCGGTTGGGTTCTACTTGTCCCAGTTGGGTTTTGGGGCTCCCAGTTGGGTTCTACTGGTCCCAGTTGGGTTTTGGGTGTCCCGGTTGGGTTCTACTGGTCCCAGTTGGGTTTTGGGGCTCCCGGTTGTGTTCTACTGGTCCCAGTTGGGTTTTGGGGCTCGCGGTTGGGTTCTACTGGTCCCAGTTGGGTTTTGGGGCTCGCAGTTGAGTTCTACTGGTCTCAGTTGGGTTTTGATGCTCTCGGTTGGTTTCTACTGGTCCCAGTTGGGTTTTGGGGCTCCCGCTTGGGTTCTACTGGTCCCAGTTGGGTTTTGGGGCTCCCGGTTGGGTTCTACTGGCCCCAGTTGGGTTTTGGGGCTCCCAGTTGGGTTCTACTGGTCCCAGTTGGGTTTTGGCGCTCCCAGTTGGGTTCTACTGGTCCCAGTTGGGTTTTGGGGCTCCCGGTTGGGTTCTACTGGTCCCAGTTGGGTTTGGGGGCTCGCGGTTGGGTTCTACTGGTCCCAGTTGGGTTCTACTGGTCCCAGTTGGGTTTTGGCGCTCCCAGTTGGGTTCTACTGGTCCCAGTTGGGTTTTGGGGCTCCCGGTTGGGTTCTACTGGTCCCAGTTGGATTTTGGGGCTCCCGGTTGGGTTCTACTGGTCCCAGTTGGGTTTTGGGGCTCCCGGTTGGGTTCTACTGGTCCCAGTTGGGTTTTGGGGCTCCCGGTTGGGTTCTACTGGTCCCAGTTGGGTTTTGGGTGTCCCGGTTGGGTTCTACTGGTCCCAGTTGGGTTTTGGGGCTCCCGGTTGTGTACTACTGGTCCCAGTTGGGTTTTGGGGCTCGCGGTTGGGTTCTACTTGTCCCAGTTGGGTTTTGGGTCTCCCAGTTGGGTTCTACTGGTCCCAGTTGGGTTTGGGGGCTCGCGGTTGGGTTCTACTGGTCCCAGTTGGGTTTTGGGGCTCCCAGTTGTGTTCTACTGGTCCCAGTTGGGTTTTGGGGCACCCGGTTGGGTTCTACTGGTCCCAGTTGGCTTTTGGGGTTCCCAGTTGGCTTTTGGGGCTCCTGGTTGGGTTCTACTGGTCCCAGTTGGGTTTTGGGGCTCCCAGTTGTGTTCTACTGGTCCCAGATGTGTTTTGGGGCTCGCAGTTGCGTTCTACTGGTCTCAGTTGGGTTTTGGGGCTCCCAGTTGGGTTCTACTGGTCCCAGTTGGGTTTTGGGGCTCCCGGTTGGGTTCTACAGGTCCCAGTTGGGTTTTGGGGCTCCCGGTTGGGTTCTACTGGTCCCAGTTGGATTTTGGGGCTCCCGGTTGGGTTCTACTGGTCCCAGTTGGGTTTTGATGCTCCCGGTTGGGTTCTACTGGTCCCAGTTGGGTTTTGGGTGTCCCGGTTGGGTTCTACTGGTCCCAGTTGGGTTTTGGGGCTAGTGGTTGTGTTCTACTGGTCCCAGTTGGGTTTTGGGGCTCCCGGTTGTGTTCTACTGGTCCCAGTTGGGTTTTGGGGCTCCCAGTTGGGTTCTACTTGTCCCAGTTGGGTTTTGGGGCACCCGGTTGGGTTCTACTGGTCCCAGTTGTCTTTTGGGGCTCCCGGTTGTGTTCTACTGGTCCCAGTTGGGTTTTGGGGCTCGCGGTTGGGTTCTACTGGTCCCAGTTGGGTTTTGGGGCTCCCGGTTGGGTTCTACTGGTCCCAGTTTGGTTTTGGGGGTCGCGGTTGGGTTCTACTGGTCCCAGTTGGGTTTTGGGGCTCGCAGTTGAGTTCTACTGGTCTCAGTTGGGTTTTGATGCTCTCGGTTGGGTTCTACTGGTCCCAGTTGGGATTTGGGGCTCCCAGTTGGGTTCTACTGGTCCCAGTTGGGTTTTGGGGCTCCCGCTTGGGTTCTACTGGTCCCAGTTGGGTTTTGGGGCTCCCGGTTGGGTTCTACTGGCCCCAGTTGGCTTTTGGGGCTCCCAGTTGGGTTCTACTGGTCCCAGTTGGGTTTTGGCGCTCCCAGTTGTGTTCTACTGGTCCCAGTTGGGTTTTGGGGCTCCCGGTTGTGTTCTACTGGTCCCAGTTGGGTTTTGGGGCTCGCGGTTGGGTTCTACTGGTCCCAGTTGGGTTTTGGGTCTCCCAGTTGGGTTCTACTGGTCCGAGTTGGGTTTTGGGTGTCCCGGTTGGGTTCTACTGGTCCCAGTTGGGTTTTGGGGCTCCCAGTTGGGTTCTACTGGTCCCAGTTGGGTTTTGGGGCTCCCGGTTGTGTTCTACTGGTCCCAGTTGGGTTTTGGGGCTCCCGGTTGGGTTCTACTGGTCCCAGTTGGGTTTTGGGGCTCGCAGTTGAGTTCTACTGGTCTCAGTTGGGTTTTGATGCTCTCGGTTGGGTTCTACTGGTCCCAGTTGGGTTTTGGGGCTCCCAGTTGTGTTCTACTGGTCCCAGTTGGGTTTTGGGGCTCGCGGTTGGGTTCTACTGGTCCCAGTTGGGTTTTGGGGCTCCCGGTTGGGTTCTACTGGCCCCAGTTGGCTTTTGGGGCTCCCAGTTGGGTTCTACTGGTCCCAGTTGGGTTTTGGGGCTCCCGGTTGGGTTCTACTGGTCCCAGTTGGGTTTTGGGGCTCCCGGTTGGGTTCTACTGGTCCCAGTTGGATTTTGGGGCTCCCGGTTGGGTTCTACTGGTCCCAGTTGGGTTTTGGGTGTCCCGGTTGGGTTCTACTGGTCCCAGTTGGGTTTTGGGGCTCCCAGTTGGGTTCTACTGGTCCCAGTTGGATTTTGGAGCTCCCGGTTGGGTTCTACTGGTCCCAGTTGGGTTTTGGGGCTCCCGGTTGGGTTCTACTGGTCCCAGTTGGGTTTTGGGGCTCCCAGTTGGGTTCTACTGGTCCCAGTTGGCTTTTGGGTGTCCCGGTTGGGTTCTACTGGTCCCAGTTGGGTTTTGGGTGTCCCGGTTGGGTTCTACTGGTCCCAGTTGGGTTTTGGGGCTCCCGGTTGGGTTCTACTGGTCCCAGTAGGCTTTTGGGTGTCCCGGTTGGGTTCTACTGGTCCCAGTTGGGTTTTGGGGCTCGCAGTTGAGTTCTACTGGTCTCAGTTGGGTTTTGATGCTCTCGGTTGGGTTCTACTGGTCCCAGTTGGGTTTTGGGTCTCCCAGTTGGGTTCTACTGGTCCCAGTTGGGTTTTGGGTGTCCCGGTTGGGTTCTACTGGTCCCAGTTGGGTTTTGGGGCTCCCGGTTGTGTACTACTGGTCCCAGTTGGGTTTTGGGGCTCGCGGTTGGGTTCTACTGGTCCCAGTTGGGTTTTGGGGCTCGCGGTTGGGTTCTACTGGTCCCAGTTGGGTTTTGGGGCTCGCGGTTGGGTTCTACTGGTCCCAGTTGGCTTTTGGGGCTCGCAGTTGAGTTCTACTGGTCTCAGTTGGGTTTTGATGCTCTCGGTTGGGTTCTACTGGTCCCAGTTGGGTTTTGGGGCTCCCAGTTGGGTTCTACTGGTCCCAGTTGGGTTTTGGGGCTCGCGGTTGGGTTCTACTGGTCCCAGTTGGATTTTGGGGCTCCCGGTTGGGTTCTACTGGTCCCAGTTGGATTTTGGGGCTCCCGGTTGGGTTCTACTGGTCCCAGTTGGGTTTGGGGGCTCCCGGTTGGGTTCTACTGGTCCCAGTTGGGTTTTGGGGCTCGCAGTTGAGTTCTACAGGTCTCAGTTGGGTTTTGATGCTCTCGGTTGGGTTCTACTGGTCCCAGTTGGGTTTTGGGTCTCCCAGTTGGGTTCTACTGGTCCCAGTTGGGTTTTGGGTGTCCCGGTTGGGTTCTACTGGTCCCAGTTGGGTTTTGGGGCTCCCGGTTGTGTACTACTGGTCCCAGTTGGGTTTTGGGGCTCGCGGTTGGGTTCTACTGGTCCCAGTTGGGTTTTGGGGCTCCCGGTTGGGTTCTACTGGTCCCAGTTGGGTTTTGGGGTTCGCGGTTGGGTTCTACTGGTCCCAGTTGGGTTTTGGGGCTCGCAGTTGAGTTCTACTGGTCTCAGTTGGGTTTTGATGCTCTCGGTTGGGTTCTACTTGTCCCAGTTGGGTTTTGGGTCTCCCAGTTGGGTTCTACTGGTCCCAGTTGGGTTTTGGGTGTCCCGGTTGGGTTCTACTGGTCCCAGTTGGGTTTTGGGGCTCGCGGTTGGGTTCTACTGGTCCCAGTTGGGTTTTGGGGCTCGCGGTTGGGTTCTACTGGTCCCAGTTGGGTTTTGGGTCTCCCAGTTGGGTTCTACTAGTCCCAGTTGGGTTTGGGGGCTCCCGGTTGGGTTCTACTGGTCCCAGTTGGGTTTTGGGGCTCCCAGTTGTGTTCTACTGGTCCCAGTTGGGTTTTGGGGCACCCGGTTGGGTTCTACTGGTCCCAGTTGGCTTTTGGGGTTCCCAGTTGGCTTTTGGGGCTCCTGGTTGGGTTCTACTGGTCCCAGTTGGGTTTTGGGGCTCCCGGTTGGGTTCTACTGGTCCCAGATGGGTTTTGGGGCTCGCAGTTGGGTTCTACTGGTCCCAGTTGGGTTTTGGGGCTCCCAGTTGGGTTCTACTGGTCCCAGTTGGGTTTTGGGGCTCCCGGTTGGGTTCTACAGGTCCCAGTTGGGTTTTGGGGCTCCCGGTTGGGTTCTACTGGTCCCAGTTGGATTTTGGGGCTCCCGGTTGGGTTCTACTGGTCCCAGTTGGGTTTTGGGTGTCCCGGTTGGGTTCTACTGGTTCCAGTTGGGTTTTGGGGCTAGTGGTTGTGTTCTACTGGTCCCAGTTGGGTTTTGGGGCTCCCGGTTGTGTTCTACTGGTCCCAGTTGGGTTTTGGGGCTCCCAGTTGGGTTCTACTTGTCCCAGTTGGGTTTTGGGGCACCCGGTTGGGTTCTACTGGTCCCAGTTGGCTTTTGGGGCTCCCGGTTGGGTTCTACTGGTCCCAGTTGGGTTTTGGGGCTCGCGGTTGGGTTCTACTGGTCCCAGTTGCGTTTTGGGGCTCCCGGTTGGGTTCTACTGGTCCCAGTTGGGTTTTGGGGGTCGCGGTTGGGTTCTACTGGTCCCAGTTGGGTTTTGGGGCTAGTGGTTGTGTTCTACTGGTCCCAGTTGGGTTTTGGGGCTCCCGGTTGTGTTCTACTGGTCCCAGTTGGGTTTTGGGGCTCGCGGTTGGGTTCTACTGGTCCCAGTTGGGTTTTGGGGCTCCCAGTTGGGTTCTACTGGTCCCAGTTGGGTTTTGGGGCTCCCGGTTGGGTTCTACTGGTCCCAGTTGGGTTTTGGGGCTCGCGGTTGGGTTCTACTGGTCCCAGTTGGGTTTTGGGGCTCCCGGTTGGGTTCTACTGGTCCCAGTTGGGTTTTGGGTCTCCCAGTTGGGTTCTACTGGTCCCAGTTGGGTTTTGGGGCTCCCGGTTGGGTTCTACTGGTCCGAGTTGGGTTTGGGGGCTCCCGGTTGGGTTCTACTGGTCCCAGTTGGGTTTTGGGGCTCGCAGTTGGGTTCTACTGGTCCCAGTTGGGTTTTGGGGCTCCCGGTTGTGTTCTACTGGTCCCAGTTGGGTTTTGGGGCTCCCGGTTGGGTTCTACTGGTCCCAGTTGGGTTTTGGGGCTCCCGGTTGGGTTCTACTGGTCCCAGTTGGGTTTTGGGGCTCCCGGTTGGGTTCTACTGGTCCCAGTTGGATTTTGGGGCTCCCGGTTGGGTTCTACTGGTCCCAGTTGGGTTTTGGGGCTCGCGGTTGGGTTCTACTGGTCCCAGTTGGGTTTTGGGTGTCCCGGTTGGGTTCTACTGGTCCCAGTTGGGTTTTGGGGCTCGCAGTTGAGTTCTACTGGTCTCAGTTGGGTTTTGATGCTCTCGGTTGGGTTCTACTGGTCCCAGTTGGGTTTTGGGTCTCCCGGTTGGGTTCTACTGGTCCCAGTTGGGTTTTGGGTGTCCCGGTTGGGTTCTACTGGTCCCAGTTGGGTTTTGGGTGTCCCGGTTGTGTACTACTGGTCCCAGTTGGGTTTTGGGGCTCGCGGTTGGGTTCTACTGGTCCCAGTTGGGTTTTGGGGCTCGCGGTTGGGTTCTACTGGTCCCAGTTGGGTTTTGGGGTTCCCAGTTGGGTTCTACTTGTCCCAGTTGGCTTTTGGGGCTCGCAGTTGAGTTCTACTGGTCTCAGTTGGGTTTTGATGCTCTCGGTTGGGTTCTACTGGTCCCAGTTGGGTTTTGGGTCTCCCAGTTGGGTTCTACTGGTCCCAGTTGGGTTTTGGGTGTCCCGGTTGGGTTCTACTGGTCCCAGTTGGGTTTTGGGGCTCCCGGTTGGGTTCTACTGGTCCCAGTTGGCTTTTGGGGCTCGCGGTTGGGTTCTACTGGTCCCAGTTGGGTTTTGGGGCTCGCGGTTGGGTTCTACTGGTCCCAGTTGGGTTTGGGGGCTCGCGGTTGGGTTCTACTGGTCCCAGTTGGGTTTTGGGGCTCCCAGTTGGGTTCTACTGGTCCCAGTTGGGTTTTGGGGCTCGCGGTTGGGTTCTACTGGTCCCAGTTGGGTTTTGGGGCTCCCGGTTGGGTTCTACTGGCCCCAGTTGGCTTTTGGGGCTCCCAGTTGGGTTCTACTGGTCCCAGTTGGGTTTTGGCGCTCCCAGTTGGGTTCTACTGGTCCCAGTTGGGTTTTGGGGCTCCCGGTTGGGTTCTACTGGTCCCAGTTGGATTTTGGGGCTCCCGGTTGGGTTCTACTGGTCCGAGTTGGGTTTTGGGTGTCCCGGTTGGGTTCTACTGGTCCCAGTTGGGTTTTGGGGCTCCCGGTTGGGTTCTACTGGTCTCAGTTGGGTTTTGATGCTCTCGGTTGGGTTCTACTTGTCCCAGTTGGGTTTTGGAGCTCCCGGTTGTGTTCTACTGGTCCCAGTTGGGTTTTGGGGCTCCCAGTTGGGTTCTACTTGTCCCAGTTGGGTTTTGGGGCACCCGGTTGGGTTCTACTGGTCCCAGTTGGGTTTTGGGGTTCCCAGTTGGGTTCTACTGGTCCCAGTTGGGTTTTGGGGCTCGCGGTTGGGTTCTACTGGTCCCAGTTGGGTTTTGGGTGTCCCGGTTGTGTTCTACTGGTCCCAGTTGGGTTTTGGGGCACCCGGTTGGGTTCTACTGGTCCCAGTTGGGTTTTGGGGCTCGCAGTTGAGTTCTACTGGTCTCAGTTGGGTTTTGATGCTCTCGGTTGGGTTCTACTGGTCCCAGTTGGGTTTTGGGGCTCCCAGTTGGGTTCTACTGGTCCCAGTTGGGTTTTGGGTGTCCCGGTTGGGTTCTACTGGTCCCAGTTGGGTTTTGGGGCTCGCGGTTGTGTTCTACTGGTCCCAGTTGGGTTTTGGGGCACCCGGTTGGGTTCTACTGGTCCCAGTTGACTTTTGGGGTTCCCAGTTGGGTTCTACTGGTCCCAGTTGGGTTTTGGGGCTCGCGGTTGGGTTCTACTGGTCCCAGTTGGGTTTTGGGGCTCCCGGTTGTGTTCTACTGGTCCCAGTTGGGTTTTGGGGCTCGCGGTTGGGTTCTACTGGTCCCAGTTGGGTTTTGGGGCTCGCAGTTGAGTTCTACTGGTCTCAGTTGGGTTTTGATGCTCTCGGTTGGGTTCTACTGGTCCCAGTTGCGTTTTGGGGCTCCCGGTTGGGTTCTACTGGTCCCAGTAGGGTTTGGGGGCTCGCGGTTGGGTTCTACTGGTCCCAGTTGGGTTTTGGGGCTCCCAGTTGGGTTCTACTGGTCCCAGTTGGATTTTGGGTGTCCCGGTTGGGTTCTACTGGTCCCAGTTGGGTTTTGGGGCTCGCAGTTGAGTTCTACTGGTCTCAGTTGGGTTTTGATGCTCTCGGTTGGGTTCTACTGGTCCCAGTTGGGTTTTGGGTCTCCCAGTTGGGTTCTACTGGTCCCAGTTGGGTTTTGGGGCTCCCGGTTGAGTTCTACTGGTCCCAGTTGGGTTTGGGGGCTCGCGGTTGGGTTCTACTGGTCCCAGTTGGGTTTTGGGGCTCCCAGTTGGGTTCTACTGGTCCCAGTTGGGTTTTGGCGCTCCCAGTTGGGTTCTACTGGTCCCAGTTGGGTTTTGGGGCTCGCGGTTGGGTTCTACTGGTCCCAGTTGGATTTTGGGGCTCCCGGTTGGGTTCTACTGGTCCCAGTTGGGTTTTGGGGCTCCCGGTTGGGTTCTACTGGTCCCAGTTGGGTTTTGGGTGTCCCGGTTGGGTTCTACTGGTCCCAGTTGGGTTTTGGGGCTCGCGGTTGGGTTCTACTGGTCCCAGTTGGGTTTTGGGGCTCCCAGTTGTGTTATACTGGTCCCAGTTGGGTTTTGGGGCACCCGGTTGGGTTCTACTGGTCCCAGTTGGCTTTTGGGGTTCCCAGTTGGCTTTTGGGGCTCCTGGTTGGGTTCTACTGGTCCCAGTTGGGTTTTGGGGCTCCCAGTTGTGTTCTACTGGTCCCAGATGGGTTTTGGGGCTCGCAGTTGCGTTCTACTGGTCTCAGTTGGGTTTTGGGGCTCCCAGTTGGGTTCTACTGGTCCCAGTTGGGTTTTGGGGCTCCCGGTTGGGTTCTACAGGTCCCAGTTGGGTTTTGGGGCTCCCGGTTGGGTTCTACTGGTCCCAGTTGGATTTTGGGGCTCCCGGTTGGGTTCTACTGGTCCCAGTTGGGTTTTGATGCTCCCGGTTGGGTTCTACTGGTCCCAGTTGGGTTTTGGGTGTCCCGGTTGGGTTCTACTGGTCCCAGTTGGGTTTTGGGGCTAGTGGTTGTGTTCTACTGGTCCCAGTTGGGTTTTGGGGCTCCCGGTTGTGTTCTACTGGTCCCAGTTGGGTTTTGGGGCTCCCAGTTGGGTTCTACTGGTCCCAGTTGGGTTTTGGGGCACCCGGTTGGGTTCTACTGGTCCCAGTTGGCTTTTGGGGTTCCCAGTTGGCTTTTGGGGCTCCTGGTTGGGTTCTACTGGTCCCAGTTGGGTTTTGGGGCTCCCAGTTGTGTTCTACTGGTCCCAGATGGGTTTTGGGGCTCGCAGTTGCGTTCTACTGGTCTCAGTTGGGTTTTGGGTCTCCCAGTTGGGTTCTACTGGTCCCAGTTGGGTTTTGGGGCTCCCGGTTGGGTTCTACAGGTCCCAGTTGGGTTTTGGGGCTCCCGGTTGGGTTCTACTGGTCCCAGTTGGATTTTGGGGCTCCCGGTTGGGTTCTACTGGTCCCAGTTGGGTTTTGATGCTCCCGGTTGGGTTCTACTGGTCCCAGTTGGGTTTTGGGTGTCCCGGTTGGGTTCTACTGGTCCCAGTTGGGTTTTGGGGCTAGTGGTTGTGTTCTACTGGTCCCAGTTGGGTTTTGGGGCTCCCGGTTGTGTTCTACTGGTCCCAGTTGGGTTTTGGGGCTCCCAGTTGGGTTCTACTTGTCCCAGTTGGGTTTTGGGGCACCCGGTTGGGTTCTACTGGTCCCAGTTGGCTTTTGGGGCTCCCGGTTGTGTTCTACTGGTCCCAGTTGGGTTTTGGGGCTCCCGGTTGGGTTCTACTGGTCCCAGTTGGGTTTTGGGGCTCCCGGTTGGGTTCTACTGGTCCCAGTTGGGTTTTGGGGGTCGCGGTTGGGTTCTACTGGTCCCAGTTGGGTTTTGGGGCTCGCAGTTGAGTTCTACTGGTCTCAGTTGGGTTTTGATGCTCTCGGTTGGGTTCTACTGGTCCCAGTTGGGTTTTGGGGCTCCCAGTTGGGTTCTACTGGTCCCAGTTGGGTTTTGGGGCTCCCGCTTGGGTTCTACTGGTCCCAGTTGGGTTTTGGGGCTCCCGGTTGGGTTCTACTGGCCCCAGTTGGGTTTTGGGGCTCCCAGTTGGGTTCTACTGGTCCCAGTTGGGTTTTGGGTGTCCCGGTTGGGTTCTACTGGTCCCAGTTGGGTTTTGGGGCTCCCGGTTGGGTTCTACTGGTCCCAGTTGGATTTTGGGGCTCCCGGTTGGGTTCTACTGGTCCCAGTTGGGTTTTGGGGCTCCCAGTTGGGTTCTACTGGTCCGAGTTGGGTTTTGGGTGTCCCGGTTGGGTTCTACTGGTCCCAGTTGGGTTTTGGGGCTCCCAGTTGGGTTCTACTGGTCCCAGTTGGGTTTTGGGGCTCCCGGTTGTGTTCTACTGGTCCCAGTTGGGTTTTGGGGCTCCCGGTTGGGTTCTACTGGTCCCAGTTGGGTTTTGGGGCTCGCAGTTGAGTTCTACTGGTCTCAGTTGGGTTTTGATGCTCTCGGTTGGGTTCTACTGGTCCCAGTTGGGTTTTGGGGCTCCCAGTTGGGTTCTACTGGTCCCAGTTGGGTTTTGGGGCTCGCGGTTGGGTTCTACTGGTCCCAGTTGGGTTTTGGGGCTCCCGGTTGGGTTCTACTGGTCCCAGTTGGATTTTGGGGCTCCCGGTTGGGTTCTACTGGTCCCAGTTGGGTTTTGGGGCTCCCAGTTGGGTTCTACTGGTCCGAGTTGGGTTTTGGGTGTCCCGGTTGGGTTCTACTGGTCCCAGTTGGGTTTTGGGGCTCCCAGTTGGGTTCTACTGGTCCCAGTTGGGTTTTGGGGCTCCCGGTTGTGTTCTACTGGTCCCAGTTGGGTTTTGGGGCTCCCGGTTGGGTTCTACTGGTCCCAGTTGGGTTTTGGGGCTCGCAGTTGAGTTCTACTGGTCTCAGTTGGGTTTTGATGCTCTCGGTTGGGTTCTACTGGTCCCAGTTGGGTTTTGGGGCTCCCAGTTGGTTTCTACTGGTCCCAGTTGGGTTTTGGGGCTCGCGGTTGGGTTCTACTGGTCCCAGTTGGGTTTTGGGGCTCCCGGTTGGGTTCTACTGGCCCCAGTTGGCTTTTGGGGCTCCCAGTTGGGTTCTACTGGTCCCAGTTGGGTTTTGGGGCTCGCAGTTGAGTTCTACTGGTCCCAGTTGGGTTTTGGGGCTCCCGGTTGGGTTCTACTGGTCCCAGTTGGATTTTGGGGCTCCCGGTTGGGTTCTACTGGTCCCAGTTGGGTTTTGGGGCTCGTGGTTGGGTACTACTGGTCCCAGTTGGGTTTTGGGGCTCCCAGTTGGGTTCTACTGGTCCCAGTTGGGTTTTGGGGCTCCCAGTTGGGTTCTACTGGTCCCAGTTGGGTTTTGGAGCTCCCAGTTGGGTTCTACTGGTCCCAGTTGGGTTTTGGGGCTCCCGGTTGGGTTCTACTGGTCCCAGTTGGGTTTTGGGGCTCCCAGTTGGGTTCTACTGGTCCCAGTTGGGTTTTGGGTGTCCCGGTTGGGTTCTACTGGTCCCAGTTGGATTTTGGGGCTCCCGGTTGGGTTCTACTGGTCCCAGTTGGGTTTTGGGGCTCCCGGTTGGGTTCTACTGGTCCCAGTAGGCTTTTGGGTGTCCCGGTTGGGTTCTACTGGTCCCAGTTGGGTTTTGGGGCTCGCAGTTGAGTTCTACTGGTCTCAGTTGGGTTTTGATGCTCTCGGTTGGGTTCTACTGGTCCCAGTTGGGTTTTGGGTCTCCCAGTTGGGTTCTACTGGTCCCAGTTGGGTTTTGGGTGTCCCGGTTGGGTTCTACTGGTCCCAGTTGGGTTTTGGGTGTCCCGGTTGTGTTCTACTGGTCCCAGTTGGGTTTTGGGGCTCGCGGTTGGGTTCTACTTGTCCCAGTTGGGTTTTGGGTCTCCCAGTTGGGTTCTACTGGTCCCAGTTGGGTTTGGGGGCTCGCGGTTGGGTTCTACTGGTCCCAGTTGGCTTTTGGGGTTCCCAGTTGGCTTTTGGGGCTCCTGCTTGGGTTCTACTGGTCCCAGTTGGGTTTTGGGGCTCCCAGTTGTGTTCTACTGGTCCCAGATGGGTTTTGGGGCTCGCAGTTGCGTTCTACTGGTCTCAGTTGGGTTTTGGGGCTCCCAGTTGGGTTCTACTGGTCCCAGTTGGGTTTTGGGGCTCCCGGTTGGGTTCTACAGGTCCCAGTTGGGTTTTGGGGCTCCCGGTTGGGTTCTACTTGTCCCAGTTGGGTTTTGGGGCACCCGGTTGGGTTCTACTGGTCCCAGTTGGGTTTTGGGGCTCCCAGTTGGGTTCTACTGGTCCCAGTTGGGTTTTGATGCTCCCGGTTGGGTTCTACTGGTCCCAGTTGGGTTTTGGGTGTCCCGGTTGGGTTCTACTGGTCCCAGTTGGGTTTTGGGGCTAGTGGTTGTGTTCTACTGGTCCCAGTTGGGTTTTGGGGCTCCCGGTTGTGTTCTACTGGTCCCAGTTGGGTTTTGGGGCTCCCAGTTGGGTTCTACTTGTCCCAGTTGGGTTTTGGGGCACCCGGTTGGGTTCTACTGGTCCCAGTTGGGTTTTGGGGCTCCCAGTTGGGTTCTACTGGTCCCAGTTGGGTTTTGGGGCTCCCGGTTGGGTTCTACTGGTCCCAGTTGGGTTTTGGGGCTCGCAGTTGAGTTCTACTGGTCCCAGTTGGGTTTTGATGCTCTCGGTTGGGTTCTACTGGTCCCAGTTGGGTTTTGGGGCTCCCGGTTGGGTTCTACTGGTCCCAGTTGAGTTTTGGGGCTCGCGGTTGGGTTCTACTGGTCCCAGTTGCGTTTTGGGGCTCCCGGTTGGGTTCTACTGGTCCCAGTTGGGTTTTGGGGCTCCCAGTTGTGTTCTACTGGTCCCAGTTGGGTTTTGGGGCTCCCGGTTGGGTTCTACTGGCCCCAGTTGGCTTTTGGGGCTCCCAGTTGGGTTCTACTGGTCCCAGTTGGGTTTTGGCGCTCCCAGTTGGGTTCTACTGGTTCCAGTTGGGTTTTGGGGCTCCCGGTTGGGTTCTACTGGTCCCAGTTGGATTTTGGGGCTCCCGGTTGGGTTCTACTGGTCCCAGTTGGGTTTTGGGGCTCCCAGTTGGGTTCTACTGGTCCGAGTTGGGTTTTGGGTGTCCCGGTTGGGTTCTACTGGTCCCAGTTGGGTTTTGGGGCTCCCAGTTGGGTTCTACTGGTCCCAGTTGGGTTTTGGAGCTCCCAGTTGGGTTCTACTGGTCCCAGTTGGGTTTTGGGGCTCCCGGTTGGGTTCTACTGGTCCCAGTTGGGTTTTGGGGCTCCCAGTTGGGTTCTACTGGTCCCAGTTGGGTTTTGGGTGTCCCGGTTGGGTTCTACTGGTCCCAGTTGGATTTTGGGGCTCCCGGTTGGGTTCTACTGGTCCCAGTTGGGTTTTGGGGCTCCCGGTTGGGTTCTACTGGTCCCAGTAGGCTTTTGGGTGTCCCGGTTGGGTTCTACTGGTCCCATTTGGGTTTTGGGGCTCGCAGTTGAGTTCTACTGGTCTCAGTTGGGTTTTGATGCTCTCGGTTGTGTTCTACTGGTCCCAGTTGGGTTTTGGGTCTCCCAGTTGGGTTCTACTGGTCCCAGTTGGGTTTTGGGTGTCCCGGTTGGGTTCTACTGGTCCCAGTTGGGTTTTGGGGCTCCCGGTTGTGTACTACTGGTCCCAGTTGGGTTTTGGGGCTCGCGGTTGGGTTCTACTGGTCCCAGTTGGGTTTTGGGGCTCGCGGTTGGGTTCTACTGGTCCCAGTTGGCTTTTGGGGCTCGCGGTTGGGTTCTACTGGTCCCAGTTGGGTTTTGGGGCTCGCAGTTGAGTTCTACTGGTCTCAGTTGGGTTTTGATGCTCTCGGTTGGGTTCTACTGGTCCCAGTTGGGTTTTGGGGCTCGCAGTTGGGTTCTACTGGTCCCAGTTGGGTTTTGGGGCTCCTGGTTGGGTTCTACTGGTCCCAGTTGGATTTTGGGGCTCCCGGTTGGGTTCTACTGGTCCCAGTTGGATTTTGGGGCTCCCGGTTGGGTTCTACTGGTCCCAGTTGGGTTTTGGGGCTCCCGGTTGGGTTCTACTGGTCCCAGTTGGGTTTTGGGGCTCGCAGTTGAGTTCTACAGGTCTCAGTTGGGTTTTGATGCTCTCGGTTGGGTTCTACTGGTCCCAGTTGGGTTTTGGGTCTCCCAGTTGGGTTCTACTGGTCCCAGTTGGGTTTTGGGTGTCCCGGTTGGGTTCTACTGGTCCCAGTTGGGTTTTGGGGCTCCCGGTTGTGTACTACTGGTCCCAGTTGGGTTTTGGGGCTCGCGGTTGGGTTCTACTGGTCCCAGTTGGGTTTTGGGGCTCCCGGTTGGGTTCTACTGGTCCCAGTTGGGTTTTGGGGTTCGCGGTTGGGTTCTACTGGTCCCAGTTGGGTTTTGGGGCTCGCAGTTGAGTTCTACTGGTCTCAGTTGGGTTTTGATGCTCTCGGTTGGGTTCTACTTGTCCCAGTTGGGTTTTGGGTCTCCCAGTTGGGTTCTACTGGTCCCAGTTGGCTTTTGGGGCTCCCGGTTGGGTTCTACTGGTCCCAGTTGGGTTTTGGGGCTCCCGGTTGTGTTCTACTGGTCCCAGTTGGGTTTTGGGGCTCGCGGTTGGGTTCTACTGGTCCCAGTTGGGTTTTGGGTCTCCCAGTTGGGTTCTACTAGTCCCAGTTGTGTTTGGGGGCTCCCGGTTGGGTTCTACTGGTCCCAGTTGGGTTTTGGGGCTCCCAGTTGTGTTCTACTGGTCCCAGTTGGGTTTTGGGGCACCCGGTTGGGTTCTACTGGTCCCAGTTGGCTTTTGGGGTTCCCAGTTGGCTTTTGGGGCTCCTGGTTGGGTTCTACTGGTCCCAGTTGGGTTTTGGGGCTCGCGGTTGGGTTCTACTGGTCCCAGATGGGTTTTGGGGCTCGCAGTTGGGTTCTACTGGTCCCAGTTGGGTTTTGGGGCTCCCAGTTGGGTTCTACTGGTCCCAGTTGGGTTTTGGGGCTCCCGGTTGGGTTCTACTGGTCCCAGTTGGGTTTTGGGGCTCCCGGTTGGGTTCTACTGGTCCCAGTTGGATTTTGGGGCTCCCGGTTGGGTTCTACTGGTCCCAGTTGGGTTTTGGGGCTCCCGGTTGGGTTCTACTGGTCCCAGTTGGGTTTTGGGGCTAGTGGTTGTGTTCTACTGGTCCCAGTTGGGTTTTGGGGCTCCCGGTTGTGTTCTACTGGTCCCAGTTGGGTTTTGGGGCTCCCAGTTGGGTTCTACTGGTCCCAGTTGGGTTTTGGGGCACCCGGTTGGGTTCTACTGGTCCCAGTTGGCTTTTGGGGCTCCCGGTTGGGTTCTACTGGTCCCAGTTGGGTTTTGGGGCTCGCGGTTGGGTTCTACTGGTCCCAGTTGGGTTTTGGGGCTCCCGGTTGGGTTCTACTGGTCCCAGTTGGGTTTTGGGGGTCGCGGTTGGGTTCTACTGGTCCCAGTTGGGTTTTGGGGCTAGTGGTTGTGTTCTACTGGTCCCAGTTGGGTTTTGGGGCTCGCAGTTGAGTTCTACTGGTCTCAGTTGGGTTTTGATGCTCTCGGTTGGGTTCTACTGGTCCCAGTTGGGTTTTGGGGCTCCCAGTTGGGTTCTACTGGTCCCAGTTGGGTTTTGGGGCTCCCGGTTGGGTTCTACTGGTCCCAGTTGGGTTTTGGGGCTCCCGGTTGGGTTCTACTGGCCCCAGTTGGCTTTTGGGGCTCCCAGTTGGGTTCTACTGGTCCCAGTTGTGTTTTGGCGCTCCCGGTTGGGTTCTACTGGTCCCAGTTGGGTTTTGGGGCTCCCGGTTGGGTTCTACTGGTCCCAGTTGGGTTTTGGGGCTCCCGGTTGGGTTCTACTGGTCCCAGTTGGGTTTTGGGGCTCGCAGTTGAGTTCTACTGGTCCGAGTTGGGTTTTGGGTGTCCCGGTTGGGTTCTACTGGTCCCAGTTGGGTTTTGGGGCTCGCAGTTGGGTTCTACTGGTCCCAGTTGGGTTTTGGGGCTCCCGGTTGTGTTCTACTGGTCCCAGTTGGGTTTTGGGGCTCCCGGTTGGGTTCTACTGGTCCCAGTTTGGTTTTGGGGCTCCCAGTTGGGTTCTACTGGTCCCAGTTGGGTTTTGGGGCGCCCGGTTGGGTTCTACTGGTCCCAGTTGGATTTTGGGGCTCCCGGTTGGGTTCTACTGGTCCCAGTTGGGTTTTGGGGCTCCCGGTTGGGTTCTACTGGTCCCAGTTGGGTTTTGGGTGTCCCGGTTGGGTTCTACTGGTCCCAGTTGGGTTTTGGGGCTCGCAGTTGAGTTCTACTGGTCTCAGTTGGGTTTTGATGCTCTCGGTTGGGTTCTACTGGTCCCAGTTGGGTTTTGGGTCTCCCAGTTGGGTTCTACTGGTCCCAGTTGGGTTTTGGGTGTCCCGGTTGGGTTCTACTGGTCCCAGTTGGGTTTTGGGTGTCCCGGTTGTGTACTACTGGTCCCAGTTGGGTTTTGGGGCTCGCGGTTGGGTTCTACTGGTCCCAGTTGGGTTTTGGGGCTCGCGGTTGGGTTCTACTGGTCCCAGTTGGGTTTTGGGGTTCCCAGTTGGGTTCTACTGGTCCCAGTTGGCTTTTGGGGCTCGCAGTTGAGTTCTACTGGTCTCAGTTGGGTTTTGATGCTCTCGGTTGGGTTCTACTGGTCCCAGTTGGGTTTTGGGTCTCCCAGTTGGGTTCTACTGGTCCCAGTTGGGTTTTGGGTGTCCCGGTTGGGTTCTACTGGTCCCAGTTGGGTTTTGGGGCTCCCGGTTGGGTTCTACTGGTCCCAGTTGGGTTTTGGGGCTCCCGGTTGGGTTCTACTGGTCCCAGTTGGGTTTTGGGGCTCGCGGTTGGGTTCTACTGGTCCCAGTTGGGTTTGGGGGCTCGCGGTTGGGTTCTACTGGTCCCAGTTGGGTTTTGGGGCTCGCGGTTGGGTTCTACTGGTCCCAGTTGGGTTTTGGGTCTCCCGGTTGGGTTCTACTGGTCCCAGTTGGGTTTTGGGGCACCCGGTTGGGTTCTACTGGTCCCAGTTGGCTTTTGGGGTTCCCAGTTGGCTTTTGGGGCTCCTGGTTGGGTTCTACTGGTCCCAGTTGGGTTTTGGGGCTCCCAGTTGTGTTCTACTGGTCCCAGATGGGTTTTGGGGCTCGCAGTTGGGTTCTACTGGTCCCAGTTGGGTTTTGGGGCTCCCGGTTGGGTTCTACAGGTCCCAGTTGGGTTTTGGGGCTCCCGGTTGGGTTCTACTGGTCCCAGTTGGATTTTGGGGCTCCCAGTTGTGTTCTACTGGTCCCAGTTGGGTTTTGGGGCTCCCGGTTGGGTTCTACTGGTCCCAGTTGGGTTTTGGGGCTCGCAGTTGGGTTCTACTGGTCCCAGTTGGGTTTTGGGGCTCCCGGTTGTGTTCTACTGGTCCCAGTTGGGCTTTGGGGCTCCCAGTTGGGTTCTACTTGTCCCAGTTGGGTTTTGGGGCACCCGGTTGGGTTCTACTGGTCCCAGTTGGCTTTTGGGGCTCCCGGTTGGGTTCTACTGGTCCCAGTTGGGTTTTGGGGCTCGCGGTTGGGTTCTACTGGTCCCAGTTGCGTTTTGGGGCTCCCGGTTGGGTTCTACTGGTCCCAGTTGGGTTTTGGGGGTCGCGGTTGGGTTCTACTGGTCCCAGTTGGGTTTTGGGGCTCCCGGTTGGGTTCTACTGGTCCCAGTTGGGTTTTGGGGCTCGCAGTTGAGTTCTACTGGTCTCAGTTGGGTTTTGATGCTCTCGGTTGGGTTCTACTGGTCCCAGTTGGGTTTTGGGGCTCCCAGTTGGGTTCTACTGGTCCCAGTTGGGTTTTGGGGCTCCCGCTTGGGTTCTACTGGTCCCAGTTGGGTTTTGGGGCTCCCGGTTGGGTTCTACTGGCCCCAGTTGGATTTTGGGGCTCGCGGTTGGGTTCTACTGGTCCCAGTTGGGTTTTGGGGCTCGCGGTTGGGTTCTACTGGTCCCAGTTGGGTTTTGGGGCTCGCGGTTGGGTTCTACTGGTCCCAGTTGGGTTTTGGGGCTCGCAGTTGAGTTCTACTGGTCTCAGTTGGGTTTTGATGCTCTCGGTTGGGTTCTACTTGTCCCAGTTGGGTTTTGGGTCTCCCAGTTGGGTTCTACTGGTCCCAGTTGGGTTTTGGGTGTCCCGGTTGGGTTCTACTGGTCCCAGTTGGGTTTTGGGGCTCCCGGTTGTGTTCTACTGGTCCCAGTTGGGTTTTGGGGCTCGCGGTTGGGTTCTACTGGTCCCAGTTGGGTTTTGGGGCTCGCGGTTGGGTTCTACTGGTCCCAGTTGGGTTTGGGGGCTCGCGGTTGGGTTCTACTGGTCCCAGTTGGGTTTTGGGGCTCCCAGTTGTGTTCTACTGGTCCCAGTTGGGTTTTGGGGCACCCGGTTGGGTTCTACTGGTCCCAGTTGGCTTTTGGGGTTCCCAGTTGGCTTTTGGGGCTCCTGGTTGTGTTCTACTGGTCCCAGTTGGGTTTTGGGGCTCCCAGTTGTGTTCTACTGGTCCCAGATGGGTTTTGGGGCTCGCAGTTGGGTTCTACTGGTCCCAGTTGGGTTTTGGGGCTCGCGGTTGGGTTCTACTGGTCCCAGTTGGGTTTTGGGGCTCCCGGTTGGGTTCTACTGGTCCCAGTTGGGTTTTGGGTGTCCCGGTTGGGTTCTACTGGTCCCAGTTGGGTTTTGGGGCTAGCGGTTGTGTTCTACTGGTCCCAGTTGGGTTTTGGGGCTCCCGGTTGTGTTCTACTGGTCCCAGTTGGGTTTTGGGGCTCCCAGTTGGGTTCTACTTGTCCCAGTTGGGTTTTGGGGCACCCGGTTGGGTTCTACTGGTCCCAGTTGGATTTTGGGTGTCCCGGTTGGGTTCTACTGGTCCCAGTTGGGTTTTGGGGCTTGCGGTTGGGTTCTACTGGTCCCAGTTGGGTTTTGGGTGTCCCGGTTGTGTTCTACTGGTCCCAGTTGGGTTTTGGGGCTCGCGGTTGGGTTCTACTGGTCCCAGTTGGGTTTTGGGGCTCGCAGTTGAGTTCTACTGGTCTCAGTTGGGTTTTGATGCTCTCGGTTGGGTTCTACTGGTCCCAGTTGGGTTTTGGGGCTCCCGGTTGGGTTCTACTGGTCCCAGTTGGGTTTGGGGGCTCGCGGTTGGGTTCTACTGGTCCCAGTTGGGTTTTGGGGCACCCGGTTGGGTTCTACTGGTCCCAGTTGACTTTTGGGGTTCCCAGTTGGGTTCTACTGGTCCCAGTTGCGTTTTGGGGCTCGCGGTTGGGTTCTACTGGTCCCAGTTGCGTTTTGGGGCTCCCGGTTGGGTTCTACTGGTCCCAGTTGGGTTTTGGGGCACCCGGTTGGGTTCTACTGGTCCCAGTTGGGTTTTGGGGCTCGCAGTTGAGTTCTACTGGTCTCAGTTGGGTTTTGATGCTCTCGGTTGGGTTCTACTGGTCCCAGTTGGGTTTTGGGGCTCGCGGTTGGGTTCTACTGGTCCCAGTAGGGTTTGGGGGCTCGCGGTTGGGTTCTACTGGTCCCAGTTGGCTTTTGGGGCTCCCAGTTGGGTTCTACTGGTCCCAGTTGGATTTTGGGTGTCCCGGTTGGGTTCTACTGGTCCCAGTTGGGTTTTGGGGTTCGCAGTTGAGTTCTACTGGTCTCAGTTGGGTTTTGATGCTCTCGGTTGGGTTCTACTGGTCCCAGTTGGGTTTTGGGTCTCCCAGTTGGGTTCTACTGGTCCCAGTTGGGTTTTGGGGCTCCCGGTTGAGTTCTACTGGTCCCAGTTGGGTTTTGGGGCTCGCGGTTGGGTTCTACTGGTCCCAGTTGGGTTTTGGGGCTCCCAGTTGGGTTCTACTGGTCCCAGTTGGGTTTTGGTGCTCCCGGTTGGGTTCTACTGGTCCCAGTTGGGTTTTGGGGCTCCCGGTTGGGTTCTACTGGTCCCAGTTGGATTTTGGGGCTCCCGGTTGGGTTCTACTGGTCCCAGTTGGGTTTTGGGGCTCCCGGTTGGGTTCTACTGGTCCCAGTTGGGTTTTGGGGCTCCCGGTTGGGTTCTACTGGTCCCAGTTGGGTTTTGGGGCTCCCGGTTGTGTACTACTGGTCCCAGTTGGGTTTTGGGGCTCGCGGTTGGGTTCTACTGGTCCCAGTTGGGTTTTAGGGCTCGCGGTTGGGTTCTACTGGTCCCAGTTGGGTTTTGGGGCTCGCGGTTGGGTTCTACTGGTCCCAGTTGGGTTTTGGGGCTCGCAGTTGAGTTCTACTGGTCTCAGTTGGGTTTTGATGCTCTCGGTTGGGTTCTACTTGTCCCAGTTGGGTTTTGGGTCTCCCAGTTGGGTTCTACTGGTCCCAGTTTGGTTTTGGGGCTCCCGGTTGGGTTCTACTGGTCCCAGTTGGGTTTTGGGGCTCCCGGTTGTGTTCTACTGGTCCCAGTTGGGTTTTGGGGCTCGCGGTTGGGTTCTACTTGTCCCAGTTGGGTTTTGGGTCTCCCAGTTGGGTTCTACTGGTCCCAGTTGGGTTTGGGGGCTCGCGGTTGGGTTCTACTGGTCCCAGTTGGGTTTTGGGGCTCCCAGTTGTGTTCTACTGGTCCCAGTTGGGTTTTGGGGCACCCGGTTGGGTTCTACTGGTCCCAGTTGGCTTTTGGGGTTCCCAGTTGGCTTTTGGGGCTCCCAGTTGGGTTCTACTGGTCCCAGTTGGATTTTGGGTGTCCCGGTTGGGTTCTACTGGTCCCAGTTGGGTTTTGGGGCTCGCAGTTGAGTTCTACTGGTCTCAGTTGGGTTTTGATGCTCTCGGTTGGGTTCTACTGGTCCCAGTTGGGTTTTGGGTCTCCCAGTTGGGTTCTACTGGTCCCAGTTGGGTTTTGGGGCTCCCGGTTGAGTTCTACTGGTCCCAGTTGGGTTTGGGGGCTCTCGGTTGGGTTCTACTGGTCCCAGTTGGGTTTTGGGTCTCCCAGTTGGGTTCTACTGGTCCCAGTTGGGTTTTGGGGCTCCCGGTTGGGTTCTACTGGTCCCAGTTGGATTTTGGGGCTCCCGGTTGGGTTCTACTGGTCCCAGTTGGGTTTTGATGCTCCCGGTTGGGTTCTACTGGTCCCAGTTGGGTTTTGGGTGTCCCGGTTGGGTTCTACTGGTCCCAGTTGGGTTTTGGGGCTAGTGGTTGTGTTCTACTGGTCCCAGTTGGGTTTTGGGTCTCCCGGTTGTGTTCTACTGGTCCCAGTTGGGTTTTGGGTCTCCCAGTTGGGTTCTACTTGTCCCAGTTGGGTTTTGGGGCTCCCGGTTGGGTTCTACTGGTCCCAGTTGGGTTTTGGGGCTCCCGGTTGGGTTCTACTGGTCCCAGTTGGGTTTTGGGGCTCCCGGTTGGGTTCTACTGGTCCCAGTTGGGTTTTGGGGCTCCCGGTTGGGTTCTACTGGTCCCAGTTGGGTTTTGGGGGTCGCGGTTGGGTTCTACTGGTCCCAGTTGGGTTTTGGGGCTCCCGGTTGGGTTCTACTGGTCCCAGTTGGGTTTTGGGGCTCGCAGTTGAGTTCTACTGGTCTCAGTTGGGTTTTGATGCTCTCGGTTGGGTTCTACTGGTCCCAGTTGGGTTTTGGGGCTCCCAGTTGGGTTCTACTGGTCCCAGTTGGGTTTTGGGGCTCGCGGTTGGGTTCTACTGGTCCCAGTTGGGTTTTGGGGCTCCCGGTTGGGTTCTACTGGCCCCAGTTGGCTTTTGGGGCTCCCAGTTGGGTTCTACTGGTCCCAGTTGGGTTTTGGCGCTCCCAGTTGGGTTCTACTGGTCCCATTTGGGTTTTGGGGCTCCCGGTTGGGTTCTACTGGTCCCAGTTGGATTTTGGGGCTCCCGGTTGGGTTCTACTGGTCCGAGTTGGGTTTTGGGTGTCCCGGTTGGGTTCTACTGGTCCCAGTTGGGTTTGGGGGCTCGCGGTTGGGTTCTTCTGGTCTCAGTTGGGTTTTGATGCTCTCGGTTGGGTTCTACTTGTCCCAGTTGGGTTTTGGGGCTCCCAGTTGGGTTCTACTGGTCCCAGTTGGGTTTTGGGGCTCCCGGTTGGGTTCTACTGGTCCCAGTTGGGTTTTGGGGCTCCCGGTTGTGTTCTACTGGTCCCAGTTGGGTATTGGGGCTCGCGGTTGGGTTCTACTGGTCCCAGTTGGGTTTTGGGGCTCGCAGTTGAGTTCTACTGGTCTCAGTTGGGTTTTGATGCTCTCGGTTGGGTTCTACTGGTCCCAGTTGGGTTTTGGGGCTCCCGCTTGGGTTCTACTGGTCCCAGTTGGGTTTTGGGGCTCCCGGTTGGGTTCTACTGGCCCCAGTTGGCTTTTGGGGCTCCCAGTTGGGTTCTACTGGTCCCAGTTGGGTTTTGGCGCTCCCAGTTGGGTTCTACTGGTCCCAGTTGGGTTTTGGGGCTCCCGGTTGAGTTCTACTGGTCCCAGTTGGGTTTGGGGGCTCGCGGTTGGGTTCTACTGGTCCCAGTTGGGTTCTACTGGTCCCAGTTGGGTTTTGGCGCTCCCAGTTGGGTTCTACTGGTCCCAGTTGGGTTTTGGGGCTCCCGGTTGGGTTCTACTGGTCCCAGTTGGATTTTGGGGCTCCCGGTTGGGTTCTACTGGTCCCAGTTGGGTTTTGGGGCTCCCGGTTGGGTTCTACTGGTCCCAGTTGGGT
Source organism: Falco punctatus (assembly GCF_963210335.1). NCBI lineage: Eukaryota > Metazoa > Chordata > Aves > Falconiformes > Falconidae > Falco > Falco punctatus. Next base: position 209,422 of record NW_027660261.1, read on the forward strand.
TTTGGGGCTCCCGGTTGGGTTCTACTGGTCCCAGTTGGGTTTTGGGTGTCCCGGTTGGGTTCTACTGGTCCCAGTTGGGTTTTGGGGCTCCCGGTTGTGTACTACTGGTCCCAGTTGGGTTTTGGGGCTCGCGGTTGGGTTCTACTGGTCCCAGTTGGGTTTTAGGGCTCGCGGTTGGGTTCTACTGGTCCCAGTTGGGTTTTGGGGCTCGCGGTTGGGTTCTACTGGTCCCAGTTGGGTTTTGGGGCTCGCAGTTGAGTTCTACTGGTCTCAGTTGGGTTTTGATGCTCTCGGTTGGGTTCTACTTGTCCCAGTTGGGTTTTGGGTCTCCCAGTTGGGTTCTACTGGTCCCAGTTGGGTTTTGGGGCTCCCGGTTGGGTTCTACTGGTCCCAGTTGGGTTTTGGGGCTCGCGGTTGGGTTCTACTTGTCCCAGTTGGGTTTTGGGTCTCCCAGTTGGGTTCTACTGGTCCCAGTTGGGTTTGGGGGCTCGCGGTTGGGTTCTACTGGTCCCAGTTGGGTTTTGGGGCTCCCAGTTGTGTTCTACTGGTCCCAGTTGGGTTTTGGGGCACCCGGTTGGGTTCTACTGGTCCCAGTTGGCTTTTGGGGTTCCCAGTTGGCTTTTGGGGCTCCTGGTTGGGTTCTACTGGTCCCAGTTGGGTTTTGGGGCTCCCAGTTGTGTTCTACTGGTCCCAGATGTGTTTTGGGGCTCGCAGTTGCGTTCTACTGGTCTCAGTTGGGTTTTGGGGCTCCCAGTTGGGTTCTACTGGTCCCAGTTGGCTTTTGGGGCTCCCGGTTGGGTTCTACAGGTCCCAGTTGGGTTTTGGGGCTCCCGGTTGGGTTCTACTGGTCCCAGTTGGATTTTGGGGCTCCCGGTTGGGTTCTACTGGTCCCAGTTGGGTTTTGATGCTCCCGGTTGGGTTCTACTGGTCCCAGTTGGGTTTTGGGTGTCCCGGTTGGGTTCTACTGGTCCCAGTTGGGTTTTGGGGCTAGTGGTTGTGTTCTACTGGTCCCAGTTGGGTTTTGGGGCTCCCGGTTGTGTTCTACTGGTCCCAGTTGGGTTTTGGGGCTCCCAGTTGGGTTCTACTTGTCCCAGTTGGGTTTTGGGGCACCCGGTTGGGTTCTACTGGTCCCAGTTGGCTTTTGGGGCTCGCAGTTGGGTTCTACTGGTCCCAGTTGGGTTTTGGGGCTCGCGGTTGGGTTCTACTGGTCCCAGTTGGGTTTTGGGGCTCCCGGTTGGGTTCTACTGGTCCCAGTTGGGTTTTGGGGGTCGCGGTTGGGTTCTACTGGTCCCAGTTGGGTTTTGGGGCTCGCAGTTGAGTTCTACTGGTCCCAGTTGGGTTTTGATGCTCTCGGTTGGGTTCTACTGGTCCCAGTTGGGATTTGGGGCTCCCAGTTGGGTTCTACTGGTCCCAGTTGGGTTTTGGGGCTCCCGCTTGGGTTCTACTGGTCCCAGTTGGGTTTTGGGGCTCCCGGTTGGGTTCTACTGGCCCCAGTTGGCTTTTGGGGCTCCCAGTTGGGTTCTACTGGTCCCAGTTGGGTTTTGGCGCTCCCAGTTGGGTTCTACTGGTCCCAGTTGGGTTTTGGGGCTCCCGGTTGGGTTCTACTGGTCCCAGTTGGGTTTTGGGGCTCGCGGTTGGGTTCTACTGGTCCCAGTTGGGTTTTGGGTGTCCCGGTTGGGTTCTACTGGTCCCAGTTGGGTTTTGGGGCTCCCAGTTGGGTTCTACTGGTCCCAGTTGGGTTTTGGGGCTCGCGGTTGGGTTCTACTGGTCCCAGTTGGGTTTTGGGGCTCGCGGTTGGGTTCTACTGGTCCCAGTTGGGTTTTGGGGCTCGCGGTTGGGTTCTACTGGTCCCAGTTGGGTTTTGGGGCTCCCGGTTGGGTTCTACTGGTCCCAGTTGGATTTTGGGTGTCCCGGTTGGGTTCTACTGGTCCCAGTTGGATTTTGGGGCTCCCGGTTGGGTTCTACTGGTCCCAGTTGGGTTTTGGGGCTAGCGGTTGTGTTCTACTGGTCCCATTTGGGTTTTGGGGCTCGCAGTTGAGTTCTACAGGTCTCAGTTGGGTTTTGATGCTCTCGGTTGGGTTCTACTGGTCCCAGTTGGCTTTTGGGGTTCCCAGTTGGCTTTTGGGGCTCCTGGTTGGGTTCTACTGGTCCCAGTTGGGTTTTGGGGCTCCCAGTTGTGTTCTACTGGTCCCAGATGTGTTTTGGGGCTCGCAGTTGCGTTCTACTGGTCTCAGTTGGGTTTTGGGGCTCCCAGTTGGGTTCTACTGGTCCCAGTTGGGTTTTGGGGCTCCCAGTTGGGTTCTACTTGTCCCAGTTGGGTTTTGGGGCACCCGGTTGGGTTCTACTGGTCCCAGTTGGCTTTTGGGGCTCGCAGTTGGGTTCTACTGGTCCCAGTTGGGTTTTGGGGCTCGCGGTTGGGTTCTACTGGTCCCAGTTGGGTTTTGGGGCTCCCGGTTGGGTTCTACTGGTCCCAGTTGGGTTTTGGGGGTCGCGGTTGGGTTCTACTGGTCCCAGTTGGGTTTTGGGGCTCGCAGTTGAGTTCTACTGGTCCCAGTTGGGTTTTGATGCTCTCGGTTGGGTTCTACTGGTCCCAGTTGGGATTTGGGGCTCCCAGTTGGGTTCTACTGGTCCCAGTTGGGTTTTGGGGCTCCCGCTTGGGTTCTACTGGTCCCAGTTGGGTTTTGGGGCTCCCGGTTGGGTTCTACTGGCCCCAGTTGGCTTTTGGGGCTCCCAGTTGGGTTCTACTGGTCCCAGTTGGGTTTTGGCGCTCCCAGTTGGGTTCTACTGGTCCCAGTTGGGTTTTGGGGCTCCCGGTTGGGTTCTACTGGTCCCAGTTGGGTTTTGGGGCTCGCGGTTGGGTTCTACTGGTCCCAGTTGGGTTTTGGGTGTCCCGGTTGGGTTCTACTGGTCCCAGTTGGGTTTTGGGGCTCCCAGTTGGGTTCTACTGGTCCCAGTTGGGTTTTGGGGCTCCCGGTTGTGTTCTACTGGTCCCAGTTGGGTTTTGGGGCTCCCGGTTGGGTTCTACTGGTCCCAGTTGGGTTTTGGGGCTCGCAGTTGAGTTCTACTGGTCTCAGTTGGGTTTTGATGCTCTCGGTTGGGTTCTACTGGTCCCAGTTGGGTTTTGGGGCTCCCAGTTGTGTTCTACTGGTCCCAGTTGGGTTTTGGGGCTCGCGGTTGGGTTCTACTGGTCCCAGTTGGGTTTTGGGGCTCCCGGTTGGGTTCTACTGGCCCCAGTTGGCTTTTGGGGCTCCCAGTTGGGTTCTACTGGTCCCAGTTGGGTTTTGGAGCTCCCAGTTGGGTTCTACTGGTCCCAGTTGGGTTTTGGGTGTCCCGGTTGGGTTCTACTGGTCCCAGTTGGGTTTTGGGGCTCCCAGTTGGGTTCTACTGGTCCCAGTTGGGTTTTGGGTGTCCCGGTTGGGTTCTACTGGTCCCAGTTGGATTTTGGGGCTCCCGGTTGGGTTCTACTGGTCCCAGTTGGGTTTTGGAGCTCCCGGTTGGGTTCTACTGGTCCCAGTTGGGTTTTGGGGCTCCCGGTTGGGTTCTACTGGTCCCAGTTGGGTTTTGGGGCTCCCAGTTGGGTTCTACTGGTCCCAGTTGGGTTTTGGGTGTCCCGGTTGGGTTCTACTGGTCCCAGTTGGATTTTGGGGCTCCCGGTTGGGTTCTACTGGTCCCAGTTGGGTTTTGGGGCTCCCGGTTGGGTTCTACTGGTCCCAGTAGGCTTTTGGGTGTCCCGGTTGGGTTCTACTGGTCCCAGTTGGGTTTTGGGGCTCGCAGTTGAGTTCTACTGGTCTCAGTTGGGTTTTGATGCTCTCGGTTGGGTTCTACTGGTCCCAGTTGGGTTTTGGGTCTCCCAGTTGGGTTCTACTGGTCCCAGTTGGGTTTTGGGTGTCCCGGTTGGGTTCTACTGGTCCCAGTTGGGTTTTGGGGCTCCCGGTTGTGTACTACTGGTCCCAGTTGGGTTTTGGGGCTCGCGGTTGGGTTCTACTGGTCCCAGTTGGGTTTTGGGGCTCGCGGTTGGGTTCTACTGGTCCCAGTTGGGTTTTGGGGCTCGCGGTTGGGTTCTACTGGTCCCAGTTGGCTTTTGGGGCTCGCAGTTGAGTTCTACTGGTCTCAGTTGGGTTTTGATGCTCTCGGTTGGGTTCTACTGGTCCCAGTTGGGTTTTGGGGCTCCCAGTTGGGTTCTACTGGTCCCAGTTGGGTTTTGGGGCTCGCGGTTGGGTTCTACTGGTCCCAGTTGGATTTTGGGGCTCCCGGTTGGGTTCTACTGGTCCCAGTTGGATTTTGGGGCTCCCGGTTGGGTTCTACTGGTCCCAGTTGGGTTTTGGGGCTCCCGGTTGGGTTCTACTGGTCCCAGTTGGGTTTTGGGGCTCGCAGTTGAGTTCTACAGGTCTCAGTTGGGTTTTGATGCTCTCGGTTGGGTTCTACTGGTCCCAGTTGGGTTTTGGGTCTCCCAGTTGGGTTCTACTGGTCCCAGTTGGGTTTTGGGGCTCCCGGTTGGGTTCTACTGGTCCCAGTTGGGTTTTGGGGCTCCCGGTTGTGTACTACTGGTCCCAGTTGGGTTTTGGGGCTCGCGGTTGGGTTCTACTGGTCCCAGTTGGGTTTTGGGGCTCCCGGTTGGGTTCTACTGGTCCCAGTTGGGTTTTGGGGTTCGCGGTTGGGTTCTACTGGTCCCAGTTGGGTTTTGGGGCTCGCAGTTGAGTTCTACTGGTCTCAGTTGGGTTTTGATGCTCTCGGTTGGGTTCTACTTGTCCCAGTTGGGTTTTGGGTCTCCCAGTTGGGTTCTACTGGTCCCAGTTGGGTTTTGGGTGTCCCGGTTGGGTTCTACTGGTCCCAGTTGGGTTTTGGGGCTCGCGGTTGGGTTCTACTGGTCCCAGTTGGGTTTTGGGGCTCGCGGTTGGGTTCTACTGGTCCCAGTTGGGTTTTGGGTCTCCCAGTTGGGTTCTACTAGTCCCAGTTGGGTTTGGGGGCTCCCGGTTGGGTTCTACTGGTCCCAGTTGGGTTTTGGGGCTCCCAGTTGTGTTCTACTGGTCCCAGTTGGGTTTTGGGGCACCCGGTTGGGTTCTACTGGTCCCAGTTGGCTTTTGGGGTTCCCAGTTGGCTTTTGGGGCTCCTGGTTGGGTTCTACTGGTCCCAGTTGGGTTTTGGGGCTCCCGGTTGGGTTCTACTGGTCCCAGATGGGTTTTGGGGCTCGCAGTTGGGTTCTACTGGTCCCAGTTGGGTTTTGGGGCTCCCAGTTGGGTTCTACTGGTCCCAGTTGGGTTTTGGGGCTCCCGGTTGGGTTCTACAGGTCCCAGTTGGGTTTTGGGGCTCCCGGTTGGGTTCTACTGGTCCCAGTTGGATTTTGGGGCTCCCGGTTGGGTTCTACTGGTCCCAGTTGGGTTTTGGGTGTCCCGGTTGTGTTCTACTGGTCCCAGTTGGGTTTTGGGGCTAGTGGTTGTGTTCTACTGGTCCCAGTTGGGTTTTGGGGCTCCCGGTTGTGTTCTACTGGTCCCAGTTGGGTTTTGGGGCTCCCAGTTGGGTTCTACTTGTCCCAGTTGGGTTTTGGGGCACCCGGTTGGGTTCTACTGGTCCCAGTTGGCTTTTGGGGCTCCCGGTTGGGTTCTACTGGTCCCAGTTGGGTTTTGGGGCTCGCGGTTGGGTTCTACTGGTCCCAGTTGCGTTTTGGGGCTCCCGGTTGGGTTCTACTGGTCCCAGTTGGGTTTTGGGGGTCGCGGTTGGGTTCTACTGGTCCCAGTTGGGTTTTGGGGCTAGTGGTTGTGTTCTACTGGTCCCAGTTGGGTTTTGGGGCTCCCGGTTGTGTTCTACTGGTCCCAGTTGGGTTTTGGGCTCGCGGTTGGGTTCTACTGGTCCCAGTTGGGTTTTGGGGCTCCCAGTTGGGTTCTACTGGTCCCAGTTGGGTTTTGGGGCTCCCGGTTGGGTTCTACTGGTCCCAGTTGGCTTTTGGGTCTCCCAGTTGGGTTCTACTGGCCCCAGTTGGCTTTTGGGGCTCCCAGTTGGGTTCTACTGGTCCCAGTTGTGTTTTGGCGCTCCCAGTTGGGTTCTACTGGTCCCAGTTGGGTTTTGGGGCTCCCGGTTGGGTTCTACTGGTCCCAGTTGGGTTTTGGGGCTCCCGGTTGGGTTCTACTGGTCCGAGTTGGGTTTGGGGGCTCCCGGTTGGGTTCTACTGGTCCCAGTTGGGTTTTGGGGCTCGCAGTTGGGTTCTACTGGTCCCAGTTGGGTTTTGGGGCTCCCGGTTGTGTTCTACTGGTCCCAGTTGGGTTTTGGGGCTCCCGGTTGGGTTCTACTGGTCCCAGTTGGGTTTTGGGGCTCCCGGTTGTGTTCTACTGGTCCCAGTTGGGTTTTGGGGCTCCCGGTTGGGTTCTACTGGTCCCAGTTGGATTTTGGGGCTCCCGGTTGGGTTCTACTGGTCCCAGTTGGGTTTTGGGGCTCGCGGTTGGGTTCTACTGGTCCCAGTTGGGTTTTGGGGCTCCCGGTTGGGTTCTACTGGTCCCAGTTGGGTTTTGGGGCTCGCAGTTGAGTTCTACTGGTCTCAGTTGGGTTTTGATGCTCTCGGTTGGGTTCTACTGGTCCCAGTTGGGTTTTGGGTCTCCCGGTTGGGTTCTACTGGTCCCAGTTGGGTTTTGGGTGTCCCGGTTGGGTTCTACTGGTCCCAGTTGGGTTTTGGGTGTCCCGGTTGTGTACTACTGGTCCCAGTTGGGTTTTGGGGCTCGCGGTTGGGTTCTACTGGTCCCAGTTGGGTTTTGGGGCTCGCGGTTGGGTTCTACTGGTCCCAGTTGGGTTTTGGGGTTCCCGGTTGGGTTCTACTTGTCCCAGTTGGCTTTTGGGGCTCGCAGTTGAGTTCTACTGGTCTCAGTTGGGTTTTGATGCTCTCGGTTGGGTTCTACTGGTCCCAGTTGGGTTTTGGGTCTCCCAGTTGGGTTCTACTGGTCCCAGTTGGGTTTTGGGTGTCCCGGTTGGGTTCTACTGGTCCCAGTTGGGTTTTGGGGCTCCCGGTTGGGTTCTACTGGTCCCAGTTGGGTTTTGGGGCTCGCGGTTGGGTTCTACTGGTCCCAGTTGGGTTTTGGGGCTCCCAGTTGGGTTCTACTGGTCCCAGTTGGGTTTTGGGGCTCCCGGTTGGGTTCTACTGGTCCCAGTTGGGTTTTGGGGCTCCCGGTTGGGTTCTACTGGTCCCAGTTGGCTTTTGGGGCTCCCAGTTGGGTTCTACTGGTCCCAGTTGTGTTTTGGCGCTCCCAGTTGGGTTCTACTGGTCCCAGTTGGGTTTTGGGGCTCCCGGTTGGGTTCTACTGGTCCCAGTTGGGTTTTGGGGCTCCCGGTTGGGTTCTACTGGCCCCAGTTGGCTTTTGGGGCTCCCAGTTGGGTTCTACTGGTCCCAGTTCTGTTTTGGCGCTCCCAGTTGGGTTCTACTGGTCCCAGTTGGGTTTTGGGGCTCCCGGTTGGGTTCTACTGGTCCCAGTTGGGTTTTGGGGCTCCCGGTTGGGTTCTACTGGTCCGAGTTGGGTTTGGGGGCTCCCGGTTGGGTTCTACTGGTCCCAGTTGGGTTTTGGGGCTCGCAGTTGGGTTCTACTGGTCCCAGTTGGGTTTTGGGGCTCCCGGTTGTGTTCTACTGGTCCCAGTTGGGTTTTGGGGCTCCCGGTTGGGTTCTACTGGTCCCAGTTGGGTTTTGGGGCTCCCGGTTGTGTACTACTGGTCCCAGTTGGGTTTTGGGGCTCGCGGTTGGGTTCTACTGGTCCCAGTTGGGTTTTGGGTGTCCCGGTTGGGTTCTACTGGTCCCAGTTGGGTTTTGGGGCTCGCAGTTGAGTTCTACTGGTCTCAGTTGGGTTTTGATGCTCTCGGTTGGGTTCTACTGGTCCCAGTTGGGTTTTGGGTCTCCCGGTTGGGTTCTACTGGTCCCAGTTGGGTTTTGGGTGTCCCGGTTGGGTTCTACTGGTCCCAGTTGGGTTTTGGGTGTCCCGGTTGTGTACTACTGGTCCCAGTTGGGTTTTGGGGCTCGCGGTTGGGTTCTACTGGTCCCAGTTGGGTTTTGGGGCTCGCGGTTGGGTTCTACTGGTCCCAGTTGGGTTTTGGGGTTCCCAGTTGGGTTCTACTTGTCCCAGTTGGCTTTTGGGGCTCGCAGTTGAGTTCTACTGGTCTCAGTTGGGTTTTGATGCTCTCGGTTGGGTTCTACTGGTCCCAGTTGGGTTTTGGGTCTCCCAGTTGGGTTCTACTGGTCCCAGTTGGGTTTTGGGTGTCCCGGTTGGGTTCTACTGGTCCCAGTTGGGTTTTGGGGCTCCCGGTTGGGTTCTACTGGTCCCAGTTGGGTTTTGGGGCTCCCAGTTGTGTTCTACTGGTCCCAGTTGGGTTTTGGGGCTCCCGGTTGGGTTCTACTGGTCCCAGTTGGGTTTTGGGGCTCCCGGTTGGGTTCTACTGGCCCCAGTTGGCTTTTGGGGCTCCCAGTTGGGTTCTACTGGTCCCAGTTGTGTTTTGGCGCTCCCCGTTGGGTTCTACTGGTCCCAGTTGGGTTTTGGGGCTCCCGGTTGGGTTCTACTGGTCCCAGTTGGGTTTTGGGGCTCCCGGTTGGGTTCTACTGGTCCGAGTTGGGTTTGGGGGCTCCCGGTTGGGTTCTACTGGTCCCAGTTGGGTTTTGGGGCTCGCAGTTGGGTTCTACTGGTCCCAGTTGGGTTTTGGGGCTCCCGGTTGTGTTCTACTGGTCCCAGTTGGGTTTTGGGGCTCCCGGTTGGGTTCTACTGGTCCCAGTTTGGTTTTGGGGCTCCCGGTTGTGTTCTACTGGTCCCAGTTGGGTTTTGGGGCTCCCGGTTGGGTTCTACTGGTCCCAGTTGGATTTTGGGGCTCCCGGTTGGGTTCTACTGGTCCCAGTTGGGTTTTGGGGCTCGCGGTTGGGTTCTACTGGTCCCAGTTGGGTTTTGGGTGTCCCGGTTGGGTTCTACTGGTCCCAGTTGGGTTTTGGGGCTCGCAGTTGAGTTCTACTGGTCTCAGTTGGGTTTTGATGCTCTCGGTTGGGTTCTACTGGTCCCAGTTGGGTTTTGGGTCTCCCGGTTGGGTTCTACTGGTCCCAGTTGGGTTTTGGGTGTCCCGGTTGGGTTCTACTGGTCCCAGTTGGGTTTTGGGTGTCCCGGTTGTGTACTACTGGTCCCAGTTGGATTTTGGGGCTCGCGGTTGGGTTCTACTGGTCCCAGTTGGGTTTTGGGGCTCGCGGTTGGGTTCTACTGGTCCCAGTTGGGTTTTGGGGTTCCCAGTTGGGTTCTACTTGTCCCAGTTGGCTTTTGGGGCTCGCAGTTGAGTTCTACTGGTCTCAGTTGGGTTTTGATGCTCTCGGTTGGGTTCTACTGGTCCCAGTTGGGTTTTGGGTCTCCCAGTTGGGTTCTACTGGTCCCAGTTGGGTTTTGGGTGTCCCGGTTGGGTTCTACTGGTCCCAGTTGGGTTTTGGGGCTCCCGGTTGGGTTCTACTGGTCCCAGTTGGGTTTTGGGGCTCGCGGTTGGGTTCTACTGGTCCCAGTTGGGTTTTGGGGCTCGCGGTTGGGTTCTACTGGTCCCAGTTGGGTTTGGGGGCTCGCGGTTGGGTTCTACTGGTCCCAGTTGGGTTTTGGGGCTCCCAGTTGGGTTCTACTGGTCCCAGTTGGGTTTTGGGGCTCCCGGTTGGGTTCTACTGGTCCCAGTTGGGTTTTGGGGCTCGCAGTTGAGTTCTACTGGTCTCAGTTGGGTTTTGATGCTCTCGGTTGGGTTCTACTGGTCCCAGTTGGGTTTTGGGGCTCCCAGTTGGGTTCTACTGGTCCCAGTTGGGTTTTGGGGCTCGCGGTTGGGTTCTACTGGTCCCAGTTGGGTTTTGGGGCTCGCGGTTGGGTTCTACTGGTCCCAGTTGGGTTTTGGGGCTCGCGGTTGGGTTCTACTGGTCCCAGTTGGGTTTTGGCGCTCCCAGTTGGGTTCTACTGGTCCCAGTTGGGTTTTGGGGCTCCCGGTTGGGTTCTACTGGTCCCAGTTGGATTTTGGGGCTCCCGGTTGGGTTCTACTGGTCCGAGTTGGGTTTTGGGTGTCCCGGTTGGGTTCTACTGGTCCCAGTTGGGTTTTGGGGCTCCCGGTTGGGTTCTACTGGTCTCAGTTGGGTTTTGATGCTCTCGGTTGGGTTCTACTTGTCCCAGTTGGGTTTTGGGTCTCCCAGTTGGGTTCTACTGGTCCCAGTTGGGTTTTGGGTGTCCCGGTTGGGTTCTACTGGTCCCAGTTGGGTTTTGGGGCTCCCGGTTGGGTTCTACTGGTCCCAGTTGGGTTTTGGGGCTCCCGGTTGGGTTCTACTGGTCCCAGTTGGGTTTTGGGGCTCCCAGTTGGGTTCTACTAGTCCCAGTTGGGTTTGGGGGCTCCCGGTTGGGTTCTACTGGTCCCAGTTGGGTTTTGGGGCTCCCAGTTGTGTTCTACTGGTCCCAGTTGGGTTTTGGGGCTCCCGGTTGTGTTCTACTGGTCCCAGTTGGGTTTTGGGGCTCCCGGTTGGGTTCTACTGGTCCCAGTTGGATTTTGGGGCTCCCGGTTGGGTTCTACTGGTCCCAGTTGGGTTTTGGGGCTCCCGGTTGGGTTCTACTGGTCCCAGTTGGGTTTTGGGTGTCCCGGTTGGGTTCTACTGGTCCCAGTTGGGTTTTGGGGCTAGCGGTTGTGTTCTACTGGTCCCAGTTGGGTTTTGGAGCTCCCGGTTGTGTTCTACTGGTCCCAGTTGGGTTTTGGGGCTCCCAGTTGGGTTCTACTTGTCCCAGTTGGGTTTTGGGGCACCCGGTTGGGTTCTACTGGTCCCAGTTGGGTTTTGGGGTTCCCAGTTGGGTTCTACTGGTCCCAGTTGGGTTTTGGGGCTCGCGGTTGGGTTCTACTGGTCCCAGTTGGGTTTTGGGTGTCCCGGTTGTGTTCTACTGGTCCCAGTTGGGTTTTGGGGCACCCGGTTGGGTTCTACTGGTCCCAGTTGGGTTTTGGGGCTCGCAGTTGAGTTCTACTGGTCTCAGTTGGGTTTTGATGCTCTCGGTTGGGTTCTACTGGTCCCAGTTGGGTTTTGGGGCTCCCAGTTGGGTTCTACTGGTCCCAGTTGGGTTTTGGGTGTCCCGGTTGGGTTCTACTGGTCCCAGTTGGGTTTTGGGGCTCGCGGTTGTGTTCTACTGGTCCCAGTTGGGTTTTGGGGCACCCGGTTGGGTTCTACTGGTCCCAGTTGACTTTTGGGGTTCCCAGTTGGGTTCTACTGGTCCCAGTTGGGTTTTGGGGCTCGCGGTTGGGTTCTACTGGTCCCAGTTGCGTTTTGGGGCTCCCGGTTGGGTTCTACTGGTCCCAGTTGGGTTTTGGGGCTCCCGGTTGGGTTCTACTGGTCCCAGTTGGGTTTTGGGGCTCGCAGTTGAGTTCTACTGGTCTCAGTTGGGTTTTGATGCTCTCGGTTGGGTTCTACTGGTCCCAGTTGGGTTTTGGGGCTCCCGGTTGGGTTCTACTGGTCCCAGTAGGGTTTGGGGGCTCGCGGTTGGGTTCTACTGGTCCCAGTTGGGTTTTGGGGCTCCCAGTTGGGTTCTACTGGTCCCAGTTGGATTTTGGGTGTCCCGGTTGGGTTCTACTGGTCCCAGTTGGGTTTTGGGGCTCGCAGTTGAGTTCTACTGGTCTCAGTTGGGTTTTGATGCTCTCGGTTGGGTTCTACTGGTCCCAGTTGGGTTTTGGGTCTCCCAGTTGGGTTCTACTGGTCCCAGTTGGGTTTTGGGGCTCCCGGTTGAGTTCTACTGGTCCCAGTTGGGTTTGGGGGCTCGCGGTTGGGTTCTACTGGTCCCAGTTGGGTTTTGGGGCTCCCAGTTGGGTTCTACTGGTCCCAGTTGGGTTTTGGCGCTCCCAGTTGGGTTCTACTGGTCCCAGTTGGGTTTTGGGGCTCGCGGTTGGGTTCTACTGGTCCCAGTTGGATTTTGGGGCTCCCGGTTGCGTTCTACTGGTCCCAGTTGGGTTTTGGGGCTCCCGGTTGGGTTCTACTGGTCCCAGTTGGGTTTTGGGGCTCCCGGTTGGGTTCTACTGGTCCCAGTTGGGTTTTGGGTGTCCCGGTTGGGTTCTACTGGTCCCAGTTGGGTTTTGGGGCTCCCGGTTGGGTTCTACTGGTCCCAGTTGGGTTTTGGGGCTCGCGGTTGGGTTCTACTGGTCCCAGTTGGGTTTTAGGGCTCGCGGTTGTGTTCTACTGGTCCCAGTTGGGTTTTGGGTCTCCCAGTTGGGTTCTACTGGTCCCAGTTGGGTTTGGGGGCTCGCGGTTGGGTTCTACTGGTCCCAGTTGGGTTTTGGGGCTCCCAGTGTGTTCTACTGGTCCCAGTTGGGTTTTGGGGCACCCGGTTGGGTTCTACTGGTCCCAGTTGGCTTTTGGGGTTCCCAGTTGGCTTTTGGGGCTCCTGGTTGGGTTCTACTGGTCCCAGTTGGGTTTTGGGGCTCCCAGTTGTGTTCTACTGGTCCCAGATGGGTTTTGGGGCTCGCAGTTGCGTTCTACTGGTCTCAGTTGGGTTTTGGGGCTCCCAGTTGGGTTCTACTGGTCCCAGTTGGGTTTTGGGGCTCCCGGTTGGGTTCTACAGGTCCCAGTTGGGTTTTGGGGCTCCCGGTTGGGTTCTACTGGTCCCAGTTGGATTTTGGGGCTCCCGGTTGGGTTCTACTGGTCCCAGTTGGGTTTTGATGCTCCCGGTTGGGTTCTACTGGTCCCAGTTGGGTTTTGGGTGTCCCGGTTGGGTTCTACTGGTCCCAGTTGGGTTTTGGGGCTAGTGGTTGTGTTCTACTGGTCCCAGTTGGGTTTTGGGGCTCCCGGTTGTGTTCTACTGGTCCCAGTTGGGTTTTGGGGCTCCCAGTTGGGTTCTACTTGTCCCAGTTGGGTTTTGGGGCACCCGGTTGGGTTCTACTGGTCCCAGTTGGCTTTTGGGGCTCCCGGTTGTGTTCTACTGGTCCCAGTTGGGTTTTGGGGCTCCCGGTTGGGTTCTACTGGTCCCAGTAGGGTTTGGGGGCTCGCGGTTGGGTTCTACTGGTCCCAGTTGGGTTTTGGGGGTCGCGGTTGGGTTCTACTGGTCCCAGTTGGGTTTTGGGGCTCGCAGTTGAGTTCTACTGGTCTCAGTTGGGTTTTGATGCTCTCGGTTGGGTTCTACTGGTCCCAGTTGGGTTTTGGGGCTCCCAGTTGGGTTCTACTGGTCCCAGTTGGGTTTTGGGGCTCCCGCTTGGGTTCTACTGGTCCCAGTTGGGTTTTGGGGCTCCCGGTTGGGTTCTACTGGCCCCAGTTGGCTTTTGGGGCTCCCAGTTGGGTTCTACTGGTCCCAGTTGGGTTTTGGGGCTCCCGGTTGGGTTCTACTGGTCCCAGTTGGGTTTTGGGGCTCCCGGTTGGGTTCTACTGGTCCCAGTTGGATTTTGGGGCTCCCGGTTGGGTTCTACTGGTCCCAGTTGGGTTTTGGGGCTCCCAGTTGGGTTCTACTGGTCCGAGTTGGGTTTTGGGTGTCCCGGTTGGGTTCTACTGGTCCCAGTTGGGTTTTGGGGCTCCCAGTTGGGTTCTACTGGTCCCAGTTGGGTTTTGGGGCTCCCGGTTGTGTTCTACTGGTCCCAGTTGGGTTTTGGGGCTCCCGGTTGGGTTCTACTGGTCCCAGTTGGGTTTTGGGGCTCGCAGTTGAGTTCTACTGGTCTCAGTTGGGTTTTGATGCTCTCGGTTGGGTTCTACTGGTCCCAGTTGGGTTTTGGGGCTCCCAGTTGGGTTCTACTGGTCCCAGTTGGGTTTTGGGGCTCGCGGTTGGGTTCTACTGGTCCCAGTTGGGTTTTGGGGCTCCCGGTTGGGTTCTACTGGCCCCAGTTGGCTTTTGGGGCTCCCAGTTGGGTTCTACTGGTCCCAGTTGGGTTTTGGGGCTCCCAGTTGAGTTCTACTGGTCCCAGTTGGGTTTTGGGGCTCCCGGTTGGGTTCTACTGGTCCCAGTTGGATTTTGGGGCTCCCGGTTGGGTTCTACTGGTCCCAGTTGGGTTTTGGGGCTCGCGGTTGGGTACTACTGGTCCCAGTTGGGTTTTGGGGCTCCCGGTTGGGTTCTACTGGTCCCAGTTGGGTTTTGGGGCTCCCAGTTGGGTTCTACTGGTCCCAGTTGGGTTTTGGAGCTCCCAGTTGGGTTCTACTGGTCCCAGTTGGGTTTTGGGGCTCCCGGTTGGGTTCTACTGGTCCCAGTTGGGTTTTGGGGCTCCCAGTTGGGTTCTACTGGTCCCAGTTGGGTTTTGGGTGTCCCGGTTGGGTTCTACTGGTCCCAGTTGGATTTTGGGGCTCCCGGTTGTGTTCTACTGGTCCCAGTTGGGTTTTGGGGCTCCCGGTTGGGTTCTACTGGTCCCAGTAGGCTTTTGGGTGTCCCGGTTGGGTTCTACTGGTCCCAGTAGGCTTTTGGGTGTCCCGGTTGGGTTCTACTGGTCCCAGTTGGGTTTTGGGGCTCGCAGTTGAGTTCTACTGGTCTCAGTTGGGTTTTGATGCTCTCGGTTGGGTTCTACTGGTCCCAGTTGGGTTTTGGGTCTCCCAGTTGGGTTCTACTGGTCCCAGTTGGGTTTTGGGTGTCCCGGTTGGGTTCTACTGGTCCCAGTTGGGTTTTGGGTGTCCCGGTTGTGTTCTACTGGTCCCAGTTGGGTTTTGGGGCTCGCGGTTGGGTTCTACTTGTCCCAGTTGGGTTTTGGGTCTCCCAGTTGGGTTCTACTGGTCCCAGTTGGGTTTGGGGGCTCGCGGTTGGGTTCTACTGGTCCCAGTTGGCTTTTGGGGTTCCCAGTTGGCTTTTGGGGCTCCTGCTTGGGTTCTACTGGTCCCAGTTGGGTTTTGGGGCTCCCAGTTGTGTTCTACTGGTCCCAGATGGGTTTTGGGGCTCGCAGTTGCGTTCTACTGGTCTCAGTTGGGTTTTGGGGCTCCCAGTTGGGTTCTACTGGTCCCAGTTGGGTTTTGGGTGTCCCGGTTGGGTTCTACTGGTCCCAGTTGGGTTTTGGGGCTCCCGGTTGGGTTCTACTTGTCCCAGTTGGGTTTTGGGGCACCCGGTTGGGTTCTACTGGTCCCAGTTGGGTTTTGGGGCTCCCAGTTGGGTTCTACTGGTCCCAGTTGGGTTTTGATGCTCCCGGTTGGGTTCTACTGGTCCCAGTTGGGTTTTGGGTGTCCCGGTTGGGTTCTACTGGTCCCAGTTGGGTTTTGGGGCTAGTGGTTGTGTTCTACTGGTCCCAGTTGGGTTTTGGGGCTCCCGGTTGTGTTCTACTGGTCCCAGTTGGGTTTTGGGGCTCCCAGTTGGGTTCTACTTGTCCCAGTTGGGTTTTGGGGCACCCGGTTGGGTTCTACTGGTCCCAGTTGGGTTTTGGGGCTCCCAGTTGGGTTCTACTGGTCCCAGTTGGGTTTTGGGGCTCCCGGTTGGGTTCTACTGGTCCCAGTTGGGTTTTGGGGCTCGCAGTTGAGTTCTACTGGTCCCAGTTGGGTTTTGATGCTCTCGGTTGGGTTCTACTGGTCCCAGTTGGGTTTTGGGGCTCCCGGTTGGGTTCTACTGGTCCCAGTTGAGTTTTGGGGCTCGCGGTTGGGTTCTACTGGTCCCAGTTGCGTTTTGGGGCTCCCGGTTGGGTTCTACTGGTCCCAGTTGGGTTTTGGGGCTCCCAGTTGTGTTCTACTGGTCCCAGTTGGGTTTTGGGGCTCCCGGTTGGGTTCTACTGGCCCCAGTTGGCTTTTGGGGCTCCCAGTTGGGTTCTACTGGTCCCAGTTGGGTTTTGGCGCTCCCAGTTGGGTTCTACTGGTTCCAGTTGGGTTTTGGGGCTCCCGGTTGGGTTCTACTGGTCCCAGTTGGATTTTGGGGCTCCCGGTTGGGTTCTACTGGTCCCAGTTGGGTTTTGGGGCTCCCAGTTGGGTTCTACTGGTCCCAGTTGGGTTTTGGGTGTCCCGGTTGGGTTCTACTGGTCCCAGTTGGGTTTTGGGGCTCCCAGTTGGGTTCTACTGGTCCCAGTTGGGTTTTGGGGCTCCCGGTTGTGTTCTACTGGTCCCAGTTGGGTTTTGGGGCTCCCGGTTGGGTTCTACTGGTCCCAGTTGGGTTTTGGGGCTCGCAGTTGAGTTCTACTGGTCTCAGTTGGGTTTTGATGCTCTCGGTTGGGTTCTACTGGTCCCAGTTGGGTTTTGGGGCTCCCAGTTGGGTTCTACTGGTCCCAGTTGGGTTTTGGAGCTCCCAGTTGGGTTCTACTGGTCCCAGTTGGGTTTTGGGTGTCCCGGTTGGGTTCTACTGGTCCCAGTTGGGTTTTGGGGCTCCCAGTTGGGTTCTACTGGTCCCAGTTGGGTTTTGGGTGTCCCGGTTGGGTTCTACTGGTCCCAGTTGGATTTTGGGGCTCCCGGTTGGGTTCTACTGGTCCCAGTTGGGTTTTGGGGCTCCCGGTTGGGTTCTACTGGTCCCAGTAGGCTTTTGGGTGTCCCGGTTGGGTTCTACTGGTCCCAGTTGGGTTTTGGGGCTCGCAGTTGAGTTCTACTGGTCTCAGTTGGGTTTTGATGCTCTCGGTTGGGTTCTACTGGTCCCAGTTGGGTTTTGGGTCTCCCAGTTGGGTTCTACTGGTCCCAGTTGGGTTTTGGGTGTCCCGGTTGGGTTCTACTGGTCCCAGTTGGGTTTTGGGTGTCCCGGTTGGGTTCTACTGGTCCCAGTTGGGTTTTGGGGCTCGCGGTTGGGTTCTACTGGTCCCAGTTGGGTTTTGGGGCTCGCGGTTGGGTTCTACTGGTCCCAGTTGGGTTTTGGGGCTCGCGGTTGGGTTCTACTGGTCCCAGTTGGCTTTTGGGGCTCGCAGTTGAGTTCTACTGGTCTCAGTTGGGTTTTGATGCTCTCGGTTGGGTTCTACTGGTCCCAGTTGGGTTTTGGGGCTCGCAGTTGGGTTCTACTGGTCCCAGTTGGGTTTTGGGGCTCCTGGTTGGGTTCTACTGGTCCCAGTTGGATTTTGGGGCTCCCGGTTGGGTTCTACTGGTCCCAGTTGGATTTTGGGGCTCCCGGTTGGGTTCTACTGGTCCCAGTTGGGTTTTGGGGCTCCCGGTTGGGTTCTACTGGTCCCAGTTGGGTTTTGGGGCTCGCAGTTGAGTTCTACAGGTCTCAGTTGGGTTTTGATGCTCTCGGTTGGGTTCTACTGGTCCCAGTTGGGTTTTGGGTCTCCCAGTTGGGTTCTACTGGTCCCAGTTGGGTTTTGGGTGTCCCGGTTGGGTTCTACTGGTCCCAGTTGGGTTTTGGGGCTCCCGGTTGTGTACTACTGGTCCCAGTTGGGTTTTGGGGCTCGCGGTTGGGTTCTACTGGTCCCAGTTGGGTTTTGGGGCTCCCGGTTGGGTTCTACTGGTCCCAGTTGGGTTTTGGGGTTCGCGGTTGGGTTCTACTGGTCCCAGTTGGGTTTTGGGGCTCGCAGTTGAGTTCTACTGGTCTCAGTTGGGTTTTGATGCTCTCGGTTGGGTTCTACTTGTCCCAGTTGGGTTTTGGGTCTCCCAGTTGGGTTCTACTGGTCCCAGTTGGGTTTTGGGGCTCCCGGTTGGGTTCTACTGGTCCCAGTTGGGTTTTGGGGCTCCCGGTTGTGTTCTACTGGTCCCAGTTGGGTTTTGGGGCTCGCGGTTGGGTTCTACTGGTCCCAGTTGGGTTTTGGGTCTCCCAGTTGGGTTCTACTAGTCCCAGTTGGGTTTGGGGGCTCCCGGTTGGGTTCTACTGGTCCCAGTTGGGTTTTGGGGCTCCCAGTTGTGTTCTACTGGTCCCAGTTGGGTTTTGGGGCACCCGGTTGGGTTCTACTGGTCCCAGTTGGCTTTTGGGGTTCCCAGTTGGCTTTTGGGGCTCCTGGTTGGGTTCTACTGGTCCCAGTTGGATTTTGGGGCTCGCGGTTGGGTTCTACTGGTCCCAGATGGGTTTTGGGGCTCGCAGTTGGGTTCTACTGGTCCCAGTTGGCTTTTGGGGCTCCCAGTTGGGTTCTACTGGTCCCAGTTGGGTTTTGGGGCTCCCGGTTGGGTTCTACAGGTCCCAGTTGGGTTTTGGGGCTCCCGGTTGGGTTCTACTGGTCCCAGTTGGATTTTGGGGCTCCCGGTTGGGTTCTACTGGTCCCAGTTGGGTTTTGGGTGTCCCGGTTGGGTTCTACTGGCCCCAGTTGGCTTTTGGGGCTCCCAGTTGGGTTCTACTGGTCCCAGTTGGGTTTTGGGGCTCCCGGTTGTGTTCTACTGGTCCCAGTTGGGTTTTGGGGCTCCCAGTTGGGTTCTACTTGTCCCAGTTGGGTTTTGGGGCACCCGGTTGGGTTCTACTGGTCCCAGTTGGCTTTTGGGGCTCGCGGTTGGGTTCTACTGGTCCCAGTTGGGTTTTGGGGCTCGCGGTTGGGTTCTACTGGTCCCAGTTGGGTTTTGGGGCTCCCGGTTGGGTTCTACTGGTCCCAGTTGGGTTTTGGGGGTCGCGGTTGGGTTCTACTGGTCCCAGTTGGGTTTTGGGGCTCCCGGTTGTGTTCTACTGGTCCCAGTTGGGTTTTGGGGCTCGCAGTTGAGTTCTACTGGTCTCAGTTGGGTTTTGATGCTCTCGGTTGGGTTCTACTGGTCCCAGTTGGGTTTTGGGTCTCCCAGTTGGGTTCTACTGGTCCCAGTTGGGTTTTGGGGCTCCCGGTTGGGTTCTACTGGTCCCAGTTGGGTTTTGGGGCTCCCGGTTGGGTTCTACTGGCCCCAGTTGGCTTTTGGGGCTCCCAGTTGGGTTCTACTGGTCCCAGTTGTGTTTTGGCGCTCCCGGTTGGGTTCTACTGGTCCCAGTTGGGTTTTGGGGCTCCCGGTTGGGTTCTACTGGTCCCAGTTGGGTTTTGGGGCTCCCGGTTGGGTTCTACTGGTCCCAGTTGGGTTTTGGGGCTCCCAGTTGGGTTCTACTGGTCCGAGTTGGGTTTTGGGTGTCCCGGTTGGGTTCTACTGGTCCCAGTTGGGTTTTGGGGCTCGCAGTTGGGTTCTACTGGTCCCAGTTGGGTTTTGGGGCTCCCGGTTGTGTTCTACTGGTCCCAGTTGGGTTTTGGGGCTCCCGGTTGGGTTCTACTGGTCCCAGTTTGGTTTTGGGTCTCCCAGTTGGGTTCTACTGGTCCCAGTTGGGTTTTGGGGCTCGCGGTTGGGTTCTACTGGTCCCAGTTGGATTTTGGGGCTCCCGGTTGGGTTCTACTGGTCCCAGTTGGGTTTTGGGGCTCCCGGTTGGGTTCTACTGGTCCCAGTTGGGTTTTGGGTGTCCCGGTTGGGTTCTACTGGTCCCAGTTGGGTTTTGGGGCTCGCAGTTGAGTTCTACTGGTCTCAGTTGGGTTTTGATGCTCTCGGTTGGGTTCTACTGGTCCCAGTTGGGTTTTGGGTCTCCCAGTTGGGTTCTACTGGTCCCAGTTGGGTTTTGGGTGTCCCGGTTGGGTTCTACTGGTCCCAGTTGGGTTTTGGGTGTCCCGGTTGTGTACTACTGGTCCCAGTTGGGTTTTGGGGCTCGCGGTTGGGTTCTACTGGTCCCAGTTGCGTTTTGGGGCTCCCGGTTGGGTTCTACTGGTCCCAGTTGGGTTTTGGGGTTCCCAGTTGGGTTCTACTGGTCCCAGTTGGCTTTTGGGGCTCGCAGTTGAGTTCTACTGGTCTCAGTTGGGTTTTGATGCTCTCGGTTGGGTTCTACTGGTCCCAGTTGGGTTTTGGGTCTCCCAGTTGGGTTCTACTGGTCCCAGTTGGGTTTTGGGTGTCCCGGTTGGGTTCTACTGGTCCCAGTTGGGTTTTGGGGCTCCCGGTTGGGTTCTACTGGTCCCAGTTGGGTTTTGGGGCTCGCGGTTGGGTTCTACTGGTCCCAGTTGGGTTTTGGGGCTCGCGGTTGGGTTCTACTGGTCCCAGTTGGGTTTGGGGGCTCGCGGTTGGGTTCTACTGGTCCCAGTTGGGTTTTGGGGCTCCCGGTTGGGTTCTACTGGTCCCAGTTGGGTTTTGTGGCTCCCGGTTGTGTTCTACTGGTCCCAGTTGGGTTTTGGGGCTCGCGGTTGGGTTCTACTGGTCCCAGTTGGGTTTTGGGTCTCCCAGTTGGGTTCTACTGGTCCCAGTTGGGTTTTGGGGCACCCGGTTGGGTTCTACTGGTCCCAGTTGGCTTTTGGGGTTCCCAGTTGGCTTTTGGGGCTCCTGGTTGGGTTCTACTGGTCCCAGTTGGGTTTTGGGGCTCCCAGTTGTGTTCTACTGGTCCCAGTTGGGTTTTGGGGCTCGCAGTTGGGTTCTACTGGTCCCAGTTGGGTTTTGGGGCTCCCGGTTGGGTTCTACAGGTCCCAGTTGGGTTTTGGGGCTCCCGGTTGGGTTCTACTGGTCCCAGTTGGGTTTTGGGGCTCCCGGTTGGGTTCTACTGGTCCCAGTTGGGTTTTGGGGCTCCCGGTTGGGTTCTACTGGTCCCAGTTGGGTTTTGGGGCTCGCAGTTGGGTTCTACTGGTCCCAGTTGGGTTTTGGGGCTCCCGGTTGTGTTCTACTGGTCCCAGTTGGGTTTTGGGGCTCCCAGTTGGGTTCTACTTGTCCCAGTTGGGTTTTGGGGCACCCGATTGGGTTCTACTGGTCCCAGTTGGCTTTTGGGGCTCCCGGTTGGGTTCTACTGGTCCCAGTTGGGTTTTGGGGCTCGCGGTTGGGTTCTACTGGTCCCAGTTGGATTTTGGGGCTCCCGGTTGGGTTCTACTGGTCCCAGTTGGATTTTGGGGCTCCCGGTTGGGTTCTACTGGTCCCAGTTGGGTTTTGGGGCTCCCGGTTGGGTTCTACTGGTCCCAGTTGGGTTTTGGGGCTCGCAGTTGAGTTCTACAGGTCTCAGTTGGGTTTTGATGCTCTCGGTTGGGTTCTACTGGTCCCAGTTGGGTTTTGGGTCTCCCAGTTGGGTTCTACTGGTCCCAGTTGGGTTTTGGGTGTCCCGGTTGGGTTCTACTGGTCCCAGTTGGGTTTTGGGGCTCCCGGTTGTGTACTACTGGTCCCAGTTGGGTTTTGGGGCTCGCGGTTGGGTTCTACTGGTCCCAGTTGGGTTTTGGGGCTCCCGGTTGGGTTCTACTGGTCCCAGTTGGGCTTTGGGGTTCGCGGTTGGGTTCTACTGGTCCCAGTTGGGTTTTGGGGCTCGCAGTTGAGTTCTACTGGTCTCAGTTGGGTTTTGATGCTCTCGGTTGGGTTCTACTTGTCCCAGTTGGGTTTTGGGTCTCCCAGTTGGGTTCTACTGGTCCCAGTTGGGTTTTGGGGCTCCCGGTTGGGTTCTACTGGTCCCAGTTGGGTTTTGGGGCTCCCGGTTGTGTTCTACTGGTCCCAGTTGGGTTTTGGGGCTCGCGGTTGGGTTCTACTGGTCCCAGTTGGGTTTTGGGTCTCCCAGTTGGGTTCTACTAGTCCCAGTTGGGTTTGGGGGCTCCCGGTTGGGTTCTACTGGTCCCAGTTGGGTTTTGGGGCTCCCAGTTGTGTTCTACTGGTCCCAGTTGGGTTTTGGGGCACCCGGTTGGGTTCTACTGGTCCCAGTTGGCTTTTGGGGTTCCCAGTTGGCTTTTGGGGCTCCTGGTTGGGTTCTACTGGTCCCAGTTGGATTTTGGGGCTCGCGGTTGGGTTCTACTGGTCCCAGATGGGTTTTGGGGCTCGCAGTTGGGTTCTACTGGTCCCAGTTGGCTTTTGGGGCTCCCAGTTGGGTTCTACTGGTCCCAGTTGGGTTTTGGGGCTCCCGGTTGGGTTCTACTGGTCCCAGTTGGGTTTTGGGGCTCCCGGTTGGGTTCTACTGGTCCCAGTTGGATTTTGGGGCTCCCGGTTGGGTTCTACTGGTCCCAGTTGGGTTTTGGGTGTCCCGGTTGGGTTCTACTGGTCCCAGTTGGGTTTTGGGGCTAGTGGTTGTGTTCTACTGGTCCCAGTTGGGTTTTGGGGCTCCCGGTTGTGTTCTACTGGTCCCAGTTGGGTTTTGGGGCTCCCAGTTGGGTTCTACTTGTCCCAGTTGGGTTTTGGGGCACCCGGTTGGGTTCTACTGGTCCCAGTTGGCTTTTGGGGCTCCCGGTTGGGTTCTACTGGTCCCAGTTGGGTTTTGGGGCTCGCGGTTGGGTTCTACTGGTCCCAGTTGGGTTTTGGGGCTCCCGGTTGGGTTCTACTGGTCCCAGTTGGGTTTTGGGGGTCGCGGTTGGGTTCTACTGGTCCCAGTTGGGTTTTGGGGCTCACGGTTGTGTTCTACTGGTCCCAGTTGGGTTTTGGGGCTCGCAGTTGAGTTCTACTGGTCTCAGTTGGGTTTTGATGCTCTCGGTTGGGTTCTACTGGTCCCAGTTGGGTTTTGGGTCTCCCAGTTGGGTTCTACTGGTCCCAGTTGGGTTTTGGGGCTCCCGGTTGGGTTCTACTGGTCCCAGTTGGGTTTTGATGCTCCCGGTTGGGTTCTACTGGCCCCAGTTGGCTTTTGGGGCTCCCAGTTGGGTTCTACTGGTCCCAGTTGTGTTTTGGCGCTCCCGGTTGGGTTCTACTGGTCCCAGTTGGGTTTTGGGGCTCCCGGTTGGGTTCTACTGGTCCCAGTTGGGTTTTGGGGCTCCCGGTTGTGTTCTACTGGTCCCAGTTGGGTTTTGGGGCTCCCGGTTGGGTTCTACTGGTCCCAGTTTGGTTTTGGGGCTCCCAGTTGGGTTCTACTGGTCCCAGTTGGGTTTTGGGGCGCCCGGTTGGGTTCTACTGGTCCCAGTTGGATTTTGGGGCTCCCGGTTGGGTTCTACTGGTCCCAGTTGGGTTTTGGGTGTCCCGGTTGGGTTCTACTGGTCCCAGTTGGGTTTTGGGGCTCGCAGTTGAGTTCTACTGGTCTCAGTTGGGTTTTGATGCTCTCGGTTGGGTTCTACTGGTCCCAGTTGGGTTTTGGGTCTCCCAGTTGGGTTCTACTGGTCCCAGTTGGGTTTTGGGTGTCCCGGTTGGGTTCTACTGGTCCCAGTTGGGTTTTGGGTGTCCCGGTTGTGTACTACTGGTCCCAGTTGGGTTTTGGGGCTCGCGGTTGGGTTCTACTGGTCCCAGTTGGGTTTTGGGGCTCGCGGTTGGGTTCTACCGGTCCCAGTTGGGTTTTGGGGTTCCCAGTTGGGTTCTACTGGTCCCAGTTGGCTTTTGGGGCTCGCAGTTGAGTTCTACTGGTCTCAGTTGGGTTTTGATGCTCTCGGTTGGGTTCTACTGGTCCCAGTTGGGTTTTGGGTCTCCCAGTTGGGTTCTACTGGTCCCAGTTGGGTTTTGGGTGTCCCGGTTGGGTTCTACTGGTCCCAGTTGGGTTTTGGGGCTCCCGGTTGGGTTCTACTGGTCCCAGTTGGGTTTTGGGGCTCGCGGTTGGGTTCTACTGGTCCCAGTTGGGTTTTGGGGCTCGCGGTTGGGTTCTACTGGTCCCAGTTGGGTTTGGGGGCTCGCGGTTGGGTTCTACTGGTCCCAGTTGGGTTTTGGGGCTCCCGGTTGGGTTCTACTGGTCCCAGTTGGGTTTTGTGGCTCCCGGTTGTGTTCTACTGGTCCCAGTTGGGTTTTGGGGCTCGCGGTTGGGTTCTACTGGTCCCAGTTGGGTTTTGGGTCTCCCAGTTGGGTTCTACTGGTCCCAGTTGGGTTTTGGGGCACCCGGTTGGGTTCTACTGGTCCCAGTTGGCTTTTGGGGTTCCCAGTTGGCTTTTGGGGCTCCTGGTTGGGTTCTACTGGTCCCAGTTGGGTTTTGGGGCTCCCAGTTGTGTTCTACTGGTCCCAGTTGGGTTTTGGGGCTCGCAGTTGGGTTCTACTGGTCCCAGTTGGGTTTTGGGGCTCCCGGTTGGGTTCTACAGGTCCCAGTTGGGTTTTGGGGCTCCCGGTTGGGTTCTACTGGTCCCAGTTGGATTTTGGGGCTCCCGGTTGGGTTCTACTGGTCCCAGTTGGGTTTTGGGGCTCCCGGTTGGGTTCTACTGGTCCCAGTTGGGTTTTGGGGCTCGCAGTTGGGTTCTACTGGTCCCAGTTGGGTTTTGGGGCTCCCGGTTGTGTTCTACTGGTCCCAGTTGGGTTTTGGGGCTCCCAGTTGGGTTCTACTTGTCCCAGTTGGGTTTTGGGGCACCCGGTTGGGTTCTACTGGTCCCAGTTGGCTTTTGGGGCTCCCGGTTGGGTTCTACTGGTCCCAGTTGGGTTTTGGGGCTCGCGGTTGGGTTCTACTGGTCCCAGTTGCGTTTTGGGGCTCCCGGTTGGGTTCTACTGGTCCCAGTTGGGTTTTGGGGGTCGCGGTTGGGTTCTACTGGTCCCAGTTGGGTTTTGGGGCTAGTGGTTGTGTTCTACTGGTCCCAGTTGGGTTTTGGGGCTCGCAGTTGAGTTCTACTGGTCTCAGTTGGGTTTTGATGCTCTCGGTTGGGTTCTACTGGTCCCAGTTGGGTTTTGGGGCTCCCAGTTGGGTTCTACTGGTCCCAGTTGGGTTTTGGGGCTCCCGCTTGGGTTCTACTGGTCCCAGTTGGGTTTTGGGGCTCCCGGTTGGGTTCTACTGGCCCCAGTTGGCTTTTGGGGCTCCCAGTTGGGTTCTACTGGTCCCAGTTGGGTTTTGGGGCTCCCGGTTGGGTTCTACTGGTCCCAGTTGGGTTTTGGGTGTCCCGGTTGGGTTCTACTGGTCCCAGTTGGGTTTTGGGGCTCGCAGTTGAGTTCTACTGGTCTCAGTTGGGTTTTGATGCTCTCGGTTGGGTTCTACTGGTCCCAGTTGGGTTTTGGGGCTCGCGGTTGGGTTCTACTGGTCCCAGTTGGGTTTTGGGTGTCCCGGTTGGGTTCTACTGGTCCCAGTTGGGTTTTGGGTGTCCCGGTTGTGTACTACTGGTCCCAGTTGGGTTTTGGGGCTCGCGGTTGGGTTCTACTGGTCCCAGTTGGGTTTTGGGGCTCGCGGTTGGGTTCTACTGGTCCCAGTTGGGTTTTGGGGTTCCCAGTTGGGTTCTACTGGTCCCAGTTGGCTTTTGGGGCTCGCAGTTGAGTTCTACTGGTCTCAGTTGGGTTTTGATGCTCTCGGTTGGGTTCTACTGGTCCCAGTTGGGTTTTGGGTCTCCCAGTTGGGTTCTACTGGTCCCAGTTGGGTTTTGGGTGTCCCGGTTGGGTTCTACTGGTCCCAGTTGGGTTTTGGGGCTCCCGGTTGGGTTCTACTGGTCCCAGTTGGGTTTGGGGGCTCGCGGTTGGGTTCTACTGGTCCCAGTTGGCTTTTGGGGCTCCCAGTTGGGTTCTACTGGTCCCAGTTGGGTTTTGGGGCTCCCGGTTGGGTTCTACTGGTCCCAGTTGGGTTTTGGGGCTCCCGGTTGGGTTCTACTGGTCCCAGTTGGATTTTGGGGCTCCCGGTTGGGTTCTACTGGTCCCAGTTGGGTTTTGGCGCTCCCAGTTGGGTTCTACTGGTCCCAGTTGGGTTTTGGGGCTCCCAGTTGGGTTCTACTGGTCCCAGTTGTGTTTTGGGTCTCCCAGTTGGGTTCTACTGGTCCCAGTTGGGTTTTGGGGCTCCCGGTTGGGTTCTACAGGTCCCAGTTAGGTTTTGGGGCTCCCGGTTGGGTTCTACTGGTCCCAGTTGGATTTTGGGGCTCCCGGTTGGGTTCTACTGGTCCCAGTTGGGTTTTGGGGCTCCCGGTTGGGTTCTACTGGTCCCAGTTGGGTTTTGGGGCTCCCGGTTGGGTTCTACTGGTCCCAGTTGGGTTTTGGGACTCGCAGTTGGTTTCTACTGGTCCCAGTTGGGTTTTGGGGCTCCCGGTTGTGTTCTACTGGTCCCAGTTGGGTTTTGGGGCTCGCAGTTGGGTTCTTCTTGTCCCAGTTGGGTTTTGGGGCACCCGGTTGGGTTCTACTGGTCCCAGTTGGCTTTTGGGGTTCCCAGTTGTGTTCTACTGGTCCCAGATGGGTTTTGGGGCTCCCGGTTGGGTTCTACTGGTCCCAGTTGCGTTTTGGGGCTCCCGGTTGGGTTCTACTGGTCCCAGTTGGGTTTTGGGGCTCGCAGTTGAGTTCTACTGGTCTCAGTTGGGTTTTGATGCTCTCGGTTGGGTTCTACTGGTCCCAGTTGGGTTTTGGGGCTCCCAGTTGGGTTCTACTGGTCCCAGTTGGGTTTTGGGGCTCCCGGTTGGGTTCTACTGGTCCCTGTTGGGTTTGGGGGCTCGCGGTTGGGTTCTACTGGTCCCAGTTGGCTTTTGGGGCTCCCAGTTGGGTTCTACTGGTCCCAGTTGGGTTTTGGCGCTCCCAGTTGGGTTCTACTGGTCCCAGTTGGGTTTTGGGGCTCCCGGTTGGGTTCTACTGGTCCCAGTTGGGTTTTGGGGCTCGCGGTTGGGTTCTACTGGTCCCAGTTGGGTTTTGGGGCTCGCAGTTGAGTTCTACTGGTCTCAGTTGGGTTTTGATGCTCTCGGTTGGGTTCTACTGGTCCCAGTTGGGTTTTGGGTCTCCCAGTTGGGTTCTACTGGTCCCAGTTGGTTTTTGGGGCTCCCGGTTGTGTTCTACTGGTCCCAGTTGGGTTTTGGGGCTCCCGGTTGGGTTCTACTGGTCCAAGTTGGGTTTTGGGGCTCCCAGTTGGGTTCTACTGGTCCCAGTTGGGTTTTGGCGCTCCCAGTTGGGTTCTACTGGTTCCAGTTGGGTTTGGGTGTCCCGGTTGGGTTCTACTGGTCCCAGTTGGTTTTTGGGGCTCCCGGTTGGGTTCTACTGGTCCCAGTTGGGTTTTGGGGCTCGCGATTGGGTTCTACTGGTCCCAGTTGGGTTTTGGGGCTCGCGGTTGGGTTCTACTGGTCCCAGTTGGATTTTGGGGCTCCCGGTTGGGTTCTACTGGTCCCAGTTGGGTTTTGGGGCTCCCAGTTGTGTTCTACTGGTCCCAGTTGGGTTTTGGGTGTCCCGGTTGGGTTCTACTGGTCCCAGTTGGGTTTTGGGGCTCGCGGTTGGGTTCTACTGGTCCCAGTTGGGTTTTGGGGCTCCCGGTTGTGTTCTACTGGTCCCAGTTGGGTTTTGGGGCTCCCGGTTGTGTTCTACTGGTCCCAGTTGGGTTTTGGGGCTCCCAGTTGGGTTCTACTGGTCCCAGTTGGGTTTTGGGGCTCCCGGTTGGGTTCTACTGGTCCCAGTTGGATTTTGGGGCTCCCGGTTGGGTTCTACTGGTCCCAGTTGGGTTTTGGGTGTCCCGGTTGGGTTCTACTGGTCCCAGTTGGGTTTTGGGGCTCGCAGTTGAGTTCTACTGGTCTCAGTTGGGTTTTGATGCTCTCGGTTGGGTTCTACTGGTCCCAGTTGGGTTTTGGGTCTCCCAGTTGGGTTCTACTGGTCCCAGGTGGGTTTTGGGTGTCCCGGTTGGGTTCTACTGGTCCCAGTTGGGTTTTGGGTGTCCCGGTTGGGTTCTACTGGTCCCAGTTGGGTTTTGGGGCTCGCGGTTGGGTTCTACTGGTCCCAGTTGGGTTTTGGGGCTCGCGGTTGGGTTCTACTGGTCCCAGTTGTGTTTTGGGGCTCGCGGTTGGGTTCTACTGGTCCCAGTTGGGTTTGGGGGCTCGCGGTTGGGTTCTACTGGTCCCAGTTGGGTTTTGGGGCTCCCAGTTGGGTTCTACAGGTCCCAGTTGGGTTTTGGGGCTCGCGGTTGGGTTCTACTGGTCCCAGTTGGCTTTTGGGGTTCCCAGTTGGCTTTTGGGGCTCCTGGTTGGGTTCTACTGGTCCCAGTTGGGTTTTGGGGCTCCCAGTTGTGTTCTACTGGTCCCAGATGGGTTTTGGGGCTCGCAGTTGGGTTCTACTGGTCCCAGTTGTGTTTTGGGGCTCCCAGTTGGGTTCTACTGGTCCCAGTTGGGTTTTGGGGCTCCCGGTTGGGTTCTACAGGTCCCAGTTAGGTTTTGGGGCTCCCGGTTGGGTTCTACTGGTCCCAGTTGGATTTTGGGTGTCCCGGTTGGGTTCTACTGGTCCCAGTTGGGTTTTGGGGCTCCCGGTTGGGTTCTACTGGTCCCAGTTGGGTTTTGGGGCTCCCGGTTGGGTTCTACTGGTCCCAGTTGGGTTTTGGGACTCGCAGTTGGTTTCTACTGGTCCCAGTTGGGTTTTGGGGCTCCCGGTTGTGTTCTACTGGTCCCAGTTGGGTTTTGGGGCTCCCAGTTGGGTTCTTCTTGTCCCAGTTGGGTTTTGGGGCACCCGGTTGGGTTCTACTGGTCCCAGTTGGCTTTTGGGGTTCCCAGTTGGGTTCTACTGGTCCCAGTTGGGTTTTGGGGCTCCCGGTTGGGTTCTACTGGTCCCAGTTGGGTTTTGGGGCTCCCGGTTGGGTTCTACAGGTCCCAGTTGGGTTTTGGGGCTCCCGGTTGGGTTCTACTGGTCCCAGTTGGATTTTGGGGCTCCCGGTTGGGTTCTACTGGTCCCAGTTGGGTTTTGGGGCTCCCGGTTGTGTTCTACTGGTCCCAGATGGGTTTTGGGGCTCCCGGTTGCGTTCTACTGGTCCCAGTTGCGTTTTGGGGCTCCCGGTTGGGTTCTACTGGTCCCAGTTGTGTTTTGGGGCTCGCAGTTGAGTTCTACTGGTCTCAGTTGGGTTTTGATGCTCTCGGTTGGGTTCTACTGGTCCCAGTTGGGTTTTGGGGCTCCCAGTTGGGTTCTACTGGTCCCAGTTGGGTTTTGGCGCTCCCGGTTGGGTTCTACTGGTCCCTGTTGGGTTTGGGGGCTCGCGGTTGGGTTCTACTGGTCCCAGTTGGGTTTTGGGGCTCCCAGTTGGGTTCTACTGGTCCCAGTTGGGTTTTGGCGCTCCCAGTTGGGTTCTACTGGTCCCAGTTGGGTTTTGGGGCTCCCGGTTGGGTTCTACTGGTCCCAGTTGGATTTTGGGGCTCCCGGTTGGGTTCTACTGGTCCCAGTTGGGTTTTGGGTGTCCCGGTTGGGTTCTACTGGTCCCAGTTGGGTTTTGGGGCTCGCAGTTGAGTTCTACTGGTCTCAGTTGGGTTTTGATGCTCTCGGTTGGGTTCTACTGGTCCCAGTTGGGTTTTGGGTCTCCCAGTTGGGTTCTACTGGTCCCAGGTGGGTTTTGGGTGTCCCGGTTGGGTTCTACTGGTCCCAGTTGGGTTTTGGGGCTCCCGGTTGGGTTCTACTGGTCCCAGTTGGGTTTTGGGGCTCGCGGTTGGGTTCTACTGGTCCCAGTTGGGTTTTGGGGCTCGCGGTTGGGTTCTACTGGTCCCAGTTGTGTTTTGGGGCTCGCGGTTGGGTTCTACTGGTCCCAGTTGGGTTTGGGGGCTCGCGGTTGGGTTCTACTGGTCCCAGTTGGGTTTTGGGGCTCCCAGTTGGGTTCTACAGGTCCCAGTTGGGTTTTGGGGCTCGCGGTTGGGTTCTACTGGTCCCAGTTGGCTTTTGGGGTTCCCAGTTGGCTTTTGGGGCTCCTGGTTGGGTTCTACTGGTCCCAGTTGGGTTTTGGGGCTCCCAGTTGTGTTCTACTGGTCCCAGATGGGTTTTGGGGCTCGCAGTTGGGTTCTACTGGTCCCAGTTGTGTTTTGGGGCTCCCAGTTGGGTTCTACTGGTCCCAGTTGGGTTTTGGGGCTCCCGGTTGGGTTCTACAGGTCCCAGTTAGGTTTTGGGGCTCCCGGTTGGGTTCTACTGGTCCCAGTTGGATTTTGGGTGTCCCGGTTGGGTTCTACTGGTCCCAGTTGGGTTTTGGGGCTCCCGGTTGGGTTCTACTGGTCCCAGTTGGGTTTTGGGTGTCCCGGTTGGGTTCTACTGGTCCCAGTTGGGTTTTGGGACTCGCAGTTGGTTTCTACTGGTCCCAGTTGGGTTTTGGGGCTCCCGGTTGTGTTCTACTGGTCCCAGTTGGGTTTTGGGGCTCCCAGTTGGGTTCTTCTTGTCCCAGTTGGGTTTTGGGGCACCCGGTTGGGTTCTACTGGTCCCAGTTGGCTTTTGGGGTTCCCAGTTGGGTTCTACTGGTCCCAGTTGGGTTTTGGGGCTCCCGGTTGGGTTCTACTGGTCCCAGTTGGGTTTTGGGGCTCCCGGTTGGGTTCTACAGGTCCCAGTTGGGTTTTGGGGCTCCCGGTTGGGTTCTACTGGTCCCAGTTGGATTTTGGGGCTCCCGGTTGGGTTCTACTGGTCCCAGTTGGGTTTTGGGGCTCCCGGTTGTGTTCTACTGGTCCCAGATGGGTTTTGGGGCTCCCGGTTGCGTTCTACTGGTCCCAGTTGCGTTTTGGGGCTCCCGGTTGGGTTCTACTGGTCCCAGTTGTGTTTTGGGGCTCGCATTTGAGTTCTACTGGTCTCAGTTGGGTTTTGATGCTCTCGGTTGGGTTCTACTGGTCCCAGTTGGGTTTTGGGGCTCCCAGTTGGGTTCTACTGGTCCCAGTTGGGTTTTGGCGCTCCCGGTTGGGTTCTACTGGTCCCAGTTGGGTTTGGGGGCTCGCGGTTGGGTTCTACTGGTCCCAGTTGGCTTTTGGGGCTCCCAGTTGGGTTCTACTGGTCCCAGTTGGGTTTTGGCGCTCCCAGTTGGGTTCTACTGGTCCCAGTTGGGTTTTGGGGCTCCCGGTTGGGTTCTACTGGTCCCAGTTGGGTTTTGGCGCTCCCGGTTGGGTTCTACTGGTCCCAGTTGGGTTTTGGGGCTCGCAGTTGAGTTCTACTGGTCTCAGTTGGGTTTTGATGCTCTCGGTTGGGTTCTACTGGTCCCAGTTGGGTTTTGGGGCTCGCAGTTGGGTTCTACTGGTCCCAGTTGGGTTTTGGGGCTCCCGGTTGGGTTCTACTATCTCAGTTGGGTTTTGATGCTCTCGGTTGGGTTCTACTGGTCCCAGTTGGGTTTTGGGGCTCCCAGTTGGGTTCTACTGGTCCCAGTTGGGTTTTGGGGCTCCCGGTTGTGTTCTACTGGTCCCAGTTGGGTTTTGGGGCTCCCAGTTGGGTTCTACTGGTCCCAGTTGGGTTTTGGGGCACCCGGTTGGGTTCTACTGGTCCCAGTTGGCTTTTGGGGTTCCCAGTTGGGTTCTACTGGTCCCAGTTGGGTTTTGGGGCTCCCGGTTGGGTTCTACTGGTCCGAGTTGGGTTTTGGGTGTCCCGGTTGGGTTCTACTGGTCCCAGTTGGGTTTTGGGGCTAGTGGTTTTGTTCTACTGGTCCCAGTTGGGTTTGGGGGCTCCCGGTTGGGTTCTACTGGTCCCAGTTGGGTTTTGGGGCTCACGGTTGTGTACTACTGGTCCCAGTTGGGTTTTGGGGCTCGCGGTTGGGTTCTACTGGTCCCAGTTGGGTTTTGGGGCTCGCGGTTGGGTTCTACTGGTCCCAGTTGGGTTTTGGGGCTCGCGGTTGGGTTCTACTGGTCCCAGTTGGCTTTTGGGGCTCGCAGTTGAGTTCTACTGGTCTCAGTTGGGTTTTGATGCTCTCGGTTGGGTTCTACTGGTCCCAGTTGGGTTTTGGGTCTCCCAGTTGGGTTCTACTGGTCCCAGTTGGGTTTTGGGTGTCCCGGTTGGGTTCTACTGGTCCCAATTGGGTTTTGGGGCTCCCGGTTGGGTTCTACTGGTCCCAGTTGGGTTTTGGGGCTCGCGGTTGGGTTCTACTGGTCCCAGTTGGGTTTTGGGGCTCGCGGTTGGGTTCTACTGGTCCCAGTTGGGTTTGGGGGTTCGCGGTTGGGTTCTACTGGTCCCAGTTGGGTTTTGGGGCTCCCAGTTGTGTTCTACTGGTCCCAGTTGGGTTTTGGGGCTCGCGGTTGGGTTCTACTGGTCCCAGTTGGCTTTTGGGGTTCCCAGTTGGCTTTTGGGGCTCCTGGTTGGGTTCTACTGGTCCCAGTTGGGTTTTGGGGCTCCCAGTTGTGTTCTACTGGTCCCAGATGGGTTTTGGGGCTCCCAGTTGGGTTCTACTGGTCCCAGTTGTGTTTTGGGGCTCCCAGTTGGGTTCTACTGGTCCCAGTTGGGTTTTGGGGCTCCCGGTTGGGTTCTACAGGTCCCAGTTAGGTTTTGGGGCTCCCGGTTGGGTTCTACTGGTCCCAGTTGGATTTTGGGGCTCCCGGTTGGGTTCTACTGGTCCCAGTTGCGTTTTGGGGCTCCCGGTTGGGTTCTACTGGTCCCAGTTGGGTTTTGGGGCTCGCAGTTGAGTTCTACTGGTCTCAGTTGGGTTTTGATGCTCTCGGTTGGGTTCTACTGGTCCCAGTTGGGTTTTGGGGCTCCCAGTTGGGTTCTACTGGTCCCAGTTGGGTTTTGGGGCTCCCGGTTGGGTTCTACTGGTCCCAGTTGGGTTTTGGGGCTCCCAGTTGGGTTCTACTGGTCCCAGTTGGGTTTTGGCGCTCCCAGTTGGGTTCTACTGGTCCCAGTTGGATTTTGGGGCTCCCGGTTGGGTTCTACTGGTCCCAGTTGGGTTTTGGGGCTCGCGATTGGGTTCTACTGGTCCCAGGTGGGTTTTGGGGCTCGCGGTTGGGTTCTACTGGTCCCAGTTGGCTTTTGGGCCTCCCAGTTGGGTTCTACTGGTCCCAGTTGGCTTTTGGGGCTCCCAGTTGGGTTCTACTGGTCCCAGTTGGGTTTTGGCGCTCCCAGTTGGGTTCTACTGGTCCCAGTTGGGTTTTGGGGCTCCTGGTTGGGTTCTACTGGTCCCAGTTGGATTTTGGGGCTCCCGGTTGGGTTCTACTGGTCCCAGTTGGGTTTTGGGGCTCCCAGTTGGGTTCTACTGGTCCCAGTTGGGTTTTGGGTGTCCCGGTTGGGTTCTACTGGTCCCAGTTAAGTTTTGGGGCTCGCGGTTGGGTTCTACTGGTCCCAGTTGCGTTTTGGGGCTCCCGGTTGGGTTCTACTGGTCCCAGTTGGGTTTTGGGGCTCCCGGTTGGGTTCTACTGGTCCCAGTTGGGTTTTGGGGCTCGCAGTTGAGTTCTACTGGTCTCAGTTGGGTTTTGATGCTCTCGGTTGGGTTCTACTGGTCCCAGTTGGGTTTTGGGGCTCGCAGTTGGGTTCTACTGGTCCCAGTTGGGTTTTGGGGCTCCCGGTTGGGTTCTACTATCTCAGTTGGGTTTTGATGCTCTCGGTTGGGTTCTACTGGTCCCAGTTGGGTTTTGGGGCTAGTGGTTGTGTTCTACTGGTCCCAGTTGGGTTTTGGGGCTCCCGGTTGTGTTCTACTGGTCCCAGTTGGGTTTTGGGGCTCCCAGTTGGGTTCTACTGGTCCCAGTTGGGTTTTGGGGCACCCGGTTGGGTTCTACTGGTCCCAGTTGGCTTTTGGGGCACCCGGTTGGGTTCTACTGGTCCCAGTTGGGTTTTGGGGCTCCCGGTTGGGTTCTACTGGTCCGAGTTGGGTTTTGGGTGTCCCGGTTGGGTTCTACTGGTCCCAGTTGGGTTTTGGGGCTAGTGGTTTTGTTCTACTGGTCCCAGTTGGGTTTGGGGGCTCCCGGTTGGGTTCTACTGGTCCCAGTTGGGTTTTGGGGCTCACGGTTGGGTTCTACTGGTCCCAGTTGGGTTTGGGGGCTCGCGGTTGGGTTCTACTTGTCCCAGTTGGGTTTGGGGGCTCGCGGTTGGGTTCTACTGGTCCCAGTTGGCTTTTGGGGCTCCCAGTTGGGTTCTACTGGTCCCAGTTGGGTTTTGGGGCTCGCAGTTGGGTTCTACTGGTGCCAGTTGGGTTTTGGGGCTCGCGGTTGGGTTCTACTGGTCCCAGTTGGGTTTTGGGTGTCCCGGTTGGGTTCTACTGGTCCCAGTTGGGTTTTGGGACTCGCAGTTGGTTTCTACTGGTCCCAGTTGGGTTTGGGGGCTCGCGGTTGGGTTCTACTGGTCCCAGTTGGCTTTTGGGGCTCCCAGTTGGGTTCTACTGGTCCCAGTTGGGTTTTGGGGCTCCCGGTTGGGTTCTACTGGTCCCAGTTGGGTTTTGGGGCTCCCGGTTGGGTTCTACTGGTCCCAGTTGGATTTTGGGGCTCCCGGTTGGGTTCTACTGGTCCCAGTTGGGTTTTGGTGCTCCCAGTTGGGTTCTACTGGTCCCAGTTGGGTTTTGGGGCTCCCAGTTGGGTTCTACTGGTCCCAGTTGGCTTTTGGGGCTCGCAGTTGAGTTCTACTGGTCTCAGTTGGGTTTTGATGCTCTCGGTTGGGTTGTACTGGTCCGAGTTGGGTTTTGGGTCTCCCAGTTGGGTTCTACTGGTCCCAGTTGGGTTTTGGGTGTCCCGGTTGTGTTCTACTGGTCCCAATTGGGTTTTGGGGCTCCCGGTTGTGTTCTACTGGTCCCAGTTGGGTTTTGGGGCTCGCGGTTGGGTTCTACTGGTCCCAGTTGGGTTTTGGGGCTCCCGGTTGGGTTCTACTGGTCCCAGTTGGGTTTGGGGGCTCGCGGTTGGGTTCTACTGGTCCCAGTTGGGTTTTGGGGCTCCCGGTTGGGTTCTACTGGTCCCAGTTGGGTTTTGGGGCTCCCAGTTGTGTTCTACTGGTCCCAGTTGGGTTTTGGGGCTCGCGGTTGGGTTCTACTGGTCCCAGTTGGCTTTTGGGGTTCCCAGTTGGCTTTTGGGGCTCCTGGTTGGGTTCTACTGGTCCCAGTTGGGTTTTGGGGCTCCCAGTTGTGTTCTACTGGTCCCAGATGGGTTTTGGGGCTCCCAGTTGGGTTCTACTGGTCCCAGTTGTGTTTTGGGGCTCCCAGTTGGGTTCTACTGGTCCCAGTTGGGTTTTGGGGCTCCCGGTTGGGTTCTACAGGTCCCAGTTAGGTTTTGGGGCTCCCGGTTGGGTTCTACTGGTCCCAGTTGGATTTTGGGGCTCCCGGTTGGGTTCTACTGGTCCCAGTTGCGTTTTGGGGCTCCCGGTTGGGTTCTACTGGTCCCAGTTGGGTTTTGGGGCTCGCAGTTGAGTTCTACTGGTCTCAGTTGGGTTTTGATGCTCTCGGTTGGGTTCTACTGGTCCCAGTTGGGTTTTGGGGCTCCCAGTTGGGTTCTACTGGTCCCAGTTGGGTTTTGGGGCTCCCGGTTGGGTTCTACTGGCCCCAGTTGGCTTTTGGGGCTCCCAGTTGGGTTCTACTGGTCCCAGTTGGGTTTTGGCGCTCCCAGTTGGGTTCTACTGGTCCCAGTTGGGTTTTGGGGCTCCCGGTTGGGTTCTACTGGTCCCAGTTGGATTTTGGGGCTCCCGGTTGGGTTCTACTGGTCCCAGTTGGGTTTTGGGGCTCGCGATTGGGTTCTACTGGTCCCAGGTGGGTTTTGGGGCTCGCGGTTGGGTTCTACTGGTCCCAGTTGGCTTTTGGGCCTCCCAGTTGGGTTCTACTGGTCCCAGTTGGGTTTTGGGTCTCCCAGTTGGGTTCTACTGGTCCCAGTTGGCTTTTGGGCCTCCCAGTTGGGTTCTACTGGTCCCAGTTGGCTTTTGGGGCTCCCAGTTGGGTTCTACTGGTCCCAGTTGGGTTTTGGGGCTCCTGGTTGGGTTCTACTGGTCCCAGTTGGATTTTGGGGCTCCCGGTTGGGTTCTACTGGTCCCAGTTGGGTTTTGGGGCTCCCAGTTGGGTTCTACTGTTCCGAGTTGGGTTTTGGGTGTCCCGGTTGGGTTCTACTGGTCCCAGTTAAGTTTTGGGGCTCGCGGTTGGGTTCTACTGGTCCCAGTTGCGTTTTGGGGCTCCCGGTTGGGTTCTACTGGTCCCAGTTGGGTTTTGGGGCTCCCGGTTGGGTTCTACTGGTCCCAGTTGGGTTTTGGGTCTCCCAGTTGAGTTCTACTGGTCTCAGTTGGGTTTTGATGCTCTCGGTTGGGTTCTACTGGTCCCAGTTGGGTTTTGGGGCTCGCAGTTGGGTTCTACTGGTCCCAGTTGGGTTTTGGGGCTCCCGGTTGGGTTCTACTATCTCAGTTGGGTTTTGATGCTCTCGGTTGGGTTCTACTGGTCCCAGTTGGGTTTTGGGGCTAGTGGTTGTGTTCTACTGGTCCCAGTTGGGTTTTGGGGCTCCCGGTTGTGTTCTACTGGTCCCAGTTGGGTTTTGGGGCTCCCAGTTGGGTTCTACTGGTCCCAGTTGGGTTTTGGGGCACCCGGTTGGGTTCTACTGGTCCCAGTTGGCTTTTGGGGTTCCCAGTTGGGTTCTACTGGTCCCAGTTGGGTTTTGGGGCTCCCGGTTGGGTTCTACTGGTCCGAGTTGGCTTTTGGGGTTCCCAGTTGGGTTCTACTGGTCCCAGTTGGGTTTTGGGGCTCCCGGTTGGGTTCTACTGGTCCGAGTTGGGTTTTTGGTGTCCCGGTTGGGTTCTACTGGTCCCAGTTGGGTTTTGGGGCTAGTGGTTTTGTTCTACTGGTCCCAGTTGGGTTTGGGGGCTCCCGGTTGGGTTCTACTGGTCCCAGTTGGGTTTTGGGGCTCACGGTTGGGTTCTACTGGTCCCAGTTGGGTTTGGGGGCTCGCGGTTGGGTTCTACTTGTCCCAGTTGGGTTTGGGGGCTCGCGGTTGGGTTCTACTGGTCCCAGTTGGCTTTTGGGGCTCCCAGTTGGGTTCTACTGGTCCCAGTTGGGTTTTGGGGCTCGCAGTTGGGTTCTACTGGTGCCAGTTGGGTTTTGGGGCTCGCGGTTGGGTTCTACTGGTCCCAGTTGGGTTTTGGGTGTCCCGGTTGGGTTCTACTGGTCCCAGTTGGGTTTTGGGACTCGCAGTTGGTTTCTACTGGTCCCAGTTGGGTTTGGGGGCTCGCGGTTGGGTTCTACTGGTCCCAGTTGGCTTTTGGGGCTCCCAGTTGGGTTCTACTGGTCCCAGTTGGGTTTTGGGGCTCCCGGTTGGGTTCTACTGGTCCCAGTTGGGTTTTGGGGCTCCCGGTTGGGTTCTACTGGTCCCAGTTGGATTTTGGGGCTCCCGGTTGGGTTCTACTGGTCCCAGTTGGGTTTTGGTGCTCCCAGTTGGGTTCTACTGGTCCCAGTTGGGTTTTGGGGCTCCCAGTTGGGTTCTACTGGTCCCAGTTGGCTTTTGGGGCTCGCAGTTGAGTTCTACTGGTCTCAGTTGGGTTTTGATGCTCTCGGTTGGGTTGTACTGGTCCGAGTTGGGTTTTGGGTCTCCCAGTTGGGTTCTACTGGTCCCAGTTGGGTTTTGGGTGTCCCGGTTGTGTTCTACTGGTCCCAATTGGCTTTTGGGGCTCCCGGTTGTGTTCTACTGGTCCCAGTTGGGTTTTGGGGCTCGCGGTTGGGTTCTACTGGTCCCAGTTGGGTTTTGGGGCTCCCGGTTGGGTTCTACTGGTCCCAGTTGGGTTTGGGGGCTCGCGGTTGGGTTCTACTGGTCCCAGTTGGGTTTTGGGGCTCCCGGTTGGGTTCTACTGGTCCCAGTTGGGTTTTGGGGCTCCCAGTTGTGTTCTACTGGTCCCAGTTGGGTTTTGGGGCTCGCGGTTGGGTTCTACTGGTCCCAGTTGGCTTTTGGGGTTCCCAGTTGGCTTTTGGGGCTCCTGGTTGGGTTCTACTGGTCCCAGTTGGGTTTTGGGGCTCCCAGTTGTGTTCTACTGGTCCCAGATGGGTTTTGGGGCTCCCAGTTGGGTTCTACTGGTCCCAGTTGTGTTTTGGGGCTCCCAGTTGGGTTCTACTGGTCCCAGTTGGGTTTTGGGGCTCCCGGTTGGGTTCTACAGGTCCCAGTTAGGTTTTGGGGCTCGCGGTTGGGTTCTACTGGTCCCAGTTGGATTTTGGGGCTCCCGGTTGGGTTCTACTGGTCCCAGTTGCGTTTTGGGGCTCCCGGTTGGGTTCTACTGGTCCCAGTTGGGTTTTGGGGCTCGCAGTTGAGTTCTACTGGTCTCAGTTGGGTTTTGATGCTCTCGGTTGGGTTCTACTGGTCCCAGTTGGGTTTTGGGGCTCCCAGTTGGGTTCTACTGGTCCCAGTTGGGTTTTGGGGCTCCCGGTTGGGTTCTACTGGCCCCAGTTGGCTTTTGGGGCTCCCAGTTGGGTTCTACTGGTCCCAGTTGGGTTTTGGCGCTCCCAGTTGGGTTCTACTGGTCCCAGTTGGGTTTTGGGGCTCCCGGTTGGGTTCTACTGGTCCCAGTTGGATTTTGGGGCTCCCGGTTGGGTTCTACTGGTCCCAGTTGGGTTTTGGGGCTCGCGATTGGGTTCTACTGGTCCCAGGTGGGTTTTGGGGCTCGCGGTTGGGTTCTACTGGTCCCAGTTGGCTTTTGGGCCTCCCAGTTGGGTTCTACTGGTCCCAGTTGGGTTTTGGGTCTCCCAGTTGGGTTCTACTGGTCCCAGTTGGCTTTTGGGCCTCCCAGTTGGGTTCTACTGGTCCCAGTTGGCTTTTGGGGCTCCCAGTTGGGTTCTACTGGTCCCAGTTGGGTTTTGGGGCTCCTGGTTGGGTTCTACTGGTCCCAGTTGGATTTTGGGGCTCCCGGTTGGGTTCTACTGGTCCCAGTTGGGTTTTGGGGCTCCCAGTTGGGTTCTACTGGTCCGAGTTGGGTTTTGGGTGTCCCGGTTGGGTTCTACTGGTCCCAGTTAAGTTTTGGGGCTCGCGGTTGGGTTCTACTGGTCCCAGTTGGGTTTTGGGGCTCCCGGTTGGGTTCTACTGGTCCCAGTTGGGTTTTGGGGCTCCCGGTTGGGTTCTACTGGTCCCAGTTGGGTTTTGGGTCTCCCAGTTGAGTTCTACTGGTCTCAGTTGGGTTTTGATGCTCTCGGTTGGGTTCTACTGGTCCCAGTTGGGTTTTGGGGCTCGCAGTTGGGTTCTACTGGTCCCAGTTGGGTTTTGGGGCTCCCGGTTGGGTTCTACTATCTCAGTTGGGTTTTGATGCTCTCGGTTGGGTTCTACTGGTCCCAGTTGGGTTTTGGGGCTAGTGGTTGTGTTCTACTGGTCCCAGTTGGGTTTTGGGGCTCCCGGTTGTGTTCTACTGGTCCCAGTTGGGTTTTGGGGCTCCCAGTTGGGTTCTACTGGTCCCAGTTGGGTTTTGGGGCACCCGGTTGGGTTCTACTGGTCCCAGTTGGCTTTTGGGGTTCCCAGTTGGGTTCTACTGGTCCCAGTTGGGTTTTGGGGCTCCCGGTTGGGTTCTACTGGTCCGAGTTGGCTTTTGGGGTTCCCAGTTGGGTTCTACTGGTCCCAGTTGGGTTTTGGGGCTCCCGGTTGGGTTCTACTGGTCCGAGTTGGGTTTTTGGTGTCCCGGTTGGGTTCTACTGGTCCCAGTTGGGTTTTGGGGCTAGTGGTTTTGTTCTACTGGTCCCAGTTGGGTTTGGGGGCTCCCGGTTGGGTTCTACTGGTCCCAGTTGGGTTTTGGGGCTCACGGTTGGGTTCTACTGGTCCCAGTTGGGTTTGGGGGCTCGCGGTTGGGTTCTACTTGTCCCAGTTGGGTTTGGGGGCTCGCGGTTGGGTTCTACTGGTCCCAGTTGGCTTTTGGGGCTCCCAGTTGGGTTCTACTGGTCCCAGTTGGGTTTTGGGGCTCGCAGTTGGGTTCTACTGGTGCCAGTTGGGTTTTGGGGCTCGCGGTTGGGTTCTACTGGTCCCAGTTGGGTTTTGGGTCTCCCAGTTGGGTTCTACTGGTCCCAGTTGGGTTTTGGGGCTCCCGGTTGGGTTCTACTGGTCCCAGTTGGGTTTGGGGGCTCGCGGTTGGGTTCTACTGGTCCCAGTTGGGTTTTGGGGCTCCCAGTTGGGTTCTACTGGTCCCAGTTGGGTTTTGGGGCTCCCGGTTGGGTTCTACTGGTCCCAGTTGGGTTTTGGGGCTCCCGGTTGGGTTCTACTGGTCCCAGTTGGGTTTTGGGGCTCCCGGTTGGGTTCTACTGGTCCCAGTTGGGTTTTGGCGCTCCCAGTTGGGTTCTACTGGTCCCAGTTGGGTTTTGGGGCTCCCAGTTGGGTTCTACTGGTCCCAGTTGGCTTTTGGGGCTCGCAGTTGAGTTCTACTGGTCTCAGTTGGGTTTTGATGCTCTCGGTTGGGTTGTACTGGTCCGAGTTGGGTTTTGGGTCTCCCAGTTGGGTTCTACTGGTCCCAGTTGGGTTTTGGGGCACCCGGTTGGGTTCTACTGGTCCCAGTTGGGTTTTGGGGCTCCCGGTTGGGTTCTACTGGTCCCAGTTGGGTTTTGGGGCTCGCAGTTGAGTTCTACTGGTCTCAGTTGGTTTTTGATTCTCTCGGTTGGGTTCTACTGGTCCCAGTTGGGTTTTGGGTCTCCCAGTTGGGTTCTACTGGTCCCAGTTGGGTTTTGGGTGTCCCGGTTGTGTTCTACTGGTCCCAGTTGGGTTTTGGGGCTCCCGGTTGTGTTCTACTGGTCCCAGTTGGGTTTTGGGGCACCCGGTTGGGTTCTACTGGTCCCAGTTGGGTTTTGGGTCTCCCAGTTGGGTTCTACTGGTCCCAGTTGGGTTTTGGGTGTCCCGGTTGTGTTCTACTGGTCCCAGTTGGGTTTTGGGGCTCCCGGTTGTGTTCTACTGGTCCCAGTTGGGTTTTGGGGCTCGCGGTTGGGTTCTACTGGTCCCAGTTGGGTTTTGGGGCTCCCGGTTGGGTTCTACTGGTCCCAGTTGGGTTTTGGGGCTCCCGGTTGGGTTCTACTGGTCCCAGTTGGGTTTTGGGGCTCCCAGTTGGGTTCTACTGGTCCCAGTTGGGTTTTGGGGCACCCGGTTGGGTTCTACTGGTCCCAGTTGGCTTTTGGGGTTCCCAGTTGGGTTCTACTGGTCCCAGTTGGGTTTTGGGGCTCCCGGTTGGGTTCTACTGGTCCGAGTTGGCTTTTGGGGTTCCCAGTTGGGTTCTACTGGTCCCAGTTGGGTTTTGGGGCTCCCGGTTGGGTTCTACTGGTCCGAGTTGGGTTTTTGGTGTCCCGGTTGGGTTCTACTGGTCCCAGTTGGGTTTTGGGGCTAGTGGTTTTGTTCTACTGGTCCCAGTTGGGTTTGGGGGCTCCCGGTTGGGTTCTACTGGTCCCAGTTGGGTTTTGGGGCTCACGGTTGGGTTCTACTGGTCCCAGTTGGGTTTGGGGGCTCGCGGTTGGGTTCTACTTGTCCCAGTTGGGTTTGGGGGCTCGCGGTTGGGTTCTACTGGTCCCAGTTGGCTTTTGGGGCTCCCAGTTGGGTTCTACTGGTCCCAGTTGGGTTTTGGGGCTCGCAGTTGGGTTCTACTGGTGCCAGTTGGGTTTTGGGGCTCGCGGTTGGGTTCTACTGGTCCCAGTTGGGTTTTGGGTCTCCCAGTTGGGTTCTACTGGTCCCAGTTGGGTTTTGGGGCTCCCGGTTGGGTTCTACTGGTCCCAGTTGGGTTTGGGGGCTCGCGGTTGGGTTCTACTGGTCCCAGTTGGGTTTTGGGGCTCCCAGTTGGGTTCTACTGGTCCCAGT
Organism: Falco punctatus; assembly: GCF_963210335.1. Lineage (NCBI taxonomy): Eukaryota > Metazoa > Chordata > Aves > Falconiformes > Falconidae > Falco > Falco punctatus. The sequence continues at coordinate 250,330 of NW_027660261.1, forward strand.
TGGGTTTTGGGGCTCCCGGTTGGGTTCTACTGGTCCCAGTTGGGTTTTGGGGCTCGCGGTTGGGTTCTACTGGTCCCAGTTGGGTTTTGGGGCTCCCGGTTGGGTTCTACTGGTCCCAGTTGGGTTTTGGCGCTCCCAGTTGGGTTCTACTGGTCCCAGTTGGGTTTTGGGGCTCCCAGTTGGGTTCTACTGGTCCCAGTTGGCTTTTGGGGCTCGCAGTTGAGTTCTACTGGTCTCAGTTGGGTTTTGATGCTCTCGGTTGGGTTGTACTGGTCCGAGTTGGGTTTTGGGTCTCCCAGTTGGGTTCTACTGGTCCCAGTTGGGTTTTGGGGCACCCGGTTGGGTTCTACTGGTCCCAGTTGGGTTTTGGGGCTCCCGGTTGGGTTCTACTGGTCCCAGTTGGGTTTTGGGGCTCGCAGTTGAGTTCTACTGGTCTCAGTTGGTTTTTGATTCTCTCGGTTGGGTTCTACTGGTCCCAGTTGGGTTTTGGGTCTCCCAGTTGGGTTCTACTGGTCCCAGTTGGGTTTTGGGTGTCCCGGTTGTGTTCTACTGGTCCCAGTTGGGTTTTGGGGCTCCCGGTTGTGTTCTACTGGTCCCAGTTGGGTTTTGGGGCACCCGGTTGGGTTCTACTGGTCCCAGTTGGGTTTTGGGTCTCCCAGTTGGGTTCTACTGGTCCCAGTTGGGTTTTGGGTGTCCCGGTTGTGTTCTACTGGTCCCAGTTGGGTTTTGGGGCTCCCGGTTGTGTTCTACTGGTCCCAGTTGGGTTTTGGGGCTCGCGGTTGGGTTCTACTGGTCCCAGTTGGGTTTTGGGGCTCCCGGTTGGGTTCTACTGGTCCCAGTTGGGTTTTGGGGCTCGCGGTTGGGTTCTACTGGTCCCAGTTGGGTTTTGGGGCTCCCAGTTGGGTTCTACTGGTCCCAGTTGGGTTTTGGGGCTCCCGGTTGGGTTCTACTGGTCCCAGTTGGATATTGGGGCTCCCGGTTGGGTTCTACTGGTCCCAGTTGGGTTTTGGGGCTCCCAGTTGGGTTCTACTGGTCCGAGTTGGGTTTTGGGGCTCCCGGTTGGGTTCTACTGGTCCCAGTTGGGTTTTGGGGCTCCCAGTTGGGTTCTACTGGTCCCAGTTGGGTTTTGGGGCTCCCGGTTGGGTTCTACTGGTCCCAGTTGGGTTTTGGGGCTCCCAGTTGGGTTCTACTGGTCCCAGTTTGGTTTTGGGGCACCCGATTGGGTTCTACTGGTCCCAGTTGGGTTTTGGGTCTCCCAGTTGGGTTCTACTGGTCCCAGTTGGGTTTTGGGGCTCCCGGTTGGGTTCTACTGGTCCCAGTTGGTTTTTGGGGCTCCCAGTTGTGTTCTACTGGTCCCAGTTTGGGTTTTGGGGCACCCGGTTGCGTTCTACTGGTCCCAGTTGGGTTTTGGGGCTCGCAGTTGGGTTCTACTGGTCCCAGTTGGGTTTTGATGCTCTCGGTTGGGTTCTACTGGTCCCAGTTGGGTTTTGGGGCTCGCGGTTGGGTTCTACTGGTCCCAGTTGGGTTTTGGGGCTCCCGGTTGGGTTCTACTGGTCCCAGTTGGCTTTTGGGGTTCCCAGTTGGGTTCTACTGGTCCCAGTTGGGTTTTGGGGCTCGCGGTTGGGTTCTACTGGTCCCAGTTGCGTTTTGGGTGTCCCGGTTGGGTTCTACTGGTCCCAGTTGGGTTTTGATGCTCTCGGTTGGGTTCTACTGGTCCCAGTTGGGTTTTGGGGCTCGCAGTTGGGTTCTACTGGTCCCAGTTGGGTTTTGGGGCTCGCGGTTGGGTTCTACTGGTCCCAGTTGGCTTTTGGGGTTCCCAGTTGGGTTTTGGGGCTCCCAGTTGGGTTGTGGAATCCTAATTGGGTTCTACTGGTCCCAGTTGGGCTTTGGGGATCCCGGTTGGGTTCTACTGGTCCCAGTTGGGTTTGGGGGCTCGCGGTTGGGTTCTACTGGTCCCAGTTGGGTTTTGGGGCTCTCGGTTGGGTTCTACTGGTCCCAGTTGGGTTTTGGGGCTCCCGGTTGGGTTCTACTGGTCCCAGTTGGGTTTTGGGGCTCCCGGTTGGGTTCTACTGGTCCCAGTTGAGTTTTGGGGCTCGCGGTTGGGTTCTACTGGTCCCAGTTGCGTTTTGGGGCTCCCGGTTGGGTTCTACTGGTCCCAGTTGGGTTTTGGGGCTCCCAGTTGTGTTCTACTGGTCCCAGTTGGGTTTTGGGGCTCCCGGTTGGGTTCTACTGGCCCCAGTTGGCTTTTGGGGCTCCCAGTTGGGTTCTACTGGTCCCAGTTGGGTTTTGGCGCTCCCAGTTGGGTTCTACTGGTTCCAGTTGGGTTTTGGGGCTCCCGGTTGGGTTCTACTGGTCCCAGTTGGATTTTGGGGCTCCCGGTTGGGTTCTACTGGTCCCAGTTGGGTTTTGGGGCTCCCAGTTGGGTTCTACTGGTCCCAGTTGGGTTTTGGGTGTCCCGGTTGGGTTCTACTGGTCCCAGTTGGGTTTTGGGGCTCCCAGTTGGGTTCTACTGGTCCCAGTTGGGTTTTGGGGCTCCCGGTTGTGTTCTACTGGTCCCAGTTGGGTTTTGGGGCTCCCGGTTGTGTTCTACTGGTCCCAGTTGGGTTTTGGCGCTCCCAGTTGGGTTCTACTGGTTCCAGTTGGGTTTTGGGGCTCCCGGTTGGGTTCTACTGGTCCCAGTTGGATTTTGGGGCTCGCGGTTGGGTTCTACTGGTCCCAGTTGGGTTTTGGGTCTCCCAGTTGGGTTCTACTGGTCCCAGTTGGGTTTTGGGTGTCCCGGTTGGGTTCTACTGGTCCCAGTTGGGTTTTGGGGCTCCCAGTTGGGTTCTACTGGTCCCAGTTGGGTTTTGGGGCTCCCGGTTGTGTTCTACTGGTCCCAGTTGGGTTTTGGGGCTCCCGGTTGGGTTCTACTGGTCCCAGTTGGGTTTTGGGGCTCGCAGTTGAGTTCTACTGGTCTCAGTTGGGTTTTGATGCTCTCGGTTGGGTTCTACTGGTCCCAGTTGGGTTTTGGGGCTCCCAGTTGGGTTCTACTGGTCCCAGTTGGGTTTTGGAGCTCCCAGTTGGGTTCTACTGGTCCCAGTTGGGTTTTGGGTGTCCCGGTTGGGTTCTACTGGTCCCAGTTGGGTTTTGGGGCTCCCAGTTGGGTTCTACTGGTCCCAGTTGGGTTTTGGGTGTCCCGGTTGGGTTCTACTGGTCCCAGTTGGATTTTGGGGCTCCCGGTTGGGTTCTACTGGTCCCAGTTGGGTTTTGGGGCTCGCGGTTGGGTTCTACTGGTCCCAGTTGGGTTTTGGGGCTCGCGGTTGGGTTCTACTGGTCCCAGTTGGGTTTTGGGGCTCGCAGTTGAGTTCTACTGGTCTCAGTTGGGTTTTGATGCTCTCGGTTGGGTTCTACTGGTCCCAGTTGGGTTTTGGGTCTCCCAGTTGGGTTCTACTGGTCCCAGTTGGGTTTTGGGTGTCCCGGTTGGGTTCTACTGGTCCCAGTTGGGTTTTGGGTGTCCCGGTTGTGTACTACTGGTCCCAGTTGGGTTTTGGGGCTCGCGGTTGGGTTCTACTGGTCCCAGTTGGGTTTTGGGGCTCGCGGTTGGGTTCTACTGGTCCCAGTTGGGTTTTGGGGCTCCCGGTTGGGTTCTACTGGTCCCAGTTGGCTTTTGGGGCTCGCAGTTGAGTTCTACTGGTCTCAGTTGGGTTTTGATGCTCTCGGTTGGGTTCTACTGGTCCCAGTTGGGTTTTGGGGCTCGCAGTTGGGTTCTACTGGTCCCAGTTGGGTTTTGGGGCTCCTGGTTGGGTTCTACTGGTCCCAGTTGGATTTTGGGGCTCCCGGTTGGGTTCTACTGGTCCCAGTTGGATTTTGGGGCTCCCGGTTGGGTTCTACTGGTCCCAGTTGGGTTTTGGGGCTCCCGGTTGGGTTCTACTGGTCCCAGTTGGGTTTTGAGGCTCGCGGTTGGGTTCTACTGGTCCCAGTTGGGTTTGGGGGCTCCCGGTTGGGTTCTACTGGTCCCAGTTGGGTTTGGGGGCTCCCGGTTGGGTTCTACTGGTCCCAGTTGGGTTTTGGGGCTCCCAGTTGTGTTCTACTGGTCCCAGTTGGGTTTTGGGGCTCCCAGTTGTGTTCTACTGGTCCCAGATGGGTTTTGGGGCTCCCAGTTGGGTTCTACTGGTCCCAGTTGGGTTTTGGGGCTCCCAGTTGGGTTCTACTGGTCCCAGTTGGGTTTTGGGGCTCCCGGTTGGGTTCTACTGGTCCCAGTTGGGTTTTGGGGCTCCCGGTTGGGTTCTACTGGTCCCAGTTGGGTTTTGGGGCACCCAGTTGGGTTCTACTGGTCCCAGTTGGGTTTTGGGTGTCCCGGTTGGGTTCTACTGGTCCCAGTTGGGTTTTGGGGCTCGCGGTTGGGTTCTACTGGTCCCAGTTGGGTTTTGGGGCTCCCGGTTGGGTTCTACTGGTCCCAGTTGGGTTTTGGGGCTCCCGGTTGTGTACTACTTGTCCCAGTTGGGTTTTGGGGCTCGCGGTTGGGTTCTACTGGTCCCAGTTGGGTTTTGGGGCTCCCGGTTGGGTTCTACTGGTCCCAGTTGGGTTTTGGGGTTCGCGGTTGGGTTCTACTGGTCCCAGTTGGGTTTTGGGGCTCGCAGTTGAGTTCTACTGGTCTCAGTTGGATTTTGATGCTCTCGGTTGGGTTCTACTTGTCCCAGTTGGGTTTTGGGGCTCCCAGTTGGGTTCTACTGGTCCCAGTTGGGTTTTGGGGCTCCCGGTTGGGTTCTACTGGTCCCAGTTGGGTTTTGGGGCTCCCGGTTGTGTTCTACTGGTCCCAGTTGGGTTTTGGGGCTCGCGGTTGGGTTCTACTGGTCCCAGTTGGGTTTTGGGTCTCCCAGTTGGGTTCTACTAGTCCCAGTTGGGTTTGGGGGCTCCCGGTTGGGTTCTACTGGTCCCAGTTGGGTTTTGGGGCTCCCAGTTGTGTTCTACTGGTCCCAGTTGGGTTTTGGGGCACCCGGTTGGGTTCTACTGGTCCCAGTTGGGTTTTGGGGTTCCCAGTTGGCTTTTGGGGCTCCTGGTTGGGTTCTACTGGTCCCAGTTGGGTTTTGGGGCTCGCGGTTGGGTTCTACTGGTCCCAGATGGGTTTTGGGGCTCGCAGTTGGGTTCTACTGGTCCCAGTTGGGTTTTGGGGCTCCCGGTTGTGTTCTACTGGTCCCAGTTGGGTTTTGGGGCTCCCGGTTGGGTTCTACTGGTCCCAGTTGGGTTTTGGGGCACCCAGTTGGGTTCTACTGGTCCCAGTTGGGTTTTGGGTGTCCCGGTTGGGTTCTACTGGTCCCAGTTGGGTTTTGGGGCTCGCGGTTGGGTTCTACTGGTCCCAGTTGGGTTTTGGGGCTCCCGGTTGTGTACTACTGGTCCCAGTTGGGTTTTGGGGCTCGCGGTTGGGTTCTACTGGTCCCAGTTGGGTTTTGGGGCTCCCGGTTGGGTTCTACTGGTCCCAGTTGGGTTTTGGGGTTCGCGGTTGGGTTCTACTGGTCCCAGTTGGGTTTTGGGGCTCGCAGTTGAGTTCTACTGGTCTCAGTTGGATTTTGATGCTCTCGGTTGGGTTCTACTTGTCCCAGTTGGGTTTTGGGGCTCCCAGTTGGGTTCTACTGGTCCCAGTTGGGTTTTGGGGCTCCCGGTTGGGTTCTACTGGTCCCAGTTGGGTTTTGGGGCTCCCGGTTGTGTTCTACTGGTCCCAGTTGGGTTTTGGGGCTCGCGGTTGGGTTCTACTGGTCCCAGTTGGGTTTTGGGTCTCCCAGTTGGGTTCTACTAGTCCCAGTTGGGTTTGGGGGCTCCCGGTTGGGTTCTACTGGTCCCAGTTGGGTTTTGGGGCTCCCAGTTGTGTTCTACTGGTCCCAGTTGGGTTTTGGGGCACCCGGTTGGGTTCTACTGGTCCCAGTTGGGTTTTGGGGTTCCCAGTTGGCTTTTGGGGCTCCTGGTTGGGTTCTACTGGTCCCAGTTGGGTTTTGGGGCTCGCGGTTGGGTTCTACTGGTCCCAGATGGGTTTTGGGGCTCGCAGTTGGGTTCTACTGGTCCCAGTTGGGTTTTGGGGCTCGCGGTTGGGTTCTACTGGTCCCAGTTGGGTTTTGGGGCTCGCAGTTGAGTTCTACTGGTCTCAGTTGGGTTTTGATGCTCTCGGTTGGGTTCTACTGGTCCCAGTTGGCTTTTGGGGCTCGCAGTTGAGTTCTACTGGTCTCAGTTGGGTTTTGATGCTTTCGGTTGGGTTCTACTGGTCCCAGTTGGGTTTTGGGGCTCGCAGTTGAGTTCTACTGGTCCCAGTTGGGTTTTGGGGCTCGCGGTTGGGTTCTACTGGTCCCAGTTGGGTTTTGGGGCTCCCAGTTGGGTTTTGGGGCTCGCAGTTGAGTTCTACTGGTCTCAGTTGGGTTTTGGGGCACCCGGTTGGGTTCTACTGGTCCCAGTTGGGTTTTGGGGCTCGCGGTTGAGTTCTACTGGTCTCAATTGGGTTTTGGTGCTCCCGGTTGGGTTCTACTGGTCCCAGTTGGGTTTTGGGTCTCCCGGTTGGGTTCTACTGGTCCCAGTTGGGTTTTGGGGCACCCGGTTGGGTTCTACTGGTCCCAGTTGGGTTTTGGGGCTCCCGGTTGGGTTCTACAGGTCCCAGTTGGGTTTTGGGGCTCCCGGTTGGGTTCTACTGGTCCCAGTTGGATTTTGGGGCTCCCGGTTGGGTTCTACTGGTCCCAGTTGGGTTTTGGGGCTCCCGGTTGGGTTCTACTGGTCCCAGTTGGGTTTTGGGGCTCCCGGTTGGGTTCTACTGGCCCCAGTTGGCTTTTGGGGCTCCCAGTTGGGTTCTACTGGTCCCAGTTGTGTTTTGGCGCTCCCGGTTGGGTTCTACTGGTCCCAGTTGGGTTTTGGGGCTCCCGGTTGGGTTCTACTGGTCCCAGTTGGGTTTTGGGGCTCCCGGTTGGGTTCTACTGGTCCCAGTTGGGTTTTGGGGCTCCCAGTTGGGTTCTACTGGTCCGAGTTGGGTTTTGGGTGTCCCGGTTGGGTTCTACTGGTCCCAGTTGGGTTTTGGGGCTCGCAGTTGGGTTCTACTGGTCCCAGTTGGGTTTTGGGGCTCCCGGTTGTGTTCTACTGGTCCCAGTTGGGTTTTGGGGCTCCCGGTTGGGTTCTACTGGTCCCAGTTTGGTTTTGGGGCTCCCAGTTGGGTTCTACTGGTCCCAGTTGGGTTTTGGGGCGCCCGGTTGGGTTCTACTGGTCCCAGTTGGATTTTGGGGCTCCCGGTTGGGTTCTACTGGTCCCAGTTGGGTTTTGGGGCTCCCGGTTGGGTTCTACTGGTCCCAGTTGGGTTTTGGGTGTCCCGGTTGGGTTCTACTGGTCCCAGTTGGGTTTTGGGGCTCGCAGTTGAGTTCTACTGGTCTCAGTTGGGTTTTGATGCTCTCGGTTGGGTTCTACTGGTCCCAGTTGGGTTTTGGGTCTCCCAGTTGGGTTCTACTGGTCCCAGTTGGGTTTTGGGTGTCCCGGTTGGGTTCTACTGGTCCCAGTTGGGTTTTGGGTGTCCCGGTTGTGTACTACTGGTCCCAGTTGGGTTTTGGGGCTCGCGGTTGGGTTCTACTGGTCCCAGTTGGGTTTTGGGGCTCGCGGTTGGGTTCTACTGGTCCCAGTTGGGTTTTGGGGTTCCCAGTTGGGTTCTACTGGTCCCAGTTGGCTTTTGGGGCTCGCAGTTGAGTTCTACTGGTCTCAGTTGGGTTTTGATGCTCTCGGTTGGGTTCTACTGGTCCCAGTTGGGTTTTGGGTCTCCCAGTTGGGTTCTACTGGTCCCAGTTGGGTTTTGGGTGTCCCGGTTGGGTTCTACTGGTCCCAGTTGGGTTTTGGGGCTCCCGGTTGTGTTCTACTGGTCCCAGTTGGGTTTTGGGGCTCGCGGTTGGGTTCTACTGGTCCCAGTTGGGTTTTGGGGCTCGCGGTTGGGTTCTACTGGTCCCAGTTGGGTTTGGGGGCTCGCGGTTGGGTTCTACTGGTCCCAGTTGGGTTTTGGGGCTCCCGGTTGGGTTCTACTGGTCCCAGTTGGGTTTTGTGGCTCCCGGTTGTGTTCTACTGGTCCCAGTTGGGTTTTGGGGCTCGCGGTTGGGTTCTACTGGTCCCAGTTGGGTTTTGGGTCTCCCAGTTGGGTTCTACTGGTCCCAGTTGGGTTTTGGGGCACCCGGTTGGGTTCTACTGGTCCCAGTTGGCTTTTGGGGTTCCCAGTTGGCTTTTGGGGCTCCTGGTTGGGTTCTACTGGTCCCAGTTGGGTTTTGGGGCTCCCAGTTGTGTTCTACTGGTCCCAGATGGGTTTTGGGGCTCGCAGTTGGGTTCTACTGGTCCCAGTTGGGTTTTGGGGCTCCCGGTTGGGTTCTACAGGTCCCAGTTGGGTTTTGGGGCTCCCGGTTGGGTTCTACTGGTCCCAGTTGGATTTTGGGGCTCCCGGTTGGGTTCTACTGGTCCCAGTTGGGTTTTGGGGCTCCCGGTTGGGTTCTACTGGTCCCAGTTGGGTTTTGGGGCTCGCAGTTGGGTTCTACTGGTCCCAGTTGGGTTTTGGGGCTCCCGGTTGTGTTCTACTGGTCCCAGTTGGGTTTTGGGGCTCCCGGTTGGGTTCTACTTGTCCCAGTTGGGTTTTGGGGCACCCGGTTGGGTTCTACTGGTCCCAGTTGGCTTTTGGGGCTCCCGGTTGGGTTCTACTGGTCCCAGTTGGGTTTTGGGGCTCGCGGTTGGGTTCTACTGGTCCCAGTTGCGTTTTGGGGCTCCCGGTTGGGTTCTACTGGTCCCAGTTGGGTTTTGGGGGTCGCGGTTGGGTTCTACTGGTCCCAGTTGGGTTTTGGGGCTCCCGGTTGTGTTCTACTGGTCCCAGTTGGGTTTTGGGGCTCGCAGTGAGTTCTACTGGTCTCAGTTGGGTTTTGATGCTCTCGGTTGGGTTCTACTGGTCCCAGTTGGGTTTTGGGGCTAGCGGTTGTGTTCTACTGGTCCCAGTTGGGTTTTGGGGCTCCCGCTTGGGTTCTACTGGTCCCAGTTGGGTTTTGGGGCTCCCGGTTGGGTTCTACTGGCCCCAGTTGGGTTTTGGGGCTCCCAGTTGGGTTCTACTGGTCCCAGTTGGGTTTTGGGGCTCCCGGTTGGGTTCTACTGGTCCCAGTTGGGTTTTGGGTGTCCCGGTTGGGTTCTACTGGTCCCAGTTGGGTTTTGGGGCTCGCAGTTGAGTTCTACTGGTCTCAGTTGGGTTTTGATGCTCTCGGTTGGGTTCTACTGGTCCCAGTTGGGTTTTGGGGCTCGCGGTTGGGTTCTACTGGTCCCAGTTGGGTTTTGGGTGTCCCGGTTGGGTTCTACTGGTCCCAGTTGGGTTTTGGGTGTCCCGGTTGTGTACTACTGGTCCCAGTTGGGTTTTGGGGCTCGCGGTTGGGTTCTACTGGTCCCAGTTGGGTTTTGGGGCTCGCGGTTGGGTTCTACTGGTCCCAGTTGGGTTTTGGGGTTCCCAGTTGGGTTCTACTGGTCCCAGTTGGCTTTTGGGGCTCGCAGTTGAGTTCTACTGGTCTCAGTTGGGGTTTGATGCTCTCGGTTGGGTTCTACTGGTCCCAGTTGGGTTTTGGGTCTCCCAGTTGGGTTCTACTGGTCCCAGTTGGGTTTTGGGTGTCCCGGTTGGGTTCTACTGGTCCCAGTTGGGTTTTGGGGCTAGTGGTTTTGTTCTACTGGTCCCAGTTGGGTTTGGGGGCTCGCGGTTGGGTTCTACTGGTCCCAGTTGGCTTTTGGGGCTCCCAGTTGGGTTCTACTGGTCCCAGTTGGGTTTTGGGGCTCCCGGTTGGGTTCTACTGGTCCCAGTTGGGTTTTGGGGCTCCCGGTTGGGTTCTACTGGTCCCAGTTGGATTTTGGGGCTCCCGGTTGGGTTCTACTGGTCCCAGTTGGGTTTTGGCGCTCCCAGTTGGGTTCTACTGGTCCCAGTTGGGTTTTGGGGCTCCCAGTTGGGTTCTACTGGTCCCAGTTGTGTTTTGGGGCTCCCAGTTGGGTTCTACTGGTCCCAGTTGGGTTTTGGGGCTCCCGGTTGGGTTCTACAGGTCCCAGTTAGGTTTTGGGGCTCCCGGTTGGGTTCTACTGGTCCCAGTTGGATTTTGGGGCTCCCGGTTGGGTTCTACTGGTCCCAGTTGGGTTTTGGGGCTCCCGGTTGGGTTCTACTGGTCCCAGTTGGGTTTTGGGTGTCCCGGTTGGGTTCTACTGGTCCCAGTTGGGTTTTGGGTGTCCCGGTTGGTTTCTACTGGTCCCAGTTGGGTTTTGGGGCTCCCGGTTGTGTTCTACTGGTCCCAGTTGGGTTTTGGGGCTCGCAGTTGGGTTCTTCTTGTCCCAGTTGGGTTTTGGGGCACCCGGTTGGGTTCTACTGGCCCCAGTTGGCTTTTGGGGTTCCCAGTTGTGTTCTACTGGTCCCAGATGGGTTTTGGGGCTCCCGGTTGGGTTCTACTGGTCCCAGTTGCGTTTTGGGGCTCCCGGTTGGGTTCTACTGGTCCCAGTTGGGTTTTGGGGCTCGCAGTTGAGTTCTACTGGTCTCAGTTGGGTTTTGATGCTCTCGGTTGGGTTCTACTGGTCCCAGTTGGGTTTTGGGGCTCCCAGTTGGGTTCTACTGGTCCCAGTTGGGTTTTGGGGCTCCCGGTTGGGTTCTACTGGTCCCTGTTGGGTTTGGGGGCTCGCGGTTGGGTTCTACTGGTCCCAGTTGGCTTTTGGGGCTCCCAGTTGGGTTCTACTGGTCCCAGTTGGGTTTTGGCGCTCCCAGTTGGGTTCTACTGGTCCCAGTTGGGTTTTGGGGCTCCCGGTTGGGTTCTACTGGTCCCAGTTGGGTTTTGGGGCTCGCGGTTGGGTTCTACTGGTCCCAGTTGGGTTTTGGGGCTCGCAGTTGAGTTCTACTGGTCTCAGTTGGGTTTTGATGCTCTCGGTTGGGTTCTACTGGTCCCAGTTGGGTTTTGGGTCTCCCAGTTGGGTTCTACTGGTCCCAGTTGGGTTTTGGGGCTCCCGGTTGTGTTCTACTGGTCCCAGTTGGGTTTTGGGGCTCCCGGTTGGGTTCTACTGGTCCAAGTTGGGTTTTGGGGCTCCCAGTTGGGTTCTACTGGTCCCAGTTGGGTTTTGGCGCTCCCAGTTGGGTTCTACTGGTTCCAGTTGGGTTTGGGTGTCCCGGTTGGGTTCTACTGGTCCCAGTTGGTTTTTGGGGCTCCCGGTTGGGTTCTACTGGTCCCAGTTGGGTTTTGGGGCTCGCGATTGGGTTCTACTGGTCCCAGTTGGGTTTTGGGGCTCGCGGTTGGGTTCTACTGGTCCCAGTTGGATTTTGGGGCTCCCGGTTGGGTTCTACTGGTCCCAGTTGGGTTTTGGGGCTCCCAGTTGTGTTCTACTGGTCCCAGTTGGGTTTTGGGTGTCCCGGTTGGGTTCTACTGGTCCCAGTTGGGTTTTGGGGCTCCCAGTTGGGTTCTACTGGTCCCAGTTGGGTTTTGGGGCTCCCGGTTGTGTTCTACTGGTCCCAGTTGGGTTTTGGGGCTCCCGGTTGGGTTCTACTGGTCCCAGTTGGGTTTTGGGGCTCCCAGTTGGGTTCTACTGGTCCCAGTTGGGTTTTGGGGCTCCCGGTTGGGTTCTACTGGTCCCAGTTGGATTTTGGGGCTCCCGGTTGGGTTCTACTGGTCCCAGTTGGGTTTTGGGTGTCCCGGTTGGGTTCTACTGGTCCCAGTTGGGTTTTGGGGCTCGCAGTTGAGTTCTACTGGTCTCAGTTGGGTTTTGATGCTCTCGGTTGGGTTCTACTGGTCCCAGTTGGGTTTTGGGGCTCCCAGTTGGGTTCTACTGGTCCCAGGTGGGTTTTGGGTGTCCCGGTTGGGTTCTACTGGTCCCAGTTGGGTTTTGGGGCTCGCGGTTGGGTTCTACTGGTCCCAGTTGGGTTTTGGGGCTCGCAGTTGGGTTCTACTGGTCCCAGTTGTGTTTTGGGGCTCGCGGTTGGATTCTACTGGTCCCAGTTGGGTTTGGGGGCTCGCGGTTGGGTTCTACTGGTCCCAGTTGGGTTTTGGGGCTCCCAGTTGGGTTCTACAGGTCCCAGTTGGGTTTTGGGGCTCGCGGTTGGGTTCTACTGGTCCCAGTTGGCTTTTGGGGTTCCCAGTTGGGTTCTACTGGTCCCAGTTGGGTTTTGGGGCTCCCGGTTGGGTTCTACTGGTCCCAGTTGGGTTTTGGGGCTCCCGGTTGGGTTCTACAGGTCCCAGTTGGGTTTTGGGGCTCCCGGTTGGGTTCTACTGGTCCCAGTTGGATTTTGGGGCTCCCGGTTGGGTTCTACTGGTCCCAGTTGGGTTTTGGGGCTCCCGGTTGTGTTCTACTGGTCCCAGATGGGTTTTGGGGCTCCCGGTTGCGTTCTACTGGTCCCAGTTGCGTTTTGGGGCTCCCGGTTGGGTTCTACTGGTCCCAGTTGGGTTTTGGGGCTCGCAGTTGAGTTCTACTGGTCTCAGTTGGGTTTTGATGCTCTCGGTTGGGTTCTACTGGTCCCAGTTGGGTTTTGGGGCTCCCAGTTGGGTTCTACTGGTCCCAGTTGGGTTTTGGGGCTCGCGGTTGGGTTCTACTGGTCCCAGTTGGGTTTTGGGGCTCGCAGTTGAGTTCTACTGGTCCCAGTTGGGTTTTGATGCTCTCGGTTGGGTTCTACTGGTCCCAGTTGGGTTTTGGGTCTCCCAGTTGGGTTCTACTGGTCCCAGTTGGGTTTTGGGGCTCCGGGTTGGGTTCTACTGGTCCCAGTTGGGTTTTGGGGCTCCCGGTTGGGTTCTACTGGTCCCAGTTGGGTTTTGGGGCTCGCAGTTGAGTTCTACTGGTCTCAGTTGGGTTTTGGGGCTCGCAGTTGGGTTCTACTGGTCCCAGTTGGGTTTTGGGGCTCCCAGTTGGGTTCTACTGGTCCCAGTTGGGTTTTGGGGCTCCCAGTTGTGTTCTACTGGTCCCAGATGGGTTTTGGGGCTCCCGGTTGGGTTCTACTGGTCCCAGTTGGGTTTTGGGGCTCCCAGTTGGGTTCTACTGGTCCCAGTTGGGTTTTGGGGCTCCCGGTTGGGTTCTACTGGTCCCAGTTGGGTTTTGGGGTTCGCGGTTGGGTTCTACTGGTCCCAGTTGGGTTTTGGGGCTCCCGGTTGGGTTCTACTGGTCCCAGTTGGATTTTGGGGCTCTCGGTTGGGTTCTACTGGTCCCAGTTGGGTTTTGGGGCTCGCGGTTGGGTTCTACTGGTCCCAGTTGGGTTTTGGGGCTCGCAGTTGAGTTCTACTGGTCTCAGTTGGGTTTTGATGCTCTCGGTTGGGTTCTACTGGTCCCAGTTGGGTTTTGGGTCTCCCAGTTGGGTTCTACTGGTCCCAGTTGGGTTTTGGGGCTCCCGGTTGGGTTCTACTGGTCCCAGTTGGGTTTTGGGTGTCCCGGTTGGGTTCTACTGGTCCCAGTTGGGTTTTGGAACTCGCAGTTGAGTTCTACTGGTCTCAGTTGGGTTTTGATGCTCTCGGTTGGGTTCTACTGGTCCCAGTTGGGTTTTGGGTCTCCCAGTTGGGTTCTACTGGTCCCAGTTGGGTTTTGGGTGTCCCGGTTGGGTTCTACTGGTCCCAGTTGGGTTTTGGGGCTCCCGGTTGGGTTCTACTGGTCCCAGTTGGCTTTTGGGGCTCGCGGTTGGGTTCTACTGGTCCCAGTTGGGTTTTGGGGCTCGCGGTTGGGTTCTACTGGTCCCAGTTGGGTTTTGGGGCTCGCGGTTGGGTTCTACTGGTCCCAGTTGGGTTTTGGGGCTCGCGGTTGGGTTCTACTGGTCCCAGTTGGCTTTTGGGGCTCGCAGTTGAGTTCTACTGGTCTCAGTTGGGTTTTGATGCTCTCGGTTGGGTTCTACTGGTCCCAGTTGGGTTTTGGGGCTCGCGGTTGTGTTCTACTGGTCCCAGTTGGGTTTTGGGGCTCCCGGTTGGGTTCTACTGGTCCCAGTTGGGTTTTGGGGCTCGCGGTTGGGTTCTACTGGTCCCAGTTGGGTTTTGGGGCTCCCGGTTGGGTTCTACTGGTCCCAGTTGGGTTTTGGCGCTCCCGGTTGGGTTCTACTGGTCCCAGTTGGGTTTTGGGGCTCGCGGTTGGGTTCTACTGGTCCCAGTTGGATATTGGGGCTCCCGGTTGGGTTCTACTGGTCCCAGTTGGGTTTTGGGGCTCCCCGTTGGGTTGTACTGGTCCGAGTTGGGTTTTGGGGCTCGCGGTTGGGTTCTACTGGTCCCAGTTGGGTTTTGGGGCTCCCGGTTGTGTTCTACTGGTCCCAGTTGGGTTTTGGGGCTCCCGGTTGGGTTCTACTGGTCCCAGTTGGGTTTTGGGGCTCCCGGTTGAGTTCTACTGGTCCCAGTTTGGTTTTGGGGACCCGATAGGGTTCTACTGGTCCCAGTTGGGTTTTGGGTCTCCCAGTTGGGTTCTACTGGTCCCAGTTGGGTTTTGGGGCTCCCGGTTGGGTTCTACTGGTCCCAGTTGGGTTTTGGGGCTCCCGGTTGGGTTCTACTGGTCCCAGTTGGGTTTTGGGGCTCCCAGTTGGGTTCTACTGGTCCCAGTTGGGTTTTGGCGCTCCCAGTTGGGTTCTACTGGTCCCAGTTGGGTTTTGGGTGTCCCGGTTGGGTTCTACTGGTCCCAGTTGGATTTTGGGGCTCCCGGTTGGGTTCTACTGGTCCCAGTTGGGTTTTGGGGCTCGCGATTGGGTTCTACTGGTCCCAGGTGGGTTTTGGGGCTCGCGGTTGGGTTCTACTGGTCCCAGTTGGCTTTTGGGCCTCCCAGTTGGGTTCTACTGGTCCCAGTTGGCTTTTGGGGCTCCCAGTTGGGTTCTACTGGTCCCAGTTGGGTTTTGGCGCTCCCAGTTGGGTTCTACTGGTCCCAGTTGGGTTTTGGGGCTCCTGGTTGGGTTCTACTGGTCCCAGTTGGATTTTGGGGCTCCCGGTTGGGTTCTACTGGTCCCAGTTGGGTTTTGGGGCTCCCAGTTGGGTTCTACTGGTCCGAGTTGGGTTTTGGGTGTCCCGGTTGGGTTCTACTGGTCCCAGTTAAGTTTTGGGGCTCGCGGTTGGGTTCTACTGGTCCCAGTTGCGTTTTGGGGCTCCCGGTTGGGTTCTACTGGTCCCAGTTGGGTTTTGGGGCTCCCGGTTGGGTTCTACTGGTCCCAGTTGGGTTTTGGGGCTCGCAGTTGAGTTCTACTGGTCTCAGTTGGGTTTTGATGCTCTCGGTTGGGTTCTACTGGTCCCAGTTGGGTTTTGGGGCTCGCAGTTGGGTTCTACTGGTCCCAGTTGGGTTTTGGGGCTCCCGGTTGGGTTCTACTATCTCAGTTGGGTTTTGATGCTCTCGGTTGGGTTCTACTGGTCCCAGTTGGGTTTTGGGGCTAGTGGTTGTGTTCTACTGGTCCCAGTTGGGTTTTGGGTGTCCCGGTTGTGTTCTACTGGTCCCAGTTGGGTTTTGGGGCTCCCAGTTGGGTTCTACTGGTCCCAGTTGGGTTTTGGGGCTCCCGGTTGGGTTCTACTGGTCCGAGTTGGGTTTTGGGTGTCCCGGTTGGGTTCTACTGGTCCCAGTTGGGTTTTGGGGCTAGTGGTTTTGTTCTACTGGTCCCAGTTGGGTTTGGGGGCTCCCGGTTGGGTTCTACTGGTCCCAGTTGGGTTTTGGGGCTCACGGTTGGGTTCTACTGGTCCCAGTTGGGTTTGGGGGCTCGCAGTTGGGTTCTACTTGTCCCAGTTGGGTTTGGGGGCTCGCGGTTGGGTTCTACTGGTCCCAGTTGGCTTTTGGGGCTCCCAGTTGGGTTCTACTGGTCCCAGTTGGGTTTTGGGGCTCGCAGTTGGGTTCTACTGGTGCCAGTTGGGTTTTGGGGCTCGCGGTTGGGTTCTACTGGTCCCAGTTGGGTTTTGGGTCTCCCAGTTGGGTTCTACTGGTCCCAGTTGGGTTTTGGGGCTCCCGGTTGGGTTCTACTGGTCCCAGTTGGGTTTGGGGGCTCGCGGTTGGGTTCTACTGGTCCCAGTTGGCTTTTGGGGCTCCCGGTTGGGTTCTACTGGTCCCAGTTGGGTTTTGGGGCTCCCGGTTGGGTTCTACTGGTCCCAGTTGGGTTTTGGGGCTCCCGGTTGGGTTCTACTGGTCCCAGTTGGGTTTTGGGGCTCCCGGTTGGGTTCTACTGGTCCCAGTTGGGTTTTGGGGCTCCCGGTTGGGTTCTACTGGTCCCAGTTGGGTTTTGGGGCTCCCAGTTGGGTTCTACTGGTCCCAGTTGGCTTTTGGGGCTCGCAGTTGAGTTCTACTGGTCTCAGTTGGGTTTTGATGCTCTCGGTTGGGTTGTACTGGTCCGAGTTGGGTTTTGGGTCTCCCAGTTGGGTTCTACTGGTCCCAGTTGGGTTTTGGGTGTCCCGGTTGTGTTCTACTGGTCCCAATTGGGTTTTGGGGCTCCCGGTTGTGTTCTACTGGTCCCAGTTGGGTTTTGGGGCTCGCGGTTGGGTTCTACTGGTCCCAGTTGGGTTTTGGGGCTCCCGGTTGGGTTCTACTGGTCCCAGTTGGGTTTGGGGGCTCGCGGTTGGGTTCTACTGGTCCCAGTTGGGTTTTGGGGCTCCCGGTTGGGTTCTACTGGTCCCAGTTGGGTTTTGGGGCTCCCAGTTGTGTTCTACTGGTCCCAGTTGGGTTTTGGGGCTCGCGGTTGGGTTCTACTGGTCCCAGGTGGCTTTTGGGGTTCCCAGTTGGCTTTTGGGGCTCCTGGTTGGGTTCTACTGGTCCCAGTTGGGTTTTGGGGCTCCCAGTTGTGTTCTACTGGTCCCAGATGGGTTTTGGGGCTCCCAGTTGGGTTCTACTGGTCCCAGTTGTGTTTTGGGGCTCCCAGTTGGGTTCTACTGGTCCCAGTTGGGTTTTGGGGCTCCCGGTTGGGTTCTACAGGTCCCAGTTAGGTTTTGGGGCTCCCGGTTGGGTTCTACTGGTCCCAGTTGGATTTTGGGGCTCCCGGTTGGGTTCTACTGGTCCCAGTTGCGTTTTGGGGCTCCCGGTTGGGTTCTACTGGTCCCAGTTGGGTTTTGGGGCTCGCAGTTGAGTTCTACTGGTCTCAGTTGGGTTTTGATGCTCTCGGTTGGGTTCTACTGGTCCCAGTTGGGTTTTGGGGCTCCCAGTTGGGTTCTACTGGTCCCAGTTGGGTTTTGGGGCTCCCGGTTGGGTTCTACTGGCCCCAGTTGGCTTTTGGGGCTCCCAGTTGGGTTCTACTGGTCCCAGTTGGGTTTTGGCGCTCCCAGTTGGGTTCTACTGGTCCCAGTTGGGTTTTGGGGCTCCCGGTTGGGTTCTACTGGTCCCAGTTGGATTTTGGGGCTCCCGGTTGGGTTCTACTGGTCCCAGTTGGGTTTTGGGGCTCGCGATTGGGTTCTACTGGTCCCAGGTGGGTTTTGGGGCTCGCGGTTGGGTTCTACTGGTCCCAGTTGGCTTTTGGGCCTCCCAGTTGGGTTCTACTGGTCCCAGTTGGGTTTTGGGTCTCCCAGTTGGGTTCTACTGGTCCCAGTTGGCTTTTGGGGCTCCCAGTTGGGTTCTACTGGTCCCAGTTGGCTTTTGGGGCTCCCAGTTGGGTTCTACTGGTCCCAGTTGGGTTTTGGGGCTCCTGGTTGGGTTCTACTGGTCCCAGTTGGATTTTGGGGCTCCCGGTTGGGTTCTACTGGTCCCAGTTGGGTTTTGGGGCTCCCAGTTGGGTTCTACTGGTCCGAGTTGGGTTTTGGGTGTCCCGGTTGGGTTCTACTGGTCCCAGTTAAGTTTTGGGGCTCGCGGTTGGGTTCTACTGGTCCCAGTTGCGTTTTGGGGCTCCCGGTTGGGTTCTACTGGTCCCAGTTGGGTTTTGGGGCTCCCGGTTGGGTTCTACTGGTCCCAGTTGGGTTTTGGGTCTCCCAGTTGAGTTCTACTGGTCTCAGTTGGGTTTTGATGCTCTCGGTTGGGTTCTACTGGTCCCAGTTGGGTTTTGGGGCTCGCAGTTGGGTTCTACTGGTCCCAGATGGGTTTTGGGGCTCCCGGTTGGGTTCTACTATCTCAGTTGGGTTTTGATGCTCTCGGTTGGGTTCTACTGGTCCCAGTTGGGTTTTGGGGCTAGTGGTTGTGTTCTACTGGTCCCAGTTGGGTTTTGGGGCTCCCGGTTGTGTTCTACTGGTCCCAGTTGGGTTTTGGGGCTCCCAGTTGGGTTCTACTGGTCCCAGTTGGGTTTTGGGGCACCCGGTTGGGTTCTACTGGTCCCAGTTGGCTTTTGGGGTTCCCAGTTGGGTTCTACTGGTCCCAGTTGGGTTTTGGGGCTCCCAGTTGGGTTCTACTGGTCCGAGTTGGGTTTTTGGTGTCCCGGTTGGGTTCTACTGGTCCCAGTTGGGTTTTGGGGCTAGTGGTTTTGTTCTACTGGTCCCAGTTGGGTTTGGGGGCTCCCGGTTGGGTTCTACTGGTCCCAGTTGGGTTTTGGGGCTCACGGTTGGGTTCTACTGGTCCCAGTTGGGTTTGGGGGCTCGCGGTTGGGTTCTACTTGTCCCAGTTGGGTTTGGGGGCTCGCGGTTGGGTTCTACTGGTCCCAGTTGGCTTTTGGGGCTCCCAGTTGGGTTCTACTGGTCCCAGTTGGGTTTTGGGGCTCGCAGTTGGGTTCTACTGGTGCCAGTTGGGTTTTGGGGCTCGCGGTTGGGTTCTACTGGTCCCAGTTGGGTTTTGGGTCTCCCAGTTGGGTTCTACTGGTCCCAGTTGGGTTTTGGGGCTCCCGGTTGGGTTCTACTGGTCCCAGTTGGGTTTGGGGGCTCGCGGTTGGGTTCTACTGGTCCCAGTTGGCTTTTGGGGCTCCCAGTTGGGTTCTACTGGTCCCAGTTGGGTTTTGGGGCTCCCGGTTGGGTTCTACTGGTCCCAGTTGGGTTTTGGGGCTCCCGGTTGGGTTCTACTGGTCCCAGTTGGATTTTGGGGCTCCCGGTTGGGTTCTACTGGTCCCAGTTGGGTTTTGGCGCTCCCAGTTGGGTTCTACTGGTCCCAGTTGGGTTTTGGGGCTCCCAGTTGGGTTCTACTGGTCCCAGTTGGCTTTTGGGGCTCGCAGTTGAGTTCTACTGGTCTCAGTTGGGTTTTGATGCTCTCGGTTGGGTTGTACTGGTCCGAGTTGGGTTTTGGGTCTCCCAGTTGGGTTCTACTGGTCCCAGTTGGGTTTTGGGGCTCCCGGTTGGGTTCTACTATCTCAGTTGGGTTTTGATGCTCTCGGTTGGGTTCTACTGGTCCCAGTTGGGTTTTGGGGCTAGTGGTTGTGTTCTACTGGTCCCAGTTGGGTTTTGGGGCTCCCGGTTGTGTTCTACTGGTCCCAGTTGGGTTTTGGGTCTCCCAGTTGGGTTCTACTGGTCCCAGTTGGGTTTTGGGTGTCCCGGTTGTGTTCTACTGGTCCCAGTTGGGTTTTGGGGCTCCCGGTTGTGTTCTACTGGTCCCAGTTGGGTTTTGGGGCTCGCGGTTGGGTTCTACTGGTCCCAGTTGGGTTTTGGGGCTCCCGGTTGGGTTCTACTGGTCCCAGTTGGGTTTTGGGGCTCGCGGTTGGGTTCTACTGGTCCCAGTTGGGTTTTGGGGCTCCCAGTTGGGTTCTACTGGTCCGAGTTGGGTTTTGGGGCTCCCGGTTGGGTTCTACTGGTCCCAGTTGGATATTGGGGCTCCCGGTTGGGTTCTACTGGTCCCAGTTGGGTTTTGGGGCTCCCAGTTGGGTTCTACTGGTCCGAGTTGGGTTTTGGGGCTCCCGGTTGGGTTCTACTGGTCCCAGTTGGGTTTTGGGGCTCCCAGTTGGGTTCTACTGGTCCCAGTTGGGTTTTGGGGCTCCCGGTTGGGTTCTACTGGTCCCAGTTGGGTTTTGGGGCTCCCAGTTGGGTTCTACTGGTCCCAGTTTGGTTTTGGGGCACCCGATTGGGTTCTACTGGTCCCAGTTGGGTTTTGGGTCTCCCAGTTGGGTTCTACTGGTCCCAGTTGGGTTTTGATGCTCCCGGTTGGGTTCTACTGGTCCCAGTTGGTTTTTGGGGCTCCCAGTTGTGTTCTACTGGTCCCAGTTTGGGTTTTGGGGCACCCGGTTGCGTTCTACTGGTCCCAGTTGGGTTTTGGGGCTCGCAGTTGGGTTCTACTGGTCCCAGTTGGGTTTTGATGCTCTCGGTTGGGTTCTACTGGTCCCAGTTGGGTTTTGGGGCTCGCGGTTGGGTTCTACTGGTCCCAGTTGGGTTTTGGGTGTCCCGGTTGGGTTCTACTGGTCCCAGTTGGCTTTTGGGGTTCCCAGTTGGGTTCTACTGGTCCCAGTTGAGTTTTGGGGCTCGCGGTTGGGTTCTACTGGTCCCAGTTGCGTTTTGGGTGTCCCGGTTGGGTTCTACTGGTCCCAGTTGGGTTTTGATGCTCTCGGTTGGGTTCTACTGGTCCCAGTTGGGTTTTGGGGCTCGCAGTTGGGTTCTACTGGTCCCAGTTGGGTTTTGGGGCTCGCGGTTGGGTTCTACTGGTCCCAGTTGGCTTTTGGGGTTCCCAGTTGGGTTTTGGGGCTCCCAGTTGGGTTGTGGAATCCTAATTGGGTTCTACTGGTCCCAGTTGGGCTTTGGGGATCCCGGTTGGGTTCTACTGGTCCCAGTTGGGTTTGGGGGCTCGCGGTTGGGTTCTACTGGTCCCAGTTGGGTTTTGGGGCTCTCGGTTGGGTTCTACTGGTCCCAGTTGGGTTTTGGGGCTCCCGGTTGGGTTCTACTGGTCCCAGTTGGGTTTTGGGGCTCGCGATTGGGTTCTACTGGTCCCAGTTGGGTTTTGGGGCTCGCGGTTGGGTTCTACTGGTCCCAGTTGGGTTTTGGGCCTCGCAGTTGAGTTCTACTGGTCTCAGTTGGGTTTTGATGCTCTCGGTTGGGTTCTACTGGTCCCAGTTGGGTTTTGGGTCTCCCAGTTGGGTTCTACTGGTCCCAGTTGGGTTTTGGGTCTCCCAGTTGGGTTCTACTGGTCCCAGTTGGGTTTTGGGGCTCCCGGTTGTGTTCTACTGGTCCCAGTTGGGTTTTGGGGCTCGCGGTTGGGTTCTACTGGTCCCAGTTGGGTTTTGGGGCTCCCGGTTGGGTTCTACTGGTCCCAGTTGGGTTTGGGGGCTCGCGGTTGGGTTCTACTGGTCCCAGTTGGGTTTTGGGGCTAGTGGTTGTGTTCTACTGGTCCCAGTTGGGTTTTGGGGCTCGCAGTTGGGTTCTACTGGTCCCAGTTGGGTTTTGGGGCTCGCGGTTGGGTTCTACTGGTCCCAGTTGCGTTTTGGGGCTCGCGGTTGGGTTCTACTGGTCCCAGTTGGGTTTTGGGGCTCCCGGTTGGGTTCTACTGGTCCCAGTTGGCTTTTGGGGCTCCCGGTTGGGTTCTACTGGTCCCAGTTGGGTTTTGGGGCTCGCAGTTGAGTTCTACTGGTCTCAGTTGGGTTTTGATGCTCTCGGTTGGGTTCTACTGGTCCCAGTTGGGTTTTGGGTCTCCCAGTTGGGTTCTACTGGTCCGAGTTGGGTTTTGGGGCTCGCAGTTGAGTTCTACTGGTCTCAGTTGGGTTTTGGGGCTCCCGGTTGGGTTCTACTGGTCCCAGTTGGGTTTTGGGGCTCCCAGTTGGGTTCTACTGGTCCCAGTTGGGTTTTGGGGCTCGCAGTTGGGTTCTACTGGTCCCAGTTGGGTTTTGGGGCTCGCGGTTGGGTTCTACTGGTCCCAGTTGGCTTTTGGCGCTCCCAGTTGGGTTCTACTGGTCCCAGTTGGGTTTTGGGTGTCCCGGTTGGGTTCTACTGGTCCCAGTTAAGTTTTGGGGCTCGCGGTTGGGTTCTACTGGTCCCAGTTGCGTTTTGGGGCTCCCGGTTGGGTTCTACTGGTCCCAGTTGGGTTTGGGGGCTCGCGGTTGGGTTCTACTGGTCCCAGTTGGGTTTTGGGGCTAGTGGTTGTGTTCTACTGGTCCCAGTTGGGTTTTGGCGCTCCCAGTTGTGTTCTACTGGTCCCAGTTGGGTTTTGGGGCTCCCGGTTGGGTTCTACTGGTCCCAGTTGGATATTGGGGCTCCCGGTTGTGTTCTACTGGTCCCAGTTGGGTTTTGGGGCTCCCGGTTGGGTTGTACTGGTCCCAGTTGGGTTTTGGGGCTCGCGGTTGGGTTCTACTGGTCCCAGTTGGGTTTTGGGTCTCCCAGTTGGGTTCTACTGGTCCCAGTTGGGTTTTGGGTGTCCCGGTTGTGTTCTACTGGTCCCAGTTGGGTTTTGGGGCTCCCGGTTGTGTTCTACTGGTCCCAGTTGGGTTTTGGGGCTCGCGGTTGGGTTCTACTGGTCCCAGTTGGGTTTTGGGGCTCCCGGTTGGGTTCTACTGGTCCCAGTTGGGTTTGGGGGCTCGCGGTTGGGTTCTACTGGTCCCAGTTGGGTTTTGGGGCTCCCGGTTGGGTTCTACTGGTCCCAGTTGGGTTTTGGCGCTCCCGGTTGGGTTCTACTGGTCCCAGTTGGGTTTTGGGGCTCCCGGTTGGGTTCTACTGGTCCCAGTTGGATATTGGGGCTCCCGGTTGGGTTCTACTGGTCCCAGTTGGGTTTTGGGGCTCCCGGTTGGGTTGTACTGGTCCCAGTTGGGTTTTGGGGCTCGCGGTTGGGTTCTACTGGTCCCAGTTGGGTTTTGGGTCTCCCAGTTGGGTTCTACTGGTCCCAGTTGGGTTTTGGGTGTCCCGGTTGTGTTCTACTGGTCCCAGTTGGGTTTTGGGGCTCCCGGTTGTGTTCTACTGGTCCCAGTTGGGTTTTGGGGCTCGCGGTTGGGTTCTACTGGTCCCAGTTGGGTTTTGGGGCTCCCGGTTGGGTTCTACTGGTCCCAGTTGGGTTTGGGGGCTCGCGGTTGGGTTCTACTGGTCCCAGTTGGGTTTTGGGGCTCCCGGTTGGGTTCTACTGGTCCCAGTTGGGTTTTGGGGCTCGCAGTTGGGTTCTACTGGTCCCAGTTGGGTTTTGGGGCTCGCGGTTGGGTTCTACTGGTCCCAGTTTGCTTTTGGGGTTCCCAGTTGGGTTTTGGGGCTCCCAGTTGGGTTGTGGAATCCTAATTGGGTTCTACTGGTCCCAGTTGGGCTTTGGGGATCCCGGTTGGGTTCTACTGGTCCCAGTTGGGTTTGGGGGCTCGCGGTTGGGTTCTACTGGTCCCAGTTGGGTTTTGGGGCTCTCGGTTGGGTTCTACTGGTCCCAGTTGGGTTTTGGGGCTCCCGGTTGGGTTCTACTGGTCCCAGTTGGGTTTTGGGGCTCGCGATTGGGTTCTACTGGTCCCAGTTGGGTTTTGGGGCTCGCGGTTGGGTTCTACTGGTCCCAGTTGGGTTTTGGGCCTCGCAGTTGAGTTCTACTGGTCTCAGTTGGGTTTTGATGCTCTCGGTTGGGTTCTACTGGTCCCAGTTGGGTTTTGGGTCTCCCAGTTGGGTTCTACTGGTCCCAGTTGGGTTTTGGGTCTCCCAGTTGGGTTCTACTGGTCCCAGTTGGGTTTTGGGGCTCCCGGTTGTGTTCTACTGGTCCCAGTTGGGTTTTGGGGCTCGCGGTTGGGTTCTACTGGTCCCAGTTGGGTTTTGGGGCTCCCGGTTGGGTTCTACTGGTCCCAGTTGGGTTTGGGGGCTCGCGGTTGGGTTCTACTGGTCCCAGTTGGGTTTTGGGGCTAGTGGTTGTGTTCTACTGGTCCCAGTTGGGTTTTGGGGCTAGTGGTTGTGTTCTACTGGTCCCAGTTGGCTTTTGGGGCTCCCGGTTGGGTTCTACTGGTCCCAGTTGGGTTTTGGGGCTCGCAGTTGAGTTCTACTGGTCCCAGTTGGCTTTTGGGGCTCCCGGTTGGGTTCTACTGGTCCCAGTAGGCTTTTGGGGTTCCCAGTTGGGTTTTGGGGCTCCCAGTTGGGCTTTGGGGCTCCCGGTTGGGTTCTACTGGTCCCAGTTGGGTTTTGGGTCTCCCGGTTGGGTTCTACTGGTCCCAGTTGGGTTTTGGGTCTCCCGGTTGGGTTCTACTGGTCCCAGTTGGGTTTTGGGGCTCCCGGTTGGGTTCTACTGGTCCCAGTTGGGTTTTGGGGCTCGCAGTTGAGTTCTACTGGTCCCAGTTGGGTTTTGATGCTCTCGGTTGGGTTCTACTGGTCCCAGTTGGGTTTTGGGGCTCGCAGTTGGGTTCTACTGGTCCCAGTTGGGTTTTGGGGCTCGCGGTTGGGTTCTACTGGTCCCAGTTGCGTTTTGGGGCTCCCGGTTGGGTTCTACTGGTCCCAGTTGGGTTTTGGGGCTCCCGGTTGGGTTCTACTGGTCCCAGTTGGCTTTTGGGGTTCCCAGTTGGGTTCTACTGGTCCCAGTTGGGTTTTGGGGCTCGCGGTTGGGTTCTACTGGTCCCAGTTGCGTTTTGGGTGTCCCGGTTGGGTTCTACTGGTCCCAGTTGGGTTTTGGGGCTCCCGGTTGGGTTCTACTGGTCCCAGTTGGGTTTTGGGGCTCGCAGTTGAGTTCTACTGGTCCCAGTTGGGTTTTGATGCTCTCGGTTGGGTTCTACTGGTCCCAGTTGGGTTTTGGGGCTCGCAGTTGGGTTCTACTGGTCCCAGTTGGGTTTTGGGGCACCCGGTTGGGTTCTACTGGTCCCAGTTGGCTTTTGGGGTTCCCAGTTGGGTTCTACTGGTCCCAGTTGGGTTTTGGGGCTCGCGGTTGGGTTCTACTGGTCCCAGTTGGGTTTTGGGTGTCCCGGTTGGGTTCTACTGGTCCCAGTTGGGTTTTGGGGCTCCCGGTTGGGTTCTACTGGTCCCAGTTGGGTTTTGGGGCTCGCAGTTGAGTTCTACTGGTCTCAGTTGGGTTTTGATGCTCTCGGTTGGGTTCTACTGGTCCCAGTTGGGTTTTGGGTCTCCCAGTTGGGTTCTACTGGTCCCAGTTGGGTTTTGGGGCTCCCGGTTGGGTTCTACTGGTCCCAGTTGGGTTTTGGGGCTCCCGGTTGTGTTCTACTGGTCCCAGTTGGGTTTTGGGGCTCGCGGTTGGGTTCTACTGGTCCCAGTTGGGTTTTGGGGCTCGCGGTTGGGTTCTACTGGTCCCAGTTGGGTTTTGGGGCTCCCGGTTGGGTTCTACTGGTCCCAGTTGGATTTTGGGGCTCTCGGTTGGGTTCTACTGGTCCCAGTTGGGTTTTGGGGCTCGCGGTTGGGTTCTACTGGTCCCAGTTGGGTTTTGGGGCTCGCAGTTGAGTTCTACTGGTCTCAGTTGGGTTTTGATGCTCTCGGTTGGGTTCTACTGGTCCCAGTTGGGTTTTGGGTCTCCCAGTTGGGTTCTACTGGTCCCAGTTGGGTTTTGGGTGTCCCGGTTGTGTTCTACTGGTCCCAGTTGGGTTTTGGGGCTCCCGGTTGTGTTCTACTGGTCCCAGTTGGGTTTTGGGGCTCGCGGTTGGGTTCTACTGGTCCCAGTTGGGTTTTGGGGCTCCCGGTTGGGTTCTACTGGTCCCAGTTGGGTTTTGGGGCTCCCAGTTGGGTTCTACTGGTCCCAGTTGGGTTTTGGGGCTCCCGGTTGGGTTCTACTGGTCCCAGTTGGGTTTTGGCGCTCCCGGTTGGGTTCTACTGGTCCCAGTTGGGTTTTGGGGCTCGCGGTTGGGTTCTACTGGTCCCAGTTGGATATTGGGGCTCCCCGTTGGGTTCTACTGGTCCCAGTTGGGTTTTGGGGCTCCCCGTTGGGTTGTACTGGTCCGAGTTGGGTTTTGGGGCTCGCGGTTGGGTTCTACTGGTCCCAGTTGGGTTTTGGGGCTCCCGGTTGTGTTCTACTGGTCCCAGTTGGGTTTTGGGGCTCCCGGTTGGGTTCTACTGGTCCCAGTTGGGTTTTGGGTCTCCCAGTTGAGTTCTACTGGTCCCAGTTTGGTTTTGGGTGTCCCGGTTGGGTTCTACTGGTCCCAGTTGGGTTTTGGGTCTCCCAGTTGGGTTCTACTGGTCCCAGTTGGGTTTTGGGGCTCCCGGTTGGGTTCTACTGGTCCCAGTTGGCTTTTGGGGTTCCCAGTTGGGTTCTACTGGTCCCAGTTGGGTTTTGGGGCACCCGGTTGGGTTCTACTGGTCCCAGTTGGGTTTTGGGGCTCGCAGTTGAGTTCTACTGGTCCCAGTTGGGTTTTGATGCTCTCGGTTGGGTTCTACTGGTCCCAGTTGGGTTTGGGGGCTCGCGGTTGGGTTCTACTGGTCCCAGTTGGGTTTTGGGGCTAGTGGTTGTGTTCTACTGGTCCCAGTTGGGTTTTGGGGCTAGTGGTTGTGTTCTACTGGTCCCAGTTGGCTTTTGGGTGTCCCGGTTGGGTTCTACTGGTCCCAGTTGGGTTTTGGGGCTCGCAGTTGAGTTCTACTGGTCCCAGTTGGCTTTTGGGGCTCCCGGTTGGGTTCTACTGGTCCCAGTAGGCTTTTGGGGTTCCCAGTTGGGTTTTGGGGCTCCCAGTTGGGCTTTGGGGATCGCAATTGGGTTCTACTGGTCCCAGTTGGGTTTTGGGTCTCCCGGTTGGGTTCTACTGGTCCCAGTTGGGTTTTGGGTCTCCCGGTTGGGTTCTACTGGTCCCAGTTGGGTTTTGGGGCTCCCGGTTGGGTTCTACTGGTCCCAGTTGGGTTTTGGGGCTCGCAGTTGAGTTCTACTGGTCCCAGTTGGGTTTTGATGCTCTCGGTTGGGTTCTACTGGTCCCAGTTGGGTTTTGGGTCTCCCAGTTGGGTTCTACTGGTCCCAGTTGGGTTTTGGGGCTCGCGGTTGGGTTCTACTGGTCCCAGTTGCGTTTTGGGGCTCCCGGTTGGGTTCTACTGGTCCCAGTTGGGTTTTGGGGCTCCCGGTTGGGTTCTACTGGTCCCAGTTGCGTTTTGGGGCTCCCGGTTGGGTTCTACTGGTCCCAGTTGGGTTTTGGGGCTCCCGGTTGGGTTCTACTGGTCCCAGTTGGCTTTTGGGGTTCCCAGTTGGGTTCTACTGGTCCCAGTTGGGTTTTGGGGCTCGCGGTTGGGTTCTACTGGTCCCAGTTGCGTTTTGGGTGTCCCGGTTGGGTTCTACTGGTCCCAGTTGGGTTTTGGGGCTCCCGGTTGGGTTCTACTGGTCCCAGTTGGGTTTTGGGGCACCCGGTTGGGTTCTACTGGTCCCAGTTGGGTTTTGGGGCTCGCAGTTGAGTTCTACTGGTCCCAGTTGGGTTTTGATGCTCTCGGTTGGGTTCTACTGGTCCCAGTTGGGTTTTGGGGCTCGCAGTTGGGTTCTACTGGTCCCAGTTGGGTTTTGGGGCTCGCGGTTGGGTTCTACTGGTCCCAGTTGGCTTTTGGGGTTCCCAGTTGGGTTCTACTGGTCCCAGTTGGGTTTTGGGGCTCGCGGTTGGGTTCTACTGGTCCCAGTTGGGTTTTGGGTGTCCCGGTTGGGTTCTACTGGTCCCAGTTGGGTTTTGGGGCTCCCGGTTGAGTTCTACTGGTCCCAGTTGGGTTTTGGGGCTCGCAGTTGAGTTCTACTGGTCTCAGTTGGGTTTTGATGCTCTCGGTTGGGTTCTACTGGTCCCAGTTGGGTTTTGGGTCTCCCAGTTGGGTTCTACTGGTCCCAGTTGGGTTTTGGGGCTCCCGGTTGTGTTCTACTGGTCCCAGTTGGGTTTTGGGGCTCGCGGTTGGGTTCTACTGGTCCCAGTTGGGTTTTGGGGCTCCCGGTTGGGTTCTACTGGTCCCAGTTGGGTTTTGGGGCTCGCGGTTGGGTTCTACTGGTCCCAGTTGGGTTTTGGGGCTCGCGGTTGGGTTCTACTGGTCCCAGTTGGGTTTTGGGGCTCCCGGTTGGGTTCTACTGGTCCCAGTTGGATTTTGGGGCTCTCGGTTGGGTTCTACTGGTCCCAGTTGGGTTTTGGGGCTCGCGGTTGGGTTCTACTGGTCCCAGTTGGGTTTTGGGGCTCGCAGTTGAGTTCTACTGGTCTCAGTTGGGTTTTGATGCTCTCGGTTGGGTTCTACTGGTCCCAGTTGGGTTTTGGGTCTCCCAGTTGGGTTCTACTGGTCCCAGTTGGGTTTTGGGTGTCCCGGTTGTGTTCTACTGGTCCCAGTTGGGTTTTGGGGCTCGCGGTTGTGTTCTACTGGTCCCAGTTGGGTTTTGGGGCTCGCGGTTGGGTTCTACTGGTCCCAGTTGGGTTTTGGGGCTCCCGGTTGGGTTCTACTGGTCCCAGTTGGGTTTTGGCGCTCCCGGTTGGGTTCTACTGGTCCCAGTTGGGTTTTGGGGCTCGCGGTTGGGTTCTACTGGTCCCAGTTGGATATTGGGGCTCCCGGTTGGGTTCTACTGGTCCCAGTTGGGTTTTGGGGCTCCCCGTTGGGTTGTACTGGTCCGAGTTGGGTTTTGGGGCTCGCGGTTGGGTTCTACTGGTCCCAGTTGGGTTTTGGGGCTCCCGGTTGTGTTCTACTGGTCCCAGTTGGGTTTTGGGGCTCCCGGTTGGGTTCTACTGGTCCCAGTTGGGTTTTGGGGCTCCCAGTTGAGTTCTACTGGTCCCAGTTTGGTTTTGGGGACCCGATAGGGTTCTACTGGTCCCAGTTGGGTTTTGGGTCTCCCAGTTGGGTTCTACTGGTCCCAGTTGGGTTTTGGGGCTCCCGGTTGGGTTCTACTGGTCCCAGTTGGCTTTTGGGGCACCCGGTTGGGTTCTACTGGTCCCAGTTGGCTTTTGGGGTTCCCAGTTGGGTTCTACTGGTCCCAGTTGGGTTTTGGGGCTCGCGGTTGGGTTCTACTGGTCCCAGTTGGGTTTTGGGGCTCGCAGTTGAGTTCTACTGGTCCCAGTTGGGTTTTGATGCTCTCGGTTGGGTTCTACTGGTCCCAGTTGGGTTTTGGGGCTCGCAGTTGGGTTCTACTGGTCCCAGTTGGGTTTTGGGGCTCGCGGTTGGGTTCTACTGGTCCCAGTTGGCTTTTGGGGTTCCCAGTTGGGTTCTACTGGTCCCAGTTGGGTTTTGGGGCTCGCGGTTGGGTTCTACTGGTCCCAGTTGGGTTTTGGGGCTCCCGGTTGGGTTCTACTGGTCCCAGTTGGCTTTTGGGGCTCCCGGTTGGGTTCTACTGGTCCCAGTTGGGTTTTGGGGCTCGCAGTTGAGTTCTACTGGTCTCAGTTGGGTTTTGATGCTCTCGGTTGGGTTCTACTGGTCCCAGTTGGGTTTTGGGTCTCCCAGTTGGGTTCTACTGGTCCCAGTTGGGTTTTGGGTGTCCCGGTTGTGTTCTACTGGTCCCAGTTGGGTTTTGGGGCACCCGGTTGTGTTCTACTGGTCCCAGTTGGGTTTTGGGGCTCCCGGTTGGGTTCTACTGGTCCCAGTTGGGTTTTGGGGCTCCCGGTTGGGTTCTACTGGTCCCAGTTGGGTTTTGGGGCTCGCGGTTGGGTTCTACTGGTCCCAGTTGGGTTTTGGGGCTCGCGGTTGGGTTCTACTGGTCCCAGTTGGGTTTTGGGGCTCCCGGTTGGGTTCTACTGGTCCCAGTTGGATTTTGGGGCTCGCGGTTGGGTTCTACTGGTCCCAGTTGGGTTTTGGGGCTCGCAGTTGGGTTCTACTGGTCCCAGTTGGGTTTTGGGGCTCTCGGTTGGGTTCTACTGGTCCCAGTTGGGTTTTGGGGCTCGCGGTTGGGTTCTACTGGTCCCAGTTGGGTTTTGGGGCTCCCGGTTGGGTTCTACTGGTCCCAGTTGGCTTTTGGGGTTCCCAGTTGGGTTCTACTGGTCCCAGTTGGGTTTTGGGGCTCCCGGTTGGGTTCTACTGGTCCCAGTTGCGTTTTGGGTGTCCCGGTTGTGTTCTACTGGTCCCAGTTGGCTTTTGGGGTTCCCAGTTGGGTTCTACTGGTCCCAGTTGGGTTTTGGGGCTCGCGGTTGGGTTCTACTGGTCCCAGTTGCGTTTTGGGTGTCCCGGTTGGGTTCTACTGGTCCCAGTTGGGTTTTGGGGCTCCCGGTTGGGTTCTACTGGTCCCAGTTGGGTTTTGGGGCTCCCGGTTGGGTTCTACTGGTCCCAGTTGGGTTTTGGGGCTCGCGGTTGGGTTCTACTGGTCCCAGTTGGGTTTTGATGCTCTCGGTTGGGTTCTACTGGTCCCAGTTGGGTTTTGGGGCTCCCGGTTGGGTTCTACTGGTCCCAGTTGGGTTTTGGGGCTCGCGGTTGGGTTCTACTGGTCCCAGTTGGGTTTTGGGTCTCCCAGTTGGGTTCTACTGGTCCCAGTTGGGTTTTGGGGCTCCCGTTTGGGTTCTACTGGTCCCAGTTGGGTTTTGGGGCTCCCGGTTGGGTTCTACTGGTCCCAGTTGGGTTTTGGGGCTCGCAGTTGAGTTCTACTGGTCCCAGTTGGGTTTTGGGGCTCGCGGTTGGGTTCTACTGGTCCCAGTTGGGTTTTGGGGCTCCCGGTTGGGTTCTACTGGTCCCAGTTGGGTTTGGGGCCCGCGGTTGGGTTCTACTGGTCCCAGTTGGGTTTTGGGGCTAGTGGTTGTGTTCTACTGGTCCCAGTTGGGTTTTGGCGCTCCCAGTTGGGTTCTACTGGTCCCAGTTGCGTTTTGGGTGTCCCGGTTGGGTTCTACTGGTCCCAGTTGGGTTTTGGCGCTCCCGGTTGGGTTCTACTGGTCCCAGTTGGGTTTTGGGGCTCCCGGTTGGGTTGTACTGGTCCGAGTTGGGTTTTGGGGCTCCCGGTTGGGTTGTACTGGTCCCAGTTGGGTTTTGGGGCTCGCGGTTGGGTTCTACTGGTCCCAGTTGGGTTTTGGGTCTCCCAGTTGGGTTCTACTGGTCCCAGTTGGGTTTTGGGTGTCCCGGTTGTGTTCTACTGGTCCCAGTTGGGTTTTGGGGCTCCCGGTTGTGTTCTACTGGTCCCAGTTGGGTTTTGGGGCTCGCGGTTGGGTTCTACTGGTCCCAGTTGGGTTTTGGGGCTCCCGGTTGGGTTCTACTGGTCCCAGTTGGGTTTGGGGGCTCGCGGTTGGGTTCTACTGGTCCCAGTTGGGTTTTGGGGCTCCCGGTTGGGTTCTACTGGTCCCAGTTGGGTTTTGGCGCTCCCGGTTGGGTTCTACTGGTCCCAGTTGGGTTTTGGGGCTCCCGGTTGGGTTCT
The DNA here is from genome assembly GCF_963210335.1 of Falco punctatus. Classification (NCBI taxonomy): domain Eukaryota; kingdom Metazoa; phylum Chordata; class Aves; order Falconiformes; family Falconidae; genus Falco; species Falco punctatus. Next base: position 281,209 of record NW_027660261.1, read on the forward strand.
ACTGGTCCCAGTTGGATATTGGGGCTCCCGGTTGGGTTCTACTGGTCCCAGTTGGGTTTTGGGGCTCCCGGTTGGGTTGTACTGGTCCCAGTTGGGTTTTGGGGCTCGCGGTTGGGTTCTACTGGTCCCAGTTGGGTTTTGGGTCTCCCAGTTGGGTTCTACTGGTCCCAGTTGGGTTTTGGGTGTCCCGGTTGTGTTCTACTGGTCCCAGTTGGGTTTTGGGGCTCCCGGTTGTGTTCTACTGGTCCCAGTTGGGTTTTGGGGCTCGCGGTTGGGTTCTACTGGTCCCAGTTGGGTTTTGGGGCTCCCGGTTGGGTTCTACTGGTCCCAGTTGGGTTTGGGGGCTCGCGGTTGGGTTCTACTGGTCCCAGTTGGGTTTTGGGGCTCCCGGTTGGGTTCTACTGGTCCCAGTTGGGTTTTGGGGCTCGCAGTTGGGTTCTACTGGTCCCAGTTGGGTTTTGGGGCTCGCGGTTGGGTTCTACTGGTCCCAGTTTGCTTTTGGGGTTCCCAGTTGGGTTTTGGGGCTCCCAGTTGGGTTGTGGAATCCTAATTGGGTTCTACTGGTCCCAGTTGGGCTTTGGGGATCCCGGTTGGGTTCTACTGGTCCCAGTTGGGTTTGGGGGCTCGCGGTTGGGTTCTACTGGTCCCAGTTGGGTTTTGGGGCTCTCGGTTGGGTTCTACTGGTCCCAGTTGGGTTTTGGGGCTCCCGGTTGGGTTCTACTGGTCCCAGTTGGGTTTTGGGGCTCGCGATTGGGTTCTACTGGTCCCAGTTGGGTTTTGGGGCTCGCGGTTGGGTTCTACTGGTCCCAGTTGGGTTTTGGGCCTCGCAGTTGAGTTCTACTGGTCTCAGTTGGGTTTTGATGCTCTCGGTTGGGTTCTACTGGTCCCAGTTGGGTTTTGGGTCTCCCAGTTGGGTTCTACTGGTCCCAGTTGGGTTTTGGGTCTCCCAGTTGGGTTCTACTGGTCCCAGTTGGGTTTTGGGGCTCCCGGTTGTGTTCTACTGGTCCCAGTTGGGTTTTGGGGCTCGCGGTTGGGTTCTACTGGTCCCAGTTGGGTTTTGGGGCTCCCGGTTGGGTTCTACTGGTCCCAGTTGGGTTTGGGGGCTCGCGGTTGGGTTCTACTGGTCCCAGTTGGGTTTTGGGGCTAGTGGTTGTGTTCTACTGGTCCCAGTTGGGTTTTGGGGCTAGTGGTTGTGTTCTACTGGTCCCAGTTGGCTTTTGGGGCTCCCGGTTGGGTTCTACTGGTCCCAGTTGGGTTTTGGGGCTCGCAGTTGAGTTCTACTGGTCCCAGTTGGCTTTTGGGGCTCCCGGTTGGGTTCTACTGGTCCCAGTAGGCTTTTGGGGTTCCCAGTTGGGTTTTGGGGCTCCCAGTTGGGCTTTGGGGCTCCCGGTTGGGTTCTACTGGTCCCAGTTGGGTTTTGGGTCTCCCGGTTGGGTTCTACTGGTCCCAGTTGGGTTTTGGGTCTCCCGGTTGGGTTCTACTGGTCCCAGTTGGGTTTTGGGGCTCCCGGTTGGGTTCTACTGGTCCCAGTTGGGTTTTGGGGCTCGCAGTTGAGTTCTACTGGTCCCAGTTGGGTTTTGATGCTCTCGGTTGGGTTCTACTGGTCCCAGTTGGGTTTTGGGGCTCGCAGTTGGGTTCTACTGGTCCCAGTTGGGTTTTGGGGCTCGCGGTTGGGTTCTACTGGTCCCAGTTGCGTTTTGGGGCTCCCGGTTGGGTTCTACTGGTCCCAGTTGGGTTTTGGGGCTCCCGGTTGGGTTCTACTGGTCCCAGTTGGCTTTTGGGGTTCCCAGTTGGGTTCTACTGGTCCCAGTTGGGTTTTGGGGCTCGCGGTTGGGTTCTACTGGTCCCAGTTGCGTTTTGGGTGTCCCGGTTGGGTTCTACTGGTCCCAGTTGGGTTTTGGGGCTCCCGGTTGGGTTCTACTGGTCCCAGTTGGGTTTTGGGGCTCGCAGTTGAGTTCTACTGGTCCCAGTTGGGTTTTGATGCTCTCGGTTGGGTTCTACTGGTCCCAGTTGGGTTTTGGGGCTCGCAGTTGGGTTCTACTGGTCCCAGTTGGGTTTTGGGGCACCCGGTTGGGTTCTACTGGTCCCAGTTGGCTTTTGGGGTTCCCAGTTGGGTTCTACTGGTCCCAGTTGGGTTTTGGGGCTCGCGGTTGGGTTCTACTGGTCCCAGTTGGGTTTTGGGTGTCCCGGTTGGGTTCTACTGGTCCCAGTTGGGTTTTGGGGCTCCCGGTTGGGTTCTACTGGTCCCAGTTGGGTTTTGGGGCTCGCAGTTGAGTTCTACTGGTCTCAGTTGGGTTTTGATGCTCTCGGTTGGGTTCTACTGGTCCCAGTTGGGTTTTGGGTCTCCCAGTTGGGTTCTACTGGTCCCAGTTGGGTTTTGGGGCTCCCGGTTGGGTTCTACTGGTCCCAGTTGGGTTTTGGGGCTCCCGGTTGTGTTCTACTGGTCCCAGTTGGGTTTTGGGGCTCGCGGTTGGGTTCTACTGGTCCCAGTTGGGTTTTGGGGCTCGCGGTTGGGTTCTACTGGTCCCAGTTGGGTTTTGGGGCTCCCGGTTGGGTTCTACTGGTCCCAGTTGGATTTTGGGGCTCTCGGTTGGGTTCTACTGGTCCCAGTTGGGTTTTGGGGCTCGCGGTTGGGTTCTACTGGTCCCAGTTGGGTTTTGGGGCTCGCAGTTGAGTTCTACTGGTCTCAGTTGGGTTTTGATGCTCTCGGTTGGGTTCTACTGGTCCCAGTTGGGTTTTGGGTCTCCCAGTTGGGTTCTACTGGTCCCAGTTGGGTTTTGGGTGTCCCGGTTGTGTTCTACTGGTCCCAGTTGGGTTTTGGGGCTCCCGGTTGTGTTCTACTGGTCCCAGTTGGGTTTTGGGGCTCGCGGTTGGGTTCTACTGGTCCCAGTTGGGTTTTGGGGCTCCCGGTTGGGTTCTACTGGTCCCAGTTGGGTTTTGGGGCTCCCAGGTGGGTTCTACTGGTCCCAGTTGGGTTTTGGGGCTCCCGGTTGGGTTCTACTGGTCCCAGTTGGGTTTTGGCGCTCCCGGTTGGGTTCTACTGGTCCCAGTTGGGTTTTGGGGCTCGCGGTTGGGTTCTACTGGTCCCAGTTGGATATTGGGGCTCCCCGTTGGGTTCTACTGGTCCCAGTTGGGTTTTGGGGCTCCCCGTTGGGTTGTACTGGTCCGAGTTGGGTTTTGGGGCTCGCGGTTGGGTTCTACTGGTCCCAGTTGGGTTTTGGGGCTCCCGGTTGTGTTCTACTGGTCCCAGTTGGGTTTTGGGGCTCCCGGTTGGGTTCTACTGGTCCCAGTTGGGTTTTGGGTCTCCCAGTTGAGTTCTACTGGTCCCAGTTTGGTTTTGGGTGTCCCGGTTGGGTTCTACTGGTCCCAGTTGGGTTTTGGGTCTCCCAGTTGGGTTCTACTGGTCCCAGTTGGGTTTTGGGGCTCCCGGTTGGGTTCTACTGGTCCCAGTTGGCTTTTGGGGTTCCCAGTTGGGTTCTACTGGTCCCAGTTGGGTTTTGGGGCACCCGGTTGGGTTCTACTGGTCCCAGTTGGGTTTTGGGGCTCGCAGTTGAGTTCTACTGGTCCCAGTTGGGTTTTGATGCTCTCGGTTGGGTTCTACTGGTCCCAGTTGGGTTTGGGGGCTCGCGGTTGGGTTCTACTGGTCCCAGTTGGGTTTTGGGGCTAGTGGTTGTGTTCTACTGGTCCCAGTTGGGTTTTGGGGCTAGTGGTTGTGTTCTACTGGTCCCAGTTGGCTTTTGGGGCTCCCGGTTGGGTTCTACTGGTCCCAGTTGGGTTTTGGGGCTCGCAGTTGAGTTCTACTGGTCCCAGTTGGCTTTTGGGGCTCCCGGTTGGGTTCTACTGGTCCCAGTAGGCTTTTGGGGTTCCCAGTTGGGTTTTGGGGCTCCCAGTTGGGCTTTGGGGATCGCAATTGGGTTCTACTGGTCCCAGTTTGCTTTTGGGGTTCCCAGTTGGGTTTTGGGGCTCCCAGTTGGGTTGTGGAATCCTAATTGGGTTCTACTGGTCCCAGTTGGGCTTTGGGGATCCCGGTTGGGTTCTACTGGTCCCAGTTGGGTTTGGGGGCTCGCGGTTGGGTTCTACTGGTCCCAGTTGGGTTTTGGGGCTCTCGGTTGGGTTCTACTGGTCCCAGTTGGGTTTTGGGGCTCCCGGTTGGGTTCTACTGGTCCCAGTTGGGTTTTGGGGCTCGCGATTGGGTTCTACTGGTCCCAGTTGGGTTTTGGGGCTCGCGGTTGGGTTCTACTGGTCCCAGTTGGGTTTTGGGCCTCGCAGTTGAGTTCTACTGGTCTCAGTTGGGTTTTGATGCTCTCGGTTGGGTTCTACTGGTCCCAGTTGGGTTTTGGGTCTCCCAGTTGGGTTCTACTGGTCCCAGTTGGGTTTTGGGTCTCCCAGTTGGGTTCTACTGGTCCCAGTTGGGTTTTGGGGCTCCCGGTTGTGTTCTACTGGTCCCAGTTGGGTTTTGGGGCTCGCGGTTGGGTTCTACTGGTCCCAGTTGGGTTTTGGGGCTCCCGGTTGGGTTCTACTGGTCCCAGTTGGGTTTGGGGGCTCGCGGTTGGGTTCTACTGGTCCCAGTTGGGTTTTGGGGCTAGTGGTTGTGTTCTACTGGTCCCAGTTGGGTTTTGGGGCTAGTGGTTGTGTTCTACTGGTCCCAGTTGGCTTTTGGGGCTCCCGGTTGGGTTCTACTGGTCCCAGTTGGGTTTTGGGGCTCGCAGTTGAGTTCTACTGGTCCCAGTTGGCTTTTGGGGCTCCCGGTTGGGTTCTACTGGTCCCAGTAGGCTTTTGGGGTTCCCAGTTGGGTTTTGGGGCTCCCAGTTGGGCTTTGGGGCTCCCGGTTGGGTTCTACTGGTCCCAGTTGGGTTTTGGGTCTCCCGGTTGGGTTCTACTGGTCCCAGTTGGGTTTTGGGTCTCCCGGTTGGGTTCTACTGGTCCCAGTTGGGTTTTGGGGCTCCCGGTTGGGTTCTACTGGTCCCAGTTGGGTTTTGGGGCTCGCAGTTGAGTTCTACTGGTCCCAGTTGGGTTTTGATGCTCTCGGTTGGGTTCTACTGGTCCCAGTTGGGTTTTGGGGCTCGCAGTTGGGTTCTACTGGTCCCAGTTGGGTTTTGGGGCTCGCGGTTGGGTTCTACTGGTCCCAGTTGCGTTTTGGGGCTCCCGGTTGGGTTCTACTGGTCCCAGTTGGGTTTTGGGGCTCCCGGTTGGGTTCTACTGGTCCCAGTTGGCTTTTGGGGTTCCCAGTTGGGTTCTACTGGTCCCAGTTGGGTTTTGGGGCTCGCGGTTGGGTTCTACTGGTCCCAGTTGCGTTTTGGGTGTCCCGGTTGGGTTCTACTGGTCCCAGTTGGGTTTTGGGGCTCCCGGTTGGGTTCTACTGGTCCCAGTTGGGTTTTGGGGCTCGCAGTTGAGTTCTACTGGTCCCAGTTGGGTTTTGATGCTCTCGGTTGGGTTCTACTGGTCCCAGTTGGGTTTTGGGGCTCGCAGTTGGGTTCTACTGGTCCCAGTTGGGTTTTGGGGCACCCGGTTGGGTTCTACTGGTCCCAGTTGGCTTTTGGGGTTCCCAGTTGGGTTCTACTGGTCCCAGTTGGGTTTTGGGGCTCGCGGTTGGGTTCTACTGGTCCCAGTTGGGTTTTGGGTGTCCCGGTTGGGTTCTACTGGTCCCAGTTGGGTTTTGGGGCTCCCGGTTGGGTTCTACTGGTCCCAGTTGGGTTTTGGGGCTCGCAGTTGAGTTCTACTGGTCTCAGTTGGGTTTTGATGCTCTCGGTTGGGTTCTACTGGTCCCAGTTGGGTTTTGGGTCTCCCAGTTGGGTTCTACTGGTCCCAGTTGGGTTTTGGGGCTCCCGGTTGGGTTCTACTGGTCCCAGTTGGGTTTTGGGGCTCCCGGTTGTGTTCTACTGGTCCCAGTTGGGTTTTGGGGCTCGCGGTTGGGTTCTACTGGTCCCAGTTGGGTTTTGGGGCTCGCGGTTGGGTTCTACTGGTCCCAGTTGGGTTTTGGGGCTCCCGGTTGGGTTCTACTGGTCCCAGTTGGATTTTGGGGCTCTCGGTTGGGTTCTACTGGTCCCAGTTGGGTTTTGGGGCTCGCGGTTGGGTTCTACTGGTCCCAGTTGGGTTTTGGGGCTCGCAGTTGAGTTCTACTGGTCTCAGTTGGGTTTTGATGCTCTCGGTTGGGTTCTACTGGTCCCAGTTGGGTTTTGGGTCTCCCAGTTGGGTTCTACTGGTCCCAGTTGGGTTTTGGGTGTCCCGGTTGTGTTCTACTGGTCCCAGTTGGGTTTTGGGGCTCCCGGTTGTGTTCTACTGGTCCCAGTTGGGTTTTGGGGCTCGCGGTTGGGTTCTACTGGTCCCAGTTGGGTTTTGGGGCTCCCGGTTGGGTTCTACTGGTCCCAGTTGGGTTTTGGGGCACCCGGTTGGGTTCTACTGGTCCCAGTTGGGTTTTGGGGCTCGCAGTTGAGTTCTACTGGTCCCAGTTGGGTTTTGATGCTCTCGGTTGGGTTCTACTGGTCCCAGTTGGGTTTGGGGGCTCGCGGTTGGGTTCTACTGGTCCCAGTTGGGTTTTGGGGCTAGTGGTTGTGTTCTACTGGTCCCAGTTGGGTTTTGGGGCTAGTGGTTGTGTTCTACTGGTCCCAGTTGGCTTTTGGGGCTCCCGGTTGGGTTCTACTGGTCCCAGTTGGGTTTTGGGGCTCGCAGTTGAGTTCTACTGGTCCCAGTTGGCTTTTGGGGCTCCCGGTTGGGTTCTACTGGTCCCAGTAGGCTTTTGGGGTTCCCAGTTGGGTTTTGGGGCTCCCAGTTGGGCTTTGGGGATCGCAATTGGGTTCTACTGGTCCCAGTTGGGTTTTGGGTCTCCCGGTTGGGTTCTACTGGTCCCAGTTGGGTTTTGGGTCTCCCGGTTGGGTTCTACTGGTCCCAGTTGGGTTTTGGGGCTCCCGGTTGGGTTCTACTGGTCCCAGTTGGGTTTTGGGGCTCGCAGTTGAGTTCTACTGGTCCCAGTTGGGTTTTGATGCTCTCGGTTGGGTTCTACTGGTCCCAGTTGGGTTTTGGGTCTCCCAGTTGGGTTCTACTGGTCCCAGTTGGGTTTTGGGGCTCGCGGTTGGGTTCTACTGGTCCCAGTTGCGTTTTGGGGCTCCCGGTTGGGTTCTACTGGTCCCAGTTGGGTTTTGGGGCTCCCGGTTGGGTTCTACTGGTCCCAGTTGCGTTTTGGGGCTCCCGGTTGGGTTCTACTGGTCCCAGTTGGGTTTTGGGGCTCCCGGTTGGGTTCTACTGGTCCCAGTTGGCTTTTGGGGTTCCCAGTTGGGTTCTACTGGTCCCAGTTGGGTTTTGGGGCTCGCGGTTGGGTTCTACTGGTCCCAGTTGCGTTTTGGGTGTCCCGGTTGGGTTCTACTGGTCCCAGTTGGGTTTTGGGGCTCCCGGTTGGGTTCTACTGGTCCCAGTTGGGTTTTGGGGCACCCGGTTGGGTTCTACTGGTCCCAGTTGGGTTTTGGGGCTCGCAGTTGAGTTCTACTGGTCCCAGTTGGGTTTTGATGCTCTCGGTTGGGTTCTACTGGTCCCAGTTGGGTTTTGGGGCTCGCAGTTGGGTTCTACTGGTCCCAGTTGGGTTTTGGGGCTCGCGGTTGGGTTCTACTGGTCCCAGTTGGCTTTTGGGGTTCCCAGTTGGGTTCTACTGGTCCCAGTTGGGTTTTGGGGCTCGCGGTTGGGTTCTACTGGTCCCAGTTGGGTTTTGGGTGTCCCGGTTGGGTTCTACTGGTCCCAGTTGGGTTTTGGGGCTCCCGGTTGAGTTCTACTGGTCCCAGTTGGGTTTTGGGGCTCGCAGTTGAGTTCTACTGGTCTCAGTTGGGTTTTGATGCTCTCGGTTGGGTTCTACTGGTCCCAGTTGGGTTTTGGGTCTCCCAGTTGGGTTCTACTGGTCCCAGTTGGGTTTTGGGGCTCCCGGTTGTGTTCTACTGGTCCCAGTTGGGTTTTGGGGCTCGCGGTTGGGTTCTACTGGTCCCAGTTGGGTTTTGGGGCTCCCGGTTGGGTTCTACTGGTCCCAGTTGGGTTTTGGGGCTCGCGGTTGGGTTCTACTGGTCCCAGTTGGGTTTTGGGGCTCGCGGTTGGGTTCTACTGGTCCCAGTTGGGTTTTGGGGCTCCCGGTTGGGTTCTACTGGTCCCAGTTGGATTTTGGGGCTCTCGGTTGGGTTCTACTGGTCCCAGTTGGGTTTTGGGGCTCGCGGTTGGGTTCTACTGGTCCCAGTTGGGTTTTGGGGCTCGCAGTTGAGTTCTACTGGTCTCAGTTGGGTTTTGATGCTCTCGGTTGGGTTCTACTGGTCCCAGTTGGGTTTTGGGTCTCCCAGTTGGGTTCTACTGGTCCCAGTTGGGTTTTGGGTGTCCCGGTTGTGTTCTACTGGTCCCAGTTGGGTTTTGGGGCTCGCGGTTGTGTTCTACTGGTCCCAGTTGGGTTTTGGGGCTCGCGGTTGGGTTCTACTGGTCCCAGTTGGGTTTTGGGGCTCCCGGTTGGGTTCTACTGGTCCCAGTTGGGTTTTGGCGCTCCCGGTTGGGTTCTACTGGTCCCAGTTGGGTTTTGGGGCTCGCGGTTGGGTTCTACTGGTCCCAGTTGGATATTGGGGCTCCCGGTTGGGTTCTACTGGTCCCAGTTGGGTTTTGGGGCTCCCCGTTGGGTTGTACTGGTCCGAGTTGGGTTTTGGGGCTCGCGGTTGGGTTCTACTGGTCCCAGTTGGGTTTTGGGGCTCCCGGTTGTGTTCTACTGGTCCCAGTTGGGTTTTGGGGCTCCCGGTTGGGTTCTACTGGTCCCAGTTGGGTTTTGGGGCTCCCAGTTGAGTTCTACTGGTCCCAGTTTGGTTTTGGGGACCCGATAGGGTTCTACTGGTCCCAGTTGGGTTTTGGGTCTCCCAGTTGGGTTCTACTGGTCCCAGTTGGGTTTTGGGGCTCCCGGTTGGGTTCTACTGGTCCCAGTTGGCTTTTGGGGCACCCGGTTGGGTTCTACTGGTCCCAGTTGGCTTTTGGGGTTCCCAGTTGGGTTCTACTGGTCCCAGTTGGGTTTTGGGGCTCGCGGTTGGGTTCTACTGGTCCCAGTTGGGTTTTGGGGCTCGCAGTTGAGTTCTACTGGTCCCAGTTGGGTTTTGATGCTCTCGGTTGGGTTCTACTGGTCCCAGTTGGGTTTTGGGGCTCGCAGTTGGGTTCTACTGGTCCCAGTTGGGTTTTGGGGCTCGCGGTTGGGTTCTACTGGTCCCAGTTGGCTTTTGGGGTTCCCAGTTGGGTTCTACTGGTCCCAGTTGGGTTTTGGGGCTCGCGGTTGGGTTCTACTGGTCCCAGTTGGGTTTTGGGGCTCCCGGTTGGGTTCTACTGGTCCCAGTTGGCTTTTGGGGCTCCCGGTTGGGTTCTACTGGTCCCAGTTGGGTTTTGGGGCTCGCAGTTGAGTTCTACTGGTCTCAGTTGGGTTTTGATGCTCTCGGTTGGGTTCTACTGGTCCCAGTTGGGTTTTGGGTCTCCCAGTTGGGTTCTACTGGTCCCAGTTGGGTTTTGGGTGTCCCGGTTGTGTTCTACTGGTCCCAGTTGGGTTTTGGGGCACCCGGTTGTGTTCTACTGGTCCCAGTTGGGTTTTGGGGCTCCCGGTTGGGTTCTACTGGTCCCAGTTGGGTTTTGGGGCTCCCGGTTGGGTTCTACTGGTCCCAGTTGGGTTTTGGGGCTCGCGGTTGGGTTCTACTGGTCCCAGTTGGGTTTTGGGGCTCGCGGTTGGGTTCTACTGGTCCCAGTTGGGTTTTGGGGCTCCCGGTTGGGTTCTACTGGTCCCAGTTGGATTTTGGGGCTCGCGGTTGGGTTCTACTGGTCCCAGTTGGGTTTTGGGGCTCGCAGTTGGGTTCTACTGGTCCCAGTTGGGTTTTGGGGCTCTCGGTTGGGTTCTACTGGTCCCAGTTGGGTTTTGGGGCTCGCGGTTGGGTTCTACTGGTCCCAGTTGGGTTTTGGGGCTCCCGGTTGGGTTCTACTGGTCCCAGTTGGCTTTTGGGGTTCCCAGTTGGGTTCTACTGGTCCCAGTTGGGTTTTGGGGCTCCCGGTTGGGTTCTACTGGTCCCAGTTGCGTTTTGGGTGTCCCGGTTGTGTTCTACTGGTCCCAGTTGGCTTTTGGGGTTCCCAGTTGGGTTCTACTGGTCCCAGTTGGGTTTTGGGGCTCGCGGTTGGGTTCTACTGGTCCCAGTTGCGTTTTGGGTGTCCCGGTTGGGTTCTACTGGTCCCAGTTGGGTTTTGGGGCTCCCGGTTGGGTTCTACTGGTCCCAGTTGGGTTTTGGGGCTCCCGGTTGGGTTCTACTGGTCCCAGTTGGGTTTTGGGGCTCGCGGTTGGGTTCTACTGGTCCCAGTTGGGTTTTGATGCTCTCGGTTGGGTTCTACTGGTCCCAGTTGGGTTTTGGGGCTCCCGGTTGGGTTCTACTGGTCCCAGTTGGGTTTTGGGGCTCGCGGTTGGGTTCTACTGGTCCCAGTTGGGTTTTGGGTCTCCCAGTTGGGTTCTACTGGTCCCAGTTGGGTTTTGGGGCTCCCGTTTGGGTTCTACTGGTCCCAGTTGGGTTTTGGGGCTCCCGGTTGGGTTCTACTGGTCCCAGTTGGGTTTTGGGGCTCGCAGTTGAGTTCTACTGGTCCCAGTTGGGTTTTGGGGCTCGCGGTTGGGTTCTACTGGTCCCAGTTGGGTTTTGGGGCTCCCGGTTGGGTTCTACTGGTCCCAGTTGGGTTTGGGGCCCGCGGTTGGGTTCTACTGGTCCCAGTTGGGTTTTGGGGCTAGTGGTTGTGTTCTACTGGTCCCAGTTGGGTTTTGGCGCTCCCAGTTGGGTTCTACTGGTCCCAGTTGCGTTTTGGGTGTCCCGGTTGGGTTCTACTGGTCCCAGTTGGGTTTTGGCGCTCCCGGTTGGGTTCTACTGGTCCCAGTTGGGTTTTGGGGCTCCCGGTTGGGTTGTACTGGTCCGAGTTGGGTTTTGGGGCTCCCGGTTGGGTTCTACTGGTCCCAGTTGGGTTTTGGGGCTCCCGGTTGTATTCTACTGGTCCCAGTTGGGTTTTGGGGCTCCCGATTGGGTTCTACTGGTCCCAGTTGGGTTTTGGGGCTCGCAGTTGAGTTCTACTGGTCTCAGTTGGGTTTTGATGCTCTCGGTTGTGTTCTACTGGTCCCAGTTGGGTTTTGGGTCTCCCAGTTGGGTTCTACTGGTCCCAGTTGGGTTTTGGGGCTCCCGGTTGGGTTCTACTGGTCCCAGTTGGTTTTGGGGGCTCCCAGTTGGGTTCTACTGGTCCCAGTTTGGGTTTTGGGGCTCCCAGTTGGGTTCTACTGGTCCCAGTTGGCTTTTGGGGCACCCGGTTGGGTTCTACTGGTCCCATTTGGCTTTTGGGGCTCCCAGTTGGGTTCTACTGGTCCCAGTTGGGTTTTGGGGCTCGCGGTTGGGTTCTACTGGTCCCAGTTGCGTTTTGGGGCTCCCGGTTGGGTTCTACTGGTCCCAGTTGGGTTTTGGGGCTCCCGGTTTGGTTCTACTGGTCCCAGTTGGCTTTTGGGGTTCCCAGTTGGGTTCTACTGGTCCCAGTTGGGTTTTGGGGCTCGCGGTTGGGTTCTACTGGTCCCAGTTGCGTTTTGGGTGTCCCGGTTGGGTTCTACTGGTCCCAGTTGGGTTTTGGGGCTCCCGGTTGGGTTCTACTGGTCCCAGTTGGGTTTTGGGGCACCCGGTTGGGTTCTACTGGTCCCAGTTGGGTTTTGGGGCTCGCAGTTGAGTTCTACTGGTCCCAGTTGGGTTTTGATGCTCTCGGTTGGGTTCTACTGGTCCCAGTTGTGTTTTGGGGCTCGCAGTTGGGTTCTACTGGTCCCAGTTGGGTTTTGGGGCTCGCGGTTGGGTTCTACTGGTCCCAGTTGGCTTTTGGGGTTCCCAGTTGGGTTCTACTGGTCCCAGTTGGGTTTTGGGGCTCGCGGTTGGGTTCTACTGGTCCCAGTTGGGTTTTGGGGCTCCCGGTTGGGTTCTACTGGTCCCAGTTGGGTTTTGGGGCTCCCGGTTGGGTTCTACTGGTCCCAGTTGGGTTTTGGGGCTCGCAGTTGAGTTCTACTGGTCTCAGTTGGGTTTTGATGCTCTCGGTTGGGTTCTACTGGTCCCAGTTGGGTTTTGGGTCTCCCAGTTGGGTTCTACTGGTCCGAGTTGGGTTTTGGGTGTCCCGGTTGTGTTCTACTGGTCCCAGTTGGGTTTTGGGGCTCCCGGTTGTGTTCTACTGGTCCCAGTTGGGTTTTGGGGCTTCCAGTTGGGTTCTACTGGTCCCAGTTGGGTTTTGGGGCTCCCGGTTGTGTACTACTGGTCCCAGTTGGGTTTTGGGGCTCGCGGTTGGGTTCTACTGGTCCCAGTTGGGTTTTGGGGCTCGCGGTTGGGTTCTACTGGTCCCAGTTGGGTTTTGGGGCTCCCGGTTGGGTTCTACTGGTCCCAGTTGGATTTTGGGGCTTGCGGTTGGGTTCTACTGGTCCCAGTTGGGTTTTGGGGCTCGCGGTTGTGTTCTACTGGTCCCAGTTGGGTTTTGATGCTCTCGGTTGGGTTCTACTGGTCCCAGTTGGGTTTTGGGTCTCCCAGTTGGGTTCTACTGGTCCCAGTTGGGTTTTGGGTGTCCCGGTTGTGTTCTACTGGTCCCAGTTGGGTTTTGGGGCTCCCGGTTGTGTTCTACTGGTCCCAGTTGGGTTTTGGGGCTCGCGGTTGGGTTCTACTGGTCCCAGTTGGGTTTTGGGGCTCCCGGTTGGGTTCTACTGGTCCCAGTTGGCTTTTGGGGCTCCCGGTTGGGTTCTACTGGTCCCAGTTGGGTTTTGGGGCTCGCAGTTGAGTTCTACTGGTCTCAGTTGGGTTTTGATGCTCTCGGTTGGGTTCTACTGGTCCCAGTTGGGTTTTGGGTCTCCCAGTTGGGTTCTACTGGTCCCAGTTGGGTTTTGGGGCTCCCGGTTGGGTTCTACTGGTCCCAGTTGGATTTTGGGGCTCGCGGTTGGGTTCTACTGGTCCCAGTTGGGTTTTGGGGCTCGCAGTTGGGTTCTACTGGTCCCAGTTGGGTTTTGGGGCTCTCGGTTGGGTTCTACTGGTCCCAGTTGGGTTTTGGGGCTCGCGGTTGGGTTCTACTGGTCCCAGTTGGGTTTTGGGGCTCTCGGTTGGGTTCTACTGGTCCCAGTTGGGTTTTGGGGCTCGCGGTTGGGTTCTACTGGTCCCAGTTGGGTTTTGGGGCTCCCGGTTGGGTTCTACTGGTCCCAGTTGGCTTTTGGGGTTCCCAGTTGGGTTCTACTGGTCCCAGTTGGGTTTTGGGGCTCGCGGTTGGGTTCTACTGGTCCCAGTTGCGTTTTGGGTGTCCCGGTTGTGTTCTACTGGTCCCAGTTGGCTTTTGGGGTTCCCAGTTGGGTTCTACTGGTCCCAGTTGGGTTTTGGGGCTCGCGGTTGGGTTCTACTGGTCCCAGTTGGGTTTTGGGGCTCCCGGTTGGGTTCTACTGGTCCCAGTTGCGTTTTGGGTGTCCCGGTTGGGTTCTACTGGTCCCAGTTGGGTTTTGATGCTCTCGGTTGGGTTCTACTGGTCCCAGTTGGGTTTTGGGGCTCCCGGTTGGGTTCTACTGGTCCCAGTTGGGTTTTGGGGCTCCCGGTTGTGTTCTACTGGTCCCAGTTGGGTTTTGGGGCTCGCGGTTGGGTTCTACTGGTCCCAGTTGGGTTTTGGGGCTCCCAGTTGTGTTCTACTGGTCCCAGTTGGGTTTTGGGGCTCCCGGTTGGGTTCTACTGGTCCCAGTTGGGTTTTGGGGCTCCCAGTTGTGTTCTACTGGTCCCAGTTTGGGTTTTGGGGCTCCCGGTTGGGTTCTTCTGGTCCCAGTTGGGTTTTGGGGCTCGCAGTTGGGTTCTACTGGTCCCAGTTGGGTTTTGATGCTCTCGGTTGGGTTCTACTGGTCCCAGTTGGGTTTTGGGGCTCGCAGTTGGGTTCTACTGGTCCCAGTTGGGTTTTGGGGCTCCCAGTTGGGTTCTACTGGTCCCAGTTGCGTTTTGGGTGTCCCGGTTGGGTTCTACTGGTCCCAGTTGGCTTTTGGGGTTCCCAGTTGGGTTCTACTGGTCCCAGTTGGGTTTTGGGGCTCGCGGTTGGGTTCTACTGGTCCCAGTTGCGTTTTGGGTGTCCCGGTTGGGTTCTACTGGTCCCAGTTGGGTTTTGGGGCTCCCGGTTGGGTTCTACTGGTCCCAGTTGGGTTTTGGGGCTCCCGGTTGGGTTCTACTGGTCCCAGTTGGGTTTTGGGGCTCGCAGTTGAGTTCTACTGGTCCCAGTTGGGTTTTGATGCTCTCGGTTGGGTTCTACTGGTCCCAGTTGGGTTTTGGGGCTCCCGGTTGGGTTCTACTGGTCCCAGTTGGGTTTTGGGGCTCCCGGTTGGGTTCTACTGGTCCCAGTTGGGTTTTGGGGCACCCGGTTGGGTTCTACTGGTCCCAGTTGGGTTTTGGGGCTCGCAGTTGAGTTCTACTGGTCCCAGTTGGGTTTTGATGCTCTCGGTTGGGTTCTACTGGTCCCAGTTGGGTTTTGGGGCTCTCGGTTGGGTTCTACTGGTCCCAGTTGGGTTTTGGGGCTCCCGGTTGGGTTCTACTGGTCCCAGTTGGGTTTTGGGGCTCCCGGTTGGGTTCTACTGGTCCCAGTTGGGTTTTGGGGCTCGCGGTTGGGTTCTACTGGTCCCAGTTGGCTTTTGGGGCTCGCAGTTGAGTTCTACTGGTCTCAGTTGGGTTTTGATGCTCTCGGTTGGGTTCTACTGGTCCCAGTTGGGTTTTGGGTCTCCCAGTTGGGTTCTACTGGTCCCAGTTGGGTTTTGGGGCTCCCGGTTGTGTTCTACTGGTCCCAGTTGGGTTTTGGGGCTCGCGGTTGGGTTCTACTGGTCCCAGTTGGGTTTTGGGGCTCGCGGTTGGGTTCTACTGGTCCCAGTTGGGTTTGGGGCCCGCGGTTGGGTTCTACTGGTCCCAGTTGGGTTTTGGGGCTAGTGGTTGTGTTCTACTGGTCCCAGTTGGGTTTTGGCGCTCCCAGTTGGGTTCTACTGGTCCCAGTTGCGTTTTGGGTGTCCCGGTTGGGTTCTACTGGTCCCAGTTGGGTTTTGGCGCTCCCGGTTGGGTTCTACTGGTCCCAGTTGGGTTTTGGGGCTCCCGGTTGGGTTGTACTGGTCCGAGTTGGGTTTTGGGGCTCCCGGTTGGGTTCTACTGGTCCCAGTTGGGTTTTGGGGCTCCCGGTTGTATTCTACTGGTCCCAGTTGGGTTTTGGGGCTCCCGATTGGGTTCTACTGGTCCCAGTTGGGTTTTGGGGCTCGCAGTTGAGTTCTACTGGTCTCAGTTGGGTTTTGATGCTCTCGGTTGGGTTCTACTGGTCCCAGTTGGGTTTTGGGTCTCCCAGTTGGGTTCTACTGGTCCCAGTTGGGTTTTGGGGCTCCCGGTTGGGTTCTACTGGTCCCAGTTGGTTTTGGGGGCTCCCAGTTGGGTTCTACTGGTCCCAGTTTGGGTTTTGGGGCTCCCAGTTGGGTTCTACTGGTCCCAGTTGGCTTTTGGGGCACCCGGTTGGGTTCTACTGGTCCCAGTTGGCTTTTGGGGCTCCCAGTTGGGTTCTACTGGTCCCAGTTGGGTTTTGGGGCTCGCGGTTGGGTTCTACTGGTCCCAGTTGCGTTTTGGGGCTCCCGGTTGGGTTCTACTGGTCCCAGTTGGGTTTTGGGGCTCCCGGTTGGGTTCTACTGGTCCCAGTTGGGTTTTGGGGCTCGCGGTTGGGTTCTACTGGTCCCAGTTGGGTTTTGGGGCTCGCGGTTGGGTTCTACTGGTCCCAGTTGCGTTTTGGGTGTCCCGGTTGGGTTCTACTGGTCCCAGTTGGGTTTTGGGGCTCCCGGTTGGGTTCTACTGGTCCCAGTTTGGTTTTGGGGCACCCGGTTGGGTTCTACTGGTCCCAGTTGGGTTTTGGGGCTCGCAGTTGAGTTCTACTGGTCCCAGTTGGGTTTTGATGCTCTCGGTTGGGTTCTACTGGTCCCAGTTGGGTTTTGGGGCTCTCGGTTGGGTTCTACTGGTCCCAGTTGGGTTTTGGGGCTCCCGGTTGGGTTCTACTGGTCCCAGTTGGGTTTTGGGGCTCCCGGTTGGGTTCTACTGGTCCCAGTTGGGTTTTGGGGCTCGCGGTTGGGTTCTACTGGTCCCAGTTGGCTTTTGGGGCTCGCAGTTGAGTTCTACTGGTCTCAGTTGGGTTTTGATGCTCTCGGTTGGGTTCTACTGGTCCCAGTTGGGTTTTGGGTCTCCCAGTTGGGTTCTACTGGTCCCAGTTGGGTTTTGGGGCTCCCGGTTGTGTTCTACTGGTCCCAGTTGGGTTTTGGGGCTCGCGGTTGGGTTCTACTGGTCCCAGTTGGGTTTTGGGGCTCGCGGTTGGGTTCTACTGGTCCCAGTTGGGTTTGGGGCCCGCGGTTGGGTTCTACTGGTCCCAGTTGGGTTTTGGGGCTAGTGGTTGTGTTCTACTGGTCCCAGTTGGGTTTTGGCGCTCCCAGTTGGGTTCTACTGGTCCCAGTTGCGTTTTGGGTGTCCCGGTTGGGTTCTACTGGTCCCAGTTGGGTTTTGGCGCTCCCGGTTGGGTTCTACTGGTCCCAGTTGGGTTTTGGGGCTCCCGGTTGGGTTGTACTGGTCCGAGTTGGGTTTTGGGGCTCCCGGTTGGGTTCTACTGGTCCCAGTTGGGTTTTGGGGCTCCCGGTTGTATTCTACTGGTCCCAGTTGGGTTTTGGGGCTCCCGATTGGGTTCTACTGGTCCCAGTTGGGTTTTGGGGCTCGCAGTTGAGTTCTACTGGTCTCAGTTGGGTTTTGATGCTCTCGGTTGGGTTCTACTGGTCCCAGTTGGGTTTTGGGTCTCCCAGTTGGGTTCTACTGGTCCCAGTTGGGTTTTGGGGCTCCCGGTTGGGTTCTACTGGTCCCAGTTGGTTTTGGGGGCTCCCAGTTGGGTTCTACTGGTCCCAGTTTGGGTTTTGGGGCACCCAGTTGGGTTCTACTGGTCCCAGTTGGCTTTTGGGGCACCCGGTTGGGTTCTACTGGTCCCAGTTGGCTTTTGGGGCTCCCAGTTGGGTTCTACTGGTCCCAGTTGGGTTTTGGGGCTCGCGGTTGGGTTCTACTGGTCCCAGTTGCGTTTTGGGGCTCCCGGTTGGGTTCTACTGGTCCCAGTTGGGTTTTGGGGCTCCCGGTTGGGTTCTACTGGTCCCAGTTGGGTTTTGGGGCTCGCGGTTGGGTTCTACTGGTCCCAGTTGGGTTTTGGGTGTCCCGGTTGGGTTCTACTGGTCCCAGTTGGGTTTTGGGTGTCCCGGTTGGGTTCTACTGGTCCCAGTTGGGTTTTGGGGCTCCCGGTTGGGTTCTACTGGTCCCAGTTTGGTTTTGGGGCACCCGGTTGGGTTCTACTGGTCCCAGTTGGGTTTTGGGGCTCGCAGTTGAGTTCTACTGGTCCCAGTTGGGTTTTGATGCTCTCGGTTGGGTTCTACTGGTCCCAGTTGGGTTTTGGGGCTCGCAGTTGGGTTCTACTGGTCCCAGTTGGCTTTTGGGGTTCCCAGTTGGGTTCTACTGGTCCCAGTTGGGTTTTGGGGCTCGCGGTTGGGTTCTACTGGTCCCAGTTGGGTTTTGGGGCTCCCGGTTGGGTTCTACTGGTCCCAGTTGGCTTTTGGGGCTCCCGGTTGGGTTCTACTGGTCCCAGTTGGGTTTTGGGGCTCGCAGTTGAGTTCTACTGGTCTCAGTTGGGTTTTGATGCTCTCGGTTGGGTTCTACTGGTCCCAGTTGGGTTTTGGGTCTCCCAGTTGGGTTCTACTGGTCCGAGTTGGGTTTTGGGGCTCGCAGTTGAGTTCTACTGGTCTCAGTTGGGTTTTGGGGCTCCCGGTTGGGTTCTACTGGTCCCAGTTGGGTTTTGGGGCTCCCAGTTGGGTTCTACTGGTCCCAGTTGGGTTTTGGGGCTCCCGGTTGTGTACTACTGGTCCCAGTTGGGTTTTGGGGCTCGCGGTTGGGTTCTACTGGTCCCAGTTGGGTTTTGGGGCTCGCGGTTGGGTTCTACTGGTCCCAGTTGGGTTTTGGGGCTCCCGGTTGGGTTCTACTGGTCCCAGTTGGATTTTGGGGCTTGCGGTTGGGTTCTACTGGTCCCAGTTGGGTTTTGGGGCTCGCGGTTGGGTTCTACTGGTCCCAGTTGGGTTTTGATGCTCTCGGTTGGGTTCTACTGGTCCCAGTTGGGTTTTGGGTCTCCCAGTTGGGTTCTACTGGTCCCAGTTGGCTTTTGGGGCTCCCGGTTGTGTTCTACTGGTCCCAGTTGGGTTTTGGGGCTCCCGGTTGTGTTCTACTGGTCCCAGTTGGGTTTTGGGGCTCCCGGTTGGGTTCTACTGGTCCCAGTTGGGTTTTGGGGCTCCCGGTTGGGTTCTACTGGTCCCAGTTGGGTTTTGGGGCTCCCGGTTGGGTTCTACTGGTCCCAGTTGGGTTTTGGGGCTCGCAGTTGAGTTCTACTGGTCTCAGTTGGGTTTTGATGCTCTCGGTTGGGTTCTACTGGTCCCAGTTGGGTTTTGGGTCTCCCAGTTGGGTTCTACTGGTCCCAGTTGGGTTTTGGGGCTCCCGGTTGGGTTCTACTGGTCCCAGTTGGGTTTTGGGGCTCCCAGTTGAGTTCTACTGGTCCCAGTTTGGTTTTGGGGCACCCGATTGGGTTCTACTGGTCCCAGTTGGGTTTTGGGGCTCGCAGTTGAGTTCTACTGGTCTCAGTTGGGTTTTGATGCTCTCGGTTGGGTTCTACTGGTCCCAGTTGGGTTTTGGGTCTCCCAGTTGGGTTCTACTGGTCCCAGTTGGGTTTTGGGGCACCCGGTTGGGTTCTACTGGTCCCAGTTGGGTTTTGGGGCTCGCAGTTGAGTTCTACTGGTCCCAGTTGGGTTTTGATGCTCTCGGTTGGGTTCTACTGGTCCCAGTTGGGTTTTGGGGCTCGCAGTTGGGTTCTACTGGTCCCAGTTGGGTTTTGATGCTCTCGGTTGGGTTCTACTGGTCCCAGTTGGGTTTTGGGGCTCGCGGTTGGGTTCTACTGGTCCCAGTTGGGTTTTGGGGCTCCCGGTTGGGTTCTACTGGTCCCAGTTGCGTTTTGGGGCTCCCGGTTGGGTTCTACTGGTCCCAGTTGGGTTTTGGGTCTCCCAGTTGGGTTCTACTGGTCCCAGTTGGGTTTTGGGTGTCCCGGTTGTGTTCTACTGGTCCCAGTTGGGTTTTGGGGCTCCCGGTTGTGTTCTACTGGTCCCAGTTGGGTTTTGGGGCTCGCGGTTGGGTTCTACTGGTCCCAGTTGGGTTTTGGGGCTCCCAGTTGGGTTCTACTGGTCCCAGTTGGGTTTTGGGGCTCCCGGTTGGGTTCTACTGGTCCCAGTTGGGTTTTGGGGCTCCCAGTTGTGTTCTACTGGTCCCAGTTTGGGTTTTGGGGCTCCCGGTTGGGTTCTACTGGTCCCAGTTGGGTTTTGGGGCTCGCAGTTGGGTTCTACTGGTCCCAGTTGGGTTTTGATGCTCCCGGTTGGGTTCTACTGGTCCCAGTTGGGTTTTGGGGCTCGCGGTTGGGTTCTACTGGTCCCAGTTGGGTTTTGGGGCTCCCGGTTGGGTTCTACTGGTCCCAGTTGGGTTTTGGGTGTCCCGGTTGGGTTCTACTGGTCCCAGTTGGCTTTTGGGGTTCCCAGTTGGGTTCTACTGGTCCCAGTTGGGTTTTGGGGCTCGCGGTTGGGTTCTACTGGTCCCAGTTGCGTTTTGGGTGTCCCGGTTGGGTTCTACTGGTCCCAGTTGGGTTTTGGGGCTCCCGGTTGGGTTCTACTGGTCCCAGTTGGGTTTTGGGGCTCCCGGTTGGGTTCTACTGGTCCCAGTTGGGTTTTGGGGCTCGCAGTTGAGTTCTACTGGTCCCAGTTGGGTTTTGATGCTCTCGGTTGGGTTCTACTGGTCCCAGTTGGGTTTTGGGGCTCCCGGTTGGGTTCTACTGGTCCCAGTTGGGTTTTGGGGCTCGCGGTTGGGTTCTACTGGTCCCAGTTGGCTTTTGGGGTTCCCAGTTGGGTTCTACTGGTCCCAGTTGGGTTTTGGGGCTCGCAGTTGGGTTCTACTGGTCCCAGTTGGGTTTTGGGGCTCCCGGTTGGGTTCTACTGGTCCCAGTTGGGTTTTGGGGCTCGCAGTTGAGTTCTACTGGTCTCAGTTGGGTTTTGATGCTCTCGGTTGGGTTCTACTGGTCCCAGTTGGGTTTTGGGTCTCCCAGTTGAGTTCTACTGGTCCCAGTTGGGTTTTGGGTGTCCCGGTTGGGTTCTACTGGTCCCAGTTGGGTTTTGGGGCTCCCGGTTGGGTTCTACTGGTCCCAGTTGGGTTTTGGGGCTCCCGGTTGGGTTCTACTGGTCCCAGTTGGGTTTTGGGGCTAGTGGTTGTGTTCTACTGGTCCCAGTTGGGTTTTGGGGCTCCCGGTTGTGTTCTACTGGTCCCAGTTGGGTTTTGGGGCTCCCAGTTGGGTTCTACTGGTCCCAGTTGGGTTTTGGGGCACCCAGTTGGGTTCTACTGGTCCCAGTTGGGTTTTGGGGTTCCCAGTTGGGTTCTACTGGTCCCAGTTGGGTTTTGGGGCTCCCGGTTGGGTTCTACTGGTCCCAGTTGGGTTTTGGGGCTCGCGGTTGGGTTCTACTGGTCCCAGTTGGATTTTGGGGCTAGTGGTTTTGTTCTACTGGTCCCAGTTGGGTTTTGGGGCTCGCGGTTGGGTTCTACTGGTCCCAGTTGGCTTTTGGGGGCTCCCGGTTGGGTTCTACTGGTCCCAGTTGGGTTTTGGGGCTAGTGGTTTTGTTCTACTGGTCCCAGTTGGGTTTTGGGGCTCCCGGTTGTGTTCTACTGGTCCCAGTTGGGTTTTGGGGCTCCCGGTTGGGTTCTACTGGTCCCAGTTGGGTTTTGGGGCTCGCAGTTGAGTTCTACTGGTCTCAGTTGGGTTTTGATGCTCTCGGTTGGGTTCTACTGGTCCCAGTTGGGTTTTGGGGCTCCCAGTTGGGTTCTACTGGTCCCAGTTGGGTTTTGGGTGTCCCGGTTGGGTTCTACTGGTCCCAGTTGGGTTTTGGGGCTCCCGGTTGTGTTCTACTGGTCCCAGTTGGGTTTTGGGGCTCCCGGTTGGGTTCTACTGGTCCCAGTTGGGTTTTGGGGCTCCTGGTTGGGTTCTACTGGTCCCAGTTGGGTTTGGGGGCTCGCGGTTGGGTTCTACTGGTCCCAGTTGGCTTTTGGGGCTCCCAGTTGGGTTCTACTGGTCCGAGTTGGGTTTTGGGGGTAGTGGTTGTGTTCTACTGGTCCCAGTTGGGTTTTGGGGCTCCCGGTTGGGTTCTACTGGTCCCAGTTGGGTTTTGGGGCTCGCAGTTGAGTTCTACTGGTCCCAGTTGGGTTTTGGGGCTCCCAGTTGGGTTCTACTGGTCCCAGTTGGGTTTTGGGGCTCCCGGTTGTGTTCTACTGGTCCCAGTTGGGTTTTGGGGCTCGCGGTTGGGTTCTACTGGTCCCAGTTGGGTTTTGGGGCTCGCAGTTGAGTTCTACTGGTCTCAGTTGGGTTTTGATGCTCTCGGTTGGGTTCTACTGGTCCCAGTTGGCTTTTGGGGCTCGCAGTTGAGTTCTACTGGTCTCAGTTGGGTTTTGATGCTTTCGGTTGGGTTCTACTGGTCCCAGTTGGGTTTTGGGGTTCCCAGTTGAGTTCTACTGGTCCCAGTTGGGTTTTGGGGCTCGCGGTTGGGTTCTACTGGTCCCAGTTGGGTTTTGGGGCTCCCAGTTGGGTTTTGGGGCTCGCAGTTGAGTTCTACTGGTCTCAGTTGGGTTTTGGGGCACCCGGTTGGGTTCTACTGGTCCCAGTTGGGTTTTGGGGCTCGCGGTTGAGTTCTACTGGTCTCAATTGGGTTTTGGTGCTCCCGGTTGGGTTCTACTGGTCCCAGTTGGGTTTTGGGTCTCCCGGTTGGGTTCTACTGGTCCCAGTTGGGTTTTGGGGCACCCGGTTGGGTTCTACTGGTCCCAGTTGGGTTTTGGGGCTCGCAGTTGAGTTCTACTGGTCTCAGTTGGGTTTTGATGCTCTCGGTTGGGTTCTACTGGTCCCAGTTGGGTTTTGGGTCTCCCAGTTGGGTTCTACTGGTCCCAGTTGGGTTTTGGGGCTCGCGGTTGGGTTCTACTGGTCCCAGTTGGGTTTTGGGGCTCCCGGTTGTGTTCTACTGGTCCCAGTTGGGTTTTGGGGCTCCCGGTTGGGTTCTACTGGTCCCAGTTGGGTTTTGGGGCTAGTGGTTGTGTTCTACTGGTCCCAGTTGGGTTTTGGGGCTCCCAGTTGGGTTCTACTGGTCCCAGTTGGGTTTTGGGGCACCCGGTTGGGTTCTACTGGTCCCAGTTGGATTTTGGGGTTCCCAGTTGGGTTCTACTGGTCCCAGTTGTGTTTTGGGGCTCGCGGTTGGGTTCTACTTGTCCCAGTTGGCTTTTGGGGCTCCCGGTTGGGTTCTACTGGTCCCAGTTGGGTTTTGGGGCTAGTGGTTTTGTTCTACTGGTCCCAGTTGGGTTTTGGGGCTCCCGGTTGGGTTCTACTGGTCCCAGTTGGGTTTTGGGTGTCCCGGTTGCGTTCTACTGGTCCCAGTTGGGTTTTGGGGCTCCCGTTTGGGTTCTACTGGTCCCAGTTGGGTTTTGGGTCTCCCAGTTGGGTTCTACTGGTCCCAGTTGGGTTTTGGGTGTCCCGGTTGGGTTCTACTGGTCCCAGTTGGGTTTTGGGGCTCGCGGTTGGGTTCTACTGGTCCCAGTTGGGTTTTGGGGCTCGCGGTTGGGTTCTACTGGTCCCAGTTGGGTTTTGGGGCTCGCAGTTGAGTTCTACTGGTCCCAGTTGGGTTTTGATGCTCTCGGTTGGGTTCTACTGGTCCCAGTTGGGTTTTGGGTCTCCCAGTTGGGTTCTACTGGTCCCAGTTGGGTTTTGGGGCTCCCGGTTGGGTTCTACTGGTCCCAGTTGGGTTTTGGGGATCCCGGTTGGGTTCTACTGGTCCCAGTTGGGTTTTGGGGCTCCCGGTTGGGTTCTACTGGTCCCAGTTGGGTTTTGGGGATCCCGGTTGGGTTCTACTGGTCCCAGTTGGGTTTTGGGTCTCCCAGTTGGGTTCTACTGGTCCCAGTTGGATTTTGGGGTTCCCAGTTGGGTTCTACTGGTCCCAGTTGTATTTTGGGGCTCGCGGTTGGGTTCTACTGGTCCCAGTTGGCTTTTGGGGCTCCCGGTTGGGTTCTACTGGTCCCAGTTGGGTTTTGGGGCTAGTGGTTTTGTTCTACTGGTCCCAGTTGGGTTTGGGGGCTCCCGGTTGGGTTCTACTGGTCCCAGTTGGGTTTTGGGGCTAGTGGTTTTGTTCTACTGGTCCCAGTTGGGTTTTGGGGCTCGCGGTTGGGTTCTACTGGTCCCAGTTGGGTTTTGGGGCTCGCGGTTGGGTTCTACTGGTCCCAGTTGGGTTTTGGGGCTCGCAGTTGAGTTCTACTGGTCCCAGTTGGGTTTTGATGCTCTCGGTTGGGTTCTACTGGTTTCAGTTGGGTTTTGGGTCTCCCAGTTGGGTTCTACTGGTCCCAGTTGGGTTTTGGGTGTCCCGGTTGGGTTCTACTGGTCCCAGTTGGGTTTTGGGGCTCCCGGTTGTGTTCTACTGGTCCCAGTTGGGTTTTGGGGCTCCCGGTTGGGTTCTACTGGTTCCAGTTGGGTTTTGGGGCTCCTGGTTGGGTTCTACTGGTCCCAGTTGGGTTTTGGGGCTCGCGGTTGGGTTCTACTGGTCCCAGTTGGGTTTTGGGGCTCCCAGTTGAGTTCTACTGGTCCCAGTTGGGTTTTGATGCTCTCGGTTGGGTTCTACTGGTCCCAGTTGGGTTTTGGGTCTCCCAGTTGGGTTCTACTGGTCCCAGTTGGGTTTTGGGGCTCGCGGTTGGGTTCTACTGGTCCCAGTTGGGTTTTGGGGCTCGCAGTTGAGTTCTACTGGTCTCAGTTGGGTTTTGATGCTCTCGGTTGGGTTCTACTGGTCCCAGTTGGCTTTTGGGGCTCGCAGTTGAGTTCTACTGGTCTCAGTTGGGTTTTGATGCTTTCGGTTGGGTTCTACTGGTCCCAGTTGGGTTTTGGGGCTCGCAGTTGAGTTCTACTGGTCCCAGTTGGGTTTTGGGGCTCGCGGTTGGGTTCTACTGGTCCCAGTTGGGTTTTGGGGCTCCCAGTTGGGTTTTGGGGCTCGCAGTTGAGTTCTACTGGTCTCAGTTGGGTTTTGGGGCACCCGGTTGGGTTCTACTGGTCCCAGTTGGGTTTTGGGGCTCGCGGTTGAGTTCTACTGGTCTCAATTGGGTTTTGGTGCTCCCGGTTGGGTTCTACTGGTCCCAGTTGGGTTTTGGGTCTCCCGGTTGGGTTCTACTGGTCCCAGTTGGGTTTTGGGGCACCCGGTTGGGTTCTACTGGTCCCAGTTGGGTTTTGGGGCTCGCAGTTGAGTTCTACTGGTCTCAGTTGGGTTTTGATGCTCTCGGTTGGGTTCTACTGGTCCCAGTTGGGTTTTGGGTCTCCCAGTTGGGTTCTACTGGTCCCAGTTGGGTTTTGGGGCTCGCGGTTGGGTTCTACTGGTCCCAGTTGGGTTTTGGGGCTCCCGGTTGTGTTCTACTGGTCCCAGTTGGGTTTTGGGTGTCCCGGTTGGGTTCTACTGGTCCCAGTTGGGTTTTGGGGCTCCCAGTTGGGTTCTACTGGTCCCAGTTGGGTTTTGGGGCACCCGGTTGGGTTCTACTGGTCCCAGTTGGATTTTGGGGTTCCCAGTTGGGTTCTACTGGTCCCAGTTGTGTTTTGGGGCTCGCGGTTGGGTTCTACTGGTCCCAGTTGGCTTTTGGGGTTCCCAGTTGGGTTCTACTGGTCCCAGTTGGGTTTTGGGGCTCGCGGTTGGGTTCTACTGGTCCCAGTTGGGTTTTGGGGCTCCCGGTTGGGTTCTACTGGTCCCAGTTGGGTTTTGGGGCTCGCAGTTGAGTTCTACTGGTCTCAGTTGGGTTTTGATGCTCTCGGTTGGGTTCTACTGGTCCCAGTTGGGTTTTGGGTCTCCCAGTTGGGTTCTACTGGTCCCAGTTGGGTTTTGGGTGTCCCGGTTGGGTTCTACTGGTCCCAGTTGGGTTTTGGGGCTCCCGGTTGGGTTCTACTGGTCCCAGTTGGGTTTTGGGGCTCCCGGTTGGGTTCTACTGGTCCCAGTTGGGTTTTGGGGCTAGTGGTTGTGTTCTACTGGTCCCAGTTGGGTTTTGGGGCTCCCGGTTGGGTTCTACTGGTCCCAGTTGGGTTTTGGGGCTCCCAGTTGGGTTCTACTGGTCCCAGTTGGGTTTTGGGGCACCCGTTTGGGTTCTACTGGTCCCAGTTGGGTTTTGGGTCTCCCGGTTGGGTTCTACTGGTCCCAGTTGGGTTTTGGGGCTCCCGGTTGGGTTCTACTGGTCCCAGTTGGGTTTTGGGGCTCGCGGTTGGGTTCTACTGGTCCCAGTTGGATTTTGGGGCTAGTGGTTTTGTTCTACTGGTCCCAGTTGGGTTTTGGGGCTCCCGGTTGGGTTCTACTGGTCCCAGTTGGCTTTTGGGGGCTCCCGGTTGGGTTCTACTGGTCCCAGTTGGGTTTTGGGGCTAGTGGTTTTGTTCTACTGGTCCCAGTTGGGTTTTGGGGCTCGCAGTTG
This sequence comes from Falco punctatus, assembly GCF_963210335.1. Classification (NCBI taxonomy): domain Eukaryota; kingdom Metazoa; phylum Chordata; class Aves; order Falconiformes; family Falconidae; genus Falco; species Falco punctatus. The sequence goes on from NW_027660261.1 coordinate 306,804, forward strand.
TGTTCTACTGGTCCCAGTTGGGTTTTGGGGCTCGCGGTTGGGTTCTACTGGTCCCAGTTGGGTTTTGGGGCTCGCAGTTGAGTTCTACTGGTCCCAGTTGGGTTTTGATGCTCTCGGTTGGGTTCTACTGGTTTCAGTTGGGTTTTGGGTCTCCCAGTTGGGTTCTACTGGTCCCAGTTGGGTTTTGGGTGTCCCGGTTGGGTTCTACTGGTCCCAGTTGGGTTTTGGGGCTCGCGGTTGGGTTCTACTGGTCCCAGTTGGGTTTTGGGGCTCCCGGTTGGGTTCTACTGGTCCCAGTTGGGTTTTGGGGCTCCTGGTTGGGTTCTACTGGTCCCAGTTGGGTTTTGGGGCTCGCGGTTGGGTTCTACTGGTCCCAGTTGGCTTTTGGGGCTCCCAGTTGGGTTCTACTGGTCCCAGTTGGGTTTTGGGGGTAGTGGTTGTGTTCTACTGGTCCCAGTTGGGTTTTGATGCTCTCGGTTGGGTTCTACTGGTCCCAGTTGGCTTTTGGGGCTCGCAGTTGAGTTCTACTGGTCTCAGTTGGGTTTTGATGCTTTCGGTTGGGTTCTACTGGTCCCAGTTGGGTTTTGGGGCTCGCAGTTGAGTTCTACTGGTCCCAGTTGGGTTTTGGGGCTCGCGGTTGGGTTCTACTGGTCCCAGTTGGGTTTTGGGGCTCCCAGTTGGGTTTTGGGGCTCGCAGTTGAGTTCTACTGGTCTCAGTTGGGTTTTGGGCACCCGGTTGGGTTCTACTGGTCCCAGTTGGGTTTTGGGGCTCGCGGTTGAGTTCTACTGGTCTCAATTGGGTTTTGGTGCTCCCGGTTGGGTTCTACTGGTCCCAGTTGGGTTTTGGGTCTCCCGGTTGGGTTCTACTGGTCCCAGTTGGGTTTTGGGGCTCGCGGTTGGGTTCTACTGGTCCCAGTTGGGTTTTGGGGCTCGCAGTTGAGTTCTACTGGTCTCAGTTGGGTTTTGATGCTCTCGGTTGGGTTCTACTGGTCCCAGTTGGGTTTTGGGTCTCCCAGTTGGGTTCTACTGGTCCCAGTTGGGTTTTGGGGCTCGTGGTTGGGTTCTACTGGTCCCAGTTGGGTTTTGGGGCTCCCGGTTGTGTTCTACTGGTCCCAGTTGGGTTTTGGGTGTCCCGGTTGGGTTCTACTGGTCCCAGTTGGGTTTTGGGGCTAGTGGTTGTGTTCTACTGGTCCCAGTTGGGTTTTGGGGCTCCCAGTTGGGTTCTACTGGTCCCAGTTGGATTTTGGGGTTCCCAGTTGGGTTCTACTGGTCCCAGTTGTGTTTTGGGGGTCGCGGTTGGGTTCTACTGGTCCCAGCTGGCTTTTGGGGCTCCCGGTTGGGTTCTACTGGTCCCAGTTGGGTTTTGGGGCTAGTGGTTTTGTTCTACTGGTCCCAGTTGGGTTTGGGGGCTCCCGGTTGGGTTCTACTGGTCCCAGTTGGGTTTTGGGGCTCCCGGTTGCGTTCTACTGGTCCCAGTTGGGTTTTGGGGCTCCCAGTTGGGTTCTACTGGTCCCAGTTGGGTTTTGGGTGTCCCGGTTGGGTTCTACTGGTCCCAGTTGGGTTTTGGGTGTCCCGGTTGGGTTCTACTGGTCCCAGTTGGGTTTTGGGGCTCGCGGTTGGGTTCTACTGGTCCCAGTTGGGTTTTGGGGCTCGCAGTTGAGTTCTACTGGTCCCAGTTGGGTTTTGATGCTCTCCGTTGGGTTCTACTGGTCCCAGTTGGGTTTTGGGTCTCCCAGTTGGGTTCTACTGGTCCCAGTTGGGTTTTGGGGCTCCCGGTTGGGTTCTACTGGTCCGAGTTGGGTTTTGGGGCTCCCGGTTGTGTTCTACTGGTCCCAGTTGGGTTTGGGGGCTCGCGGTTGGGTTCTACTGGCCCCAGTTGGGTTTGGGGGCTCCCAGTTGGGTTCTACTGGTCCCAGTTGGGTTTTGGGGCTCCCGGTTGGGTTCTACTGGTCCCAGTTGGGTTTTGGGGCTCCCGGTTGGGTTCTACTGGTCCCAGTTGGGTTTTGGGGCTCCCGGTTGGGTTCTACTGGTCCCAGTTGGATATTGGGGCTCCCGGTTGGGTTCTACTGGTCCCAGTTGGGTTTTGGGGCTCCCAGTTGGGTTTTGGGGCTCGCAGTTGAGTTCTACTGGTGTCAGTTGGGTTTTGGGGCACCCGGTTGGGTTCTACTGGTCCCAGTTGGGTTTTGGGGCTCCCGGTTGGGTTCTACTGGTCCCAGTTGGGTTTTGGGGCTCCCGGTTGGGTTCTACTGGTCCCAGTTGGGTTTTGGGGCTCCCGGTTGGGTTCTACTGGTCCCAGTTGGGTTTTGGGGCTCCCGGTTGGGTTCTACTGGTCCCAGTTGGGTTTTGGGGCTCCCGGTTGTGTTCTACTGGTCCCAGTTGGGTTTTGGGGCTCCCAGTTGGGTTCTACTGGTCCCAGTTGGGTTTTGGGGCACCCGTTTGGGTTCTACTGGTCCCAGTTGGGTTTTGGGTCTCCCAGTTGGGTTCTACTGGTCCCAGTTGGGTTTTGGGGCTCCCGGTTGGGTTCTACTGGTCCCAGTTGGGTTTTGGGGCTCGCGGTTGGGTTCTACTGGTCCCAGTTGGATTTTGGGGCTAGTGGTTTTGTTCTACTGGTCCCAGTTGGGTTTTGGGGCTCCCGGTTGGGTTCTACTGGTCCCAGTTGGCTTTTGGGGGCTCCCGGTTGGGTTCTACTGGTCCCAGTTGGGTTTTGGGTCTAGTGGTTTTGTTCTACTGGTCCCAGTTGGGTTTTGGGGCTCGCAGTTGGGTTCTACTGGTCCCAGTTGGGTTTTGGGGCTCGCGGTTGGGTTCTACTGGTCCCAGTTGGGTTTTGGGGCTCGCAGTTGAGTTCTACTGGTCCCAGTTGGGTTTTGATGCTCTCGGTTGGGTTCTACTGGTTTCAGTTGGGTTTTGGGTCTCCCAGTTGGGTTCTACTGGTCCCAGTTGGGTTTTGGGTGTCCCGGTTGGGTTCTACTGGTCCCAGTTGGGTTTTGGGGCTCCCGGTTGTGTTCTACTGGTCCCAGTTGGGTTTTGGGGCTCCCGGTTGGGTTCTACTGGTCCCAGTTGGGTTTTGGGGCTCCTGGTTGGGTTCTACTGGTCCCAGTTGTGTTTTGGGGCTCGCGGTTGGGTTCTACTGGTCCCAGTTGGCTTTTGGGGCTCCCAGTTGGGTTCTACTGGTCCCAGTTGGGTTTTGGGGGTAGTGGTTGTGTTCTACTGGTCCCAGTTGGGTTTTGGGGCTCCCGGTTGGGTTCTACTGGTCCCAGTTGGGTTTTGGGGCTCGCAGTTGAGTTCTACTGGTCCCAGTTGGGTTTTGGGGCTCCCAGTTGGGTTCTACTGGTCCCAGTTGGGTTTTGGGGCTCCCGGTTGTGTTCTACTGGTCCCAGTTGGGTTTTGGGGCTCGCGGTTGGGTTCTACTGGTCCCAGTTGGGTTTTGGGGCTCGCAGTTGAGTTCTACTGGTCTCAGTTGGGTTTTGATGCTCTCGGTTGGGTTCTACTGGTCCCAGTTGGCTTTTGGGGCTCGCAGTTGAGTTCTACTGGTCTCAGTTGGGTTTTGATGCTTTCGGTTGGGTTCTACTGGTCCCAGTTGGGTTTTGGGGCTCGCAGTTGAGTTCTACTGGTCCCAGTTGGGTTTTGGGGCTCGCGGTTGGGTTCTACTGGTCCCAGTTGGGTTTTGGGGCTCCCAGTTGGGTTTTGGGGCTCGCAGTTGAGTTCTACTGGTCTCAGTTGGGTTTTGGGCACCCGGTTGGGTTCTACTGGTCCCAGTTGGGTTTTGGGGCTCGCGGTTGAGTTCTACTGGTCTCAATTGGGTTTTGGTGCTCCCGGTTGGGTTCTACTGGTCCCAGTTGGGTTTTGGGTCTCCCGGTTGGGTTCTACTGGTCCCAGTTGGGTTTTGGGGCACCCGGTTGGGTTCTACTGGTCCCAGTTGGGTTTTGGGGCTCGCAGTTGAGTTCTACTGGTCTCAGTTGGGTTTTGATGCTCTCGGTTGGGTTCTACTGGTCCCAGTTGGGTTTTGGGTCTCCCAGTTGGGTTCTACTGGTCCCAGTTGGGTTTTGGGGCTCGTGGTTGGGTTCTACTGGTCCCAGTTGGGTTTTGGGGCTCCCGGTTGTGTTCTACTGGTCCCAGTTGGGTTTTGGGTGTCCCGGTTGGGTTCTACTGGTCCCAGTTGGGTTTTGGGGCTAGTGGTTGTGTTCTACTGGTCCCAGTTGGGTTTTGGGGCTCCCAGTTGGGTTCTACTGGTCCCAGTTGGGTTTTGGGGCACCCGGTTGGGTTCTACTGGTCCCAGTTGGATTTTAGGGTTCCCAGTTGGGTTCTACTGGTCCCAGTTGTGTTTTGGGGCTCGCGGTTGGGTTCTACTGGTCCCAGCTGGCTTTTGGGGCTCCCGGTTGGGTTCTACTGGTCCCAGTTGGGTTTTGGGGCTAGTGGTTTTGTTCTACTGGTCCCAGTTGGGTTTGGGGGCTCCCGGTTGGGTTCTACTGGTCCCAGTTGGGTTTTGGGGCTCCCGGTTGCGTTCTACTGGTCCCAGTTGGGTTTTGGGGCTCCCGTTTGGGTTCTACTGGTCCCAGTTGGGTTTTGGGTCTCCCAGTTGGGTTCTACTGGTCCCAGTTGGGTTTTGGGTGTCCCGGTTGGGTTCTACTGGTCCCAGTTGGGTTTTGGGTGTCCCGGTTGGGTTCTACTGGTCCCAGTTGGGTTTTGGGGCTCGCGGTTGGGTTCTACTGGTCCCAGTTGGGTTTTGGGGCTCGCAGTTGAGTTCTACTGGTCCCAGTTGGGTTTTGATGCTCTCCGTTGGGTTCTACTGGTCCCAGTTGGGTTTTGGGTCTCCCAGTTGGGTTCTACTGGTCCCAGTTGGGTTTTGGGGCTCCCGGTTGGGTTCTACTGGTCCGAGTTGGGTTTTGGGGCTCCCGGTTGTGTTCTACTGGTCCCAGTTGGGTTTGGGGGCTCGCGGTTGGGTTCTACTGGCCCCAGTTGGGTTTGGGGGCTCCCAGTTGGGTTCTACTGGTCCCAGTTGGGTTTTGGGGCTCCCGGTTGGGTTCTACTGGTCCCAGTTGGGTTTTGGGGCTCCCGGTTGGGTTCTACTGGTCCCAGTTGGGTTTTGGGGCTCCCGGTTGGGTTCTACTGGTCCCAGTTGGGTTTTGATGCTCTCGGTTGGGTTCTACTGGTCCCAGTTGGGTTTTGGGGCTCCCAGTTGGGTTTTGGGGCTCGCAGTTGAGTTCTACTGGTCTCAGTTGGGTTTTGGGGCACCCGGTTGGGTTCTACTGGTCCCAGTTGGATTTTGGGGTTCCCAGTTGGGTTCTACTGGTCTCAATTGGGTTTTGGTGCTCCCGGTTGGGTTCTACTGGTCCCAGTTGGGTTTTGGGTCTCCCGGTTGGGTTCTACTGGTCCCAGTTGGGTTTTGGGGCACCCGGTTGGGTTCTACTGGTCCCAGTTGGGTTTTGGGGCTCGCAGTTGAGTTCTACTGGTCTCAGTTGGGTTTTGATGCTCTCGGTTGGGTTCTACTGGTCCCAGTTGGGTTTTGGGTCTCCCAGTTGGGTTCTACTGGTCCCAGTTGGGTTTTGGGGCTCGCGGTTGGGTTCTACTGGTCCCAGTTGGGTTTTGGGGCTCCCGGTTGTGTTCTACTGGTCCCAGTTGGGTTTTGGGTGTCCCGGTTGGGTTCTACTGGTCCCAGTTGGGTTTTGGGGCTAGTGGTTGTGTTCTACTGGTCCCAGTTGGGTTTTGGGGCTCCCAGTTGGGTTCTACTGGTCCCAGTTGGGTTTTGGGGCACCCGGTTGGGTTCTACTGGTCCCAGTTGGATTTTGGGGTTCCCAGTTGGGTTCTACTGGTCCCAGTTGTGTTTTGGGGCTCGCGGTTGGGTTCTACTGGTCCCAGTTGGGTTTTGGGTGTCCCGGTTGGGTTCTACTGGTCCCAGTTGGGTTTTGGGGCTCGCGGTTGGGTTCTACTGGTCCCAGTTGGGTTTTGGGGCTCGCGGTTGGGTTCTACTGGTCCCAGTTGGGTTTTGGGGCTCGCAGTTGAGTTCTACTGGTCCCAGTTGGGTTTTGATGCTCTCGGTTGGGTTCTACTGGTCCCAGTTGGGTTTTGGGTCTCCCAGTTGGGTTCTACTGGTCCCAGTTGGGTTTTGGGGCTCCCGGTTGGGTTCTACTGGTCCCAGTTGGGTTTTGGGGCTCCCGGTTGGGTTCTACTGGTCCCAGTTGGGTTTGGGGGCTCGCGGTTGGGTTCTACTGGCCCCAGTTGGGTTTGGGGGCTCCCAGTTGGGTTCTACTGGTCCCAGTTGGGTTTTGGGGCTCGCGGTTGGGTTCTACTGGTCCCAGTTGGGTTTTGGGGCTCCCAGTTGGGTTTTGGGGCTCGCAGTTGAGTTCTACTGGTCTCAGTTGGGTTTTGGGCACCCGGTTGGGTTCTACTGGTCCCAGTTGGGTTTTGGGGCTCGCGGTTGAGTTCTACTGGTCTCAATTGGGTTTTGGTGCTCCCGGTTGGGTTCTACTGGTCCCAGTTGGGTTTTGGGTCTCCCGGTTGGGTTCTACTGGTCCCAGTTGGGTTTTGGGGCACCCGGTTGGGTTCTACTGGTCCCAGTTGGGTTTTGGGGCTCGCAGTTGAGTTCTACTGGTCTCAGTTGGGTTTTGATGCTCTCGGTTGGGTTCTACTGGTCCCAGTTGGGTTTTGGGTCTCCTAGTTGGGTTCTACTGGTCCCAGTTGGGTTTTGGGGCTCGCGGTTGGGTTCTACTGGTCCCAGTTGGGTTTTGGGGCTCCCGGTTGTGTTCTACTGGTCCCAGTTGGGTTTTGGGTGTCCCGGTTGGGTTCTACTGGTCCCAGTTGGGTTTTGGGGCTAGTGGTTGTGTTCTACTGGTCCCAGTTGGGTTTTGGGGCTCCCAGTTGGGTTCTACTGGTCCCAGTTGGGTTTTGGGGCACCCGGTTGGGTTCTACTGGTCCCAGTTGGATTTTGGGGTTCCCAGTTGGGTTCTACTGGTCCCAGTTGTGTTTTGGGGCTCGCGGTTGGGTTCTACTGGTCCCAGCTGGCTTTTGGGGCTCCCGGTTGGGTTCTACTGGTCCCAGTTGGGTTTTGGGGCTAGTGGTTTTGTTCTACTGGTCCCAGTTGGGTTTGGGGGCTCCCGGTTGGGTTCTACTGGTCCCAGTTGGGTTTTGGGGCTCCCGTTTGGGTTCTACTGGTCCCAGTTGGGTTTTGGGTCTCCCAGTTGGGTTCTACTGGTCCCAGTTGGGTTTTGGGTGTCCCGGTTGGGTTCTACTGGTCCCAGTTGGGTTTTGGGTGTCCCGGTTGGGTTCTACTGGTCCCAGTTGGGTTTTGGGGCTCGCGGTTGGGTTCTACTGGTCCCAGTTGGGTTTTGGGGCTCGCAGTTGAGTTCTACTGGTCCCAGTTGGGTTTTGATGCTCTCCGTTGGGTTCTACTGGTCCCAGTTGGGTTTGGGGTCTCCCGCTTGGGTTCTACTGGTCCCAGTTGGGTTTTGGGGCTCCCGGTTGGGTTCTACTGGTCCGAGTTGGGTTTTGGGGCTCCCGGTTGGGTTCTACTGGTCCCAGTTGGGTTTGGGGGCTCGCGGTTGGGTTCTACTGGCCCCAGTTGGGTTTGGGGGCTCCCAGTTGGGTTCTACTGGTCCCAGTTGGGTTTTGGGGCTCCCAGTTGGGTTCTACTGGTCCCAGTTGGGTTTTGGGGCTCCCGGTTGGGTTCTACTGGTCCCAGTTGGGTTTTGGGGCTCCCGGTTGGGTTCTACTGGTCCCAGTTGGATATTGGGGCTCCCGGTTGGGTTCTACTGGTCCCAGTTGGGTTTTGGGGCTCCCAGTTGGGTTTTGGGGCTCGCAGTTGAGTTCTACTGGTCTCAGTTGGGTTTTGGGGCACCCGGTTGGGTTCTACTGGTCCCAGTTGGATTTTGGGGTTCCCAGTTGGGTTCTACTGGTCTCAATTGGGTTTTGGTGCTCCCGGTTGGGTTCTACTGGTCCCAGTTGGGTTTTGGGTCTCCCGGTTGGGTTCTACTGGTCCCAGTTGGGTTTTGGGGCACCCGGTTGGGTTCTACTGGTCCCAGTTGGGTTTTGGGGCTCGCAGTTGAGTTCTACTGGTCTCAGTTGGGTTTTGATGCTCTCGGTTGGGTTCTACTGGTCCCAGTTGGGTTTTGGGTCTCCCAGTTGGGTTCTACTGGTCCCAGTTGGGTTTTGGGGCTCGCGGTTGGGTTCTACTGGTCCCAGTTGGGTTTTGGGGCTCCCGGTTGTGTTCTACTGGTCCCAGTTGGGTTTTGGGTGTCCCGGTTGGGTTCTACTGGTCCCAGTTGGGTTTTGGGGCTCCCGGTTGTGTTCTACTGGTCCCAGTTGGGTTTTGGGTGTCCCGGTTGGGTTCTACTGGTCCCAGTTGGGTTTTGGGGCACCCGGTTGGGTTCTACTGGTCCCAGTTGGATTTTGGGGTTCCCAGTTGGGTTCTACTGGTCCCAGTTGTGTTTTGGGGCTCGCGGTTGGGTTCTACTGGTCCCAGTTGGGTTTTGGGTGTCCCGGTTGGGTTCTACTGGTCCCAGTTGGGTTTTGGGGCTCGCGGTTGGGTTCTACTGGTCCCAGTTGGGTTTTGGGGCTCGCGGTTGGGTTCTACTGGTCCCAGTTGGGTTTTGGGGCTCGCAGTTGAGTTCTACTGGTCCCAGTTGGGTTTTGATGCTCTCGGTTGGGTTCTACTGGTCCCAGTTGGGTTTTGGGTCTCCCAGTTGGGTTCTACTGGTCCCAGTTGGGTTTTGGGGCTCCCGGTTGGGTTCTACTGGTCCCAGTTGGGTTTTGGGGCTCCCGGTTGGGTTCTACTGGTCCCAGTTGGGTTTGGGGGCTCGCGGTTGGGTTCTACTGGCCCCAGTTGGGTTTGGGGGCTCCCAGTTGGGTTCTACTGGTCCCAGTTGGGTTTTGGGGCTCGCGGTTGGGTTCTACTGGTCCCAGTTGGGTTTTGGGGCTCCCAGTTGGGTTTTGGGGCTCGCAGTTGAGTTCTACTGGTCTCAGTTGGGTTTTGGGCACCCGGTTGGGTTCTACTGGTCCCAGTTGTGTTTTGGGGCTCGCGGTTGAGTTCTACTGGTCTCAATTGGGTTTTGGTGCTCCCGGTTGGGTTCTACTGGTCCCAGTTGGGTTTTGGGTCTCCCGGTTGGGTTCTACTGGTCCCAGTTGGGTTTTGGGGCACCCGGTTGGGTTCTACTGGTCCCAGTTGGGTTTTGGGGCTCGCAGTTGAGTTCTACTGGTCTCAGTTGGGTTTTGATGCTCTCGGTTGGGTTCTACTGGTCCCAGTTGGGTTTTGGGTCTCCCAGTTGGGTTCTACTGGTCCCAGTTGGGTTTTGGGGCTCGCGGTTGGGTTCTACTGGTCCCAGTTGGGTTTTGGGGCTCCCGGTTGTGTTCTACTGGTCCCAGTTGGGTTTTGGGTGTCCCGGTTGGGTTCTACTGGTCCCAGTTGGGTTTTGGGGCTAGTGGTTGTGTTCTACTGGTCCCAGTTGGGTTTTGGGGCTCCCAGTTGGGTTCTACTGGTCCCAGTTGGGTTTTGGGGCACCCGGTTGGGTTCTACTGGTCCCAGTTGGATTTTAGGGTTCCCAGTTGGGTTCTACTGGTCCCAGTTGTGTTTTGGGGCTCGCGGTTGGGTTCTACTGGTCCCAGCTGGCTTTTGGGGCTCCCGGTTGGGTTCTACTGGTCCCAGTTGGGTTTTGGGGCTAGTGGTTTTGTTCTACTGGTCCCAGTTGGGTTTGGGGGCTCCCGGTTGGGTTCTACTGGTCCCAGTTGGGTTTTGGGGCTCCCGGTTGCGTTCTACTGGTCCCAGTTGGGTTTTGGGGCTCCCGTTTGGGTTCTACTGGTCCCAGTTGGGTTTTGGGTCTCCCAGTTGGGTTCTACTGGTCCCAGTTGGGTTTTGGGTGTCCCGGTTGGGTTCTACTGGTCCCAGTTGGGTTTTGGGGCTCGCGGTTGGGTTCTAGTGGTCCCAGTTGGGTTTTGGGGCTCGCGGTTGGGTTCTACTGGTCCCAGTTGGGTTTTGGGGCTCGCAGTTGAGTTCTACTGGTCTCAGTTGGGTTTTGATGCTCTCGGTTGGGTTCTACTGGTCCCAGTTGGGTTTTGGGTCTCCCAGTTGGGTTCTACTGGTCCCAGTTGGATATTGGGGCTCCCGGTTGGGTTCTACTGGTCCCAGTTGGGTTTTGGGGCTCCCAGTTGGGTTTTGGGGCTCGCAGTTGAGTTCTACTGGTCTCAGTTGGGTTTTGGGGCACCCGGTTGGGTTCTACTGGTCCCAGTTGGATTTTGGGGTTCCCAGTTGGGTTCTACTGGTCTCAATTGGGTTTTGGTGCTCCCGGTTGGGTTCTACTGGTCCCAGTTGGGTTTTGGGTCTCCCGGTTGGGTTCTACTGGTCCCAGTTGGGTTTTGGGGCACCCGGTTGGGTTCTACTGGTCCCAGTTGGGTTTTGGGTGTCCCGGTTGAGTTCTACTGGTCTCAGTTGGGTTTTGATGCTCTCGGTTGGGTTCTACTGGTCCCAGTTGGGTTTTGGGTCTCCCAGTTGGGTTCTACTGGTCCCAGTTGGGTTTTGGGGCTCGCGGTTGGGTTCTACTGGTCCCAGTTGGGTTTTGGGGCTCCCGGTTGTGTTCTACTGGTCCCAGTTGGGTTTTGGGTGTCCCGGTTGGGTTCTACTGGTCCCAGTTGGGTTTTGGGGCTAGTGGTTGTGTTCTACTGGTCCCAGTTGGGTTTTGGGGCTCCCAGTTGGGTTCTACTGGTCCCAGTTGGGTTTTGGGGCACCCGGTTGGGTTCTACTGGTCCCAGTTGGATTTTGGGGTTCCCAGTTGTGTTCTACTGGTCCCAGTTGGGTTTTGGGGCTCCCGGTTGGGTTCTACTGGTCCCAGTTGGGTTTTGGGGCTCGCAGTTGAGTTCTACTGGTCCCAGTTGGGTTTTGATGCTCTCGGTTGGGTTCTACTGGTCCCAGTTGGGTTTTGGGGCTCCCAGTTGGGTTCTACTGGTCCCAGTTGGGTTTTGGGGCTCCCGGTTGGGTTCTACTGGTCCCAGTTGGGTTTTGGGGCTCCCGGTTGGGTTCTACTGGTCCCAGTTGGGTTTTGGGGCTCCCGGTTGGGTTCTACTGGTCCCAGTTGGGTTTTGGGGCTCCCGGTTGGGTTCTACTGGTCCCAGTTGGATATTGGGGCTCCCGGTTGGGTTCTACTGGTCCCAGTTGGGTTTTGGGGCTCCCAGTTGGGTTTTGGGGCTCGCAGTTGAGTTCTACTGGTCTCAGTTGGGTTTTGGGGCACCCGGTTGGGTTCTACTGGTCCCAGTTGGATTTTGGGGTTCCCAGTTGGGTTCTACTGGTCTCAATTGGGTTTTGGTGCTCCCGGTTGGGTTCTACTGGTCCCAGTTGGGTTTTGGGTCTCCCGGTTGGGTTCTACTGGTCCCAGTTGGGTTTTGGGGCTCCCGGTTGGGTTCTACTGGTCCCAGTTGGGTTTTGGGGCTAGTGGTTGTGTTCTACTGGTCCCAGTTGGGTTTTGGGGCTCCCAGTTGGGTTCTACTGGTCCCAGTTGGGTTTTGGGGCACCCGGTTGGGTTCTACTGGTCCCAGTTGGATTTTGGGGTTCCCAGTTGGGTTCTACTGGTCCCAGTTGTGTTTTGGGGCTCGCGGTTGGGTTCTACTGGTCCCAGTTGGGTTTTGGGTGTCCCGGTTGGGTTCTACTGGTCCCAGTTGGGTTTTGGGGCTCGCGGTTGGGTTCTACTGGTCCCAGTTGGGTTTTGGGGCTCGCGGTTGGGTTCTACTGGTCCCAGTTGGGTTTTGGGGCTCGCAGTTGAGTTCTACTGGTCCCAGTTGGGTTTTGATGCTCTCGGTTGGGTTCTACTGGTCCCAGTTGGGTTTTGGGTCTCCCAGTTGGGTTCTACTGGTCCCAGTTGGGTTTTGGGGCTCCCGGTTGGGTTCTACTGGTCCCAGTTGGGTTTTGGGGCTCCCGGTTGGGTTCTACTGGTCCCAGTTGGGTTTGGGGGCTCGCGGTTGGGTTCTACTGGCCCCAGTTGGGTTTTGGGGCTCCCAGTTGGGTTCTACTGGTCCCAGTTGGGTTTTGGGGCTCCCGGTTGGGTTCTACTGGTCCCAGTTGGGTTTTGGGGCTAGTGGTTGTGTTCTACTGGTCCCAGTTGGGTTTTGGGGCTCCCGGTTGGGTTCTACTGGTCCCAGTTGGGTTTTGGGGCTCGCAGTTGAGTTCTACTGGTCCCAGTTGGGTTTTGGGGCTCCCAGTTGGGTTCTACTGGTCCCAGTTGGGTTTTGGGTGTCCCGGTTGGGTTCTACTGGTCCCAGTTGGGTTTTGGGGCTCGCAGTTGAGTTCTACTGGTCCCAGTTGGGTTTTGGGGCTCCCAGTTGGGTTCTACTGGTCCCAGCTGGCTTTTGGGGCTCCCGGTTGGGTTCTACTGGTCCCAGTTGGGTTTTGGGGCTAGTGGTTTTGTTCTACTGGTCCCAGTTGGGTTTGGGGGCTCCCGGTTGGGTTCTACTGGTCCCAGTTGGGTTTTGGGGCTCCCGGTTGCGTTCTACTGGTCCCAGTTGGGTTTTGGGGCTCCCGTTTGGGTTCTACTGGTCCCAGTTGGGTTTTGGGTGTCCCGGTTGGGTTCTACTGGTCCCAGTTGGGTTTTGGGGCTCGCGGTTGGGTTCTACTGGTCCCAGTTGGGTTTTGGGGCTCGCGGTTGGATTCTACTGGTCCCAGTTGGGTTTTGGGGCTCGCAGTTGAGTTCTACTGGTCCCAGTTGGGTTTTGATGCTCTCCGTTGGGTTCTACTGGTCCCAGTTGGGTTTTGGGTCTCCCAGTTGGGTTCTACTGGTCCCAGTTGGGTTTTGGGGCTCCCGGTTGGGTTCTACTGGTCCCAGTTGGGTTTTGGGGCTCCCGGTTGTGTTCTACTGGTCCCAGTTGGGTTTGGGGGCTCGCGGTTGGGTTCTACTGGCCCCAGTTGGGTTTGGGGGCTCCCAGTTGGGTTCTACTGGTCCCAGTTGGGTTTTGGGGCTCCCGGTTGGGTTCTACTGGTCCCAGTTGGGTTTTGGGGCTCCCGGTTGGGTTCTACTGGTCCCAGTTGGGTTTTGGGGCTCCCGGTTGGGTTCTACTGGTCCCAGTTGGATATTGGGGCTCCCGGTTGGGTTCTACTGGTCCCAGTTGGGTTTTGGGGCTCCCAGTTGGGTTTTGGGGCTCGCAGTTGAGTTCTACTGGTCTCAGTTGGGTTTTGGGGCACCCGGTTGGGTTCTACTGGTCCCAGTTGGGTTTTGGGGCTCGCGGTTGAGTTCTACTGGTCTCAATTGGGTTTTGGTGCTCCCGGTTGGGTTCTACTGGTCCCAGTTGGGTTTTGGGTCTCCCGGTTGGGTTCTACTGGTCCCAGTTGGGTTTTGGGGCACCCGGTTGGGTTCTACTGGTCCCAGTTGGGTTTTCGGGCTCGCAGTTGAGTTCTACTGGTCTCAGTTGGGTTTTGATGCTCTCGGTTGGGTTCTACTGGTCCCAGTTGGGTTTTGGGTCTCCCAGTTGGGTTCTACTGGTCCCAGTTGGGTTTTGGGGCTCGCGGTTGGGTTCTACTGGTCCCAGTTGGGTTTTGGGGCTCCCGGTTGTGTTCTACTGGTCCCAGTTGGGTTTTGGGTGTCCCGGTTGGGTTCTACTGGTCCCAGTTGGGTTTTGGGGGTAGTGGTTGTGTTCTACTGGTCCCAGTTGGGTTTTGGGGCTCCCAGTTGGGTTCTACTGGTCCCAGTTGGGTTTTGGGGCACCCGGTTGGGTTCTACTGGTCCCAGTTGGATTTTGGGGTTCCCAGTTGGGTTCTACTGGTCCCAGTTGTGTTTTGGGGCTCGCGGTTGGGTTCTACTGGTCCCAGTTGGGTTTTGGGTGTCCCGGTTGGGTTCTACTGGTCCCAGTTGGGTTTTGGGGCTCGCGGTTGGGTTCTACTGGTCCCAGTTGGGTTTTGGGGCTCGCGGTTGGGTTCTACTGGTCCCAGTTGGGTTTTGGGGCTCGCAGTTGAGTTCTACTGGTCCCAGTTGGGTTTTGATGCTCTCGGTTGGGTTCTACTGGTCCCAGTTGGGTTTTGGGTCTCCCAGTTGGGTTCTACTGGTCCCAGTTGGGTTTTGGGGCTCCGGGTTGGGTTCTACTGGTCCCAGTTGGGTTTTGGGGCTCCCGGTTGGGTTCTACTGGTCCCAGTTGGGTTTGGGGGCTCGCGGTTGGGTTCTACTGGCCCCAGTTGGGTTTGGGGGCTCCCACTTGGGTTCTACTGGTCCCAGTTGGGTTTTGGGGCTCCCGGTTGGGTTCTACTGGTCCCAGTTGGGTTTTGGGGCTCCCGGTTGGGTTCTACTGGTCCCAGTTGGGTTTTGGGGCTCCCGGTTGGGTTCTACTGGTCCCAGTTGGGTTTTGGGGCTCGCAGTTGAGTTCTACTGGTCCCAGTTGGGTTTTGGGTCTCCCAGTTGGGTTCTACTGGTCCCAGTTGGGTTTTGGGTGTCCCGGTTGGGTTCTACTGGTCCCAGTTGGGTTTTGGGGCTCGCGGTTGGGTTCTAGTGGTCCCAGTTGGGTTTTGGGGCTCGCGGTTGGGTTCTACTGGTCCCAGTTGGGTTTTGGGGCTCGCAGTTGAGTTCTACTGGTCCCAGTTGGGTTTTGATGCTCTCCGTTGGGTTCTACTGGTCCCAGTTGGGTTTTGGGTCTCCCAGTTGGGTTCTACTGGTCCCAGTTGGATATTGGGGCTCCCGGTTGGGTTCTACTGGTCCCAGTTGGGTTTTGGGGCTCCCAGTTGGGTTTTGGGGCTCGCAGTTGAGTTCTACTGGTCTCAGTTGGGTTTTGGGGCACCCGGTTGGGTTCTACTGGTCCCAGTTGGATTTTGGGGTTCCCAGTTGGGTTCTACTGGTCTCAATTGGGTTTTGGTGCTCCCGGTTGGGTTCTACTGGTCCCAGTTGGGTTTTGGGTCTCCCGGTTGGGTTCTACTGGTCCCAGTTGGGTTTTGGGGCACCCGGTTGGGTTCTACTGGTCCCAGTTGGGTTTTGGGTGTCCCGGTTGAGTTCTACTGGTCTCAGTTGGGTTTTGATGCTCTCGGTTGGGTTCTACTGGTCCCAGTTGGGTTTTGGGTCTCCCAGTTGGGTTCTACTGGTCCCAGTTGGGTTTTGGGGCTCGCGGTTGGGTTCTACTGGTCCCAGTTGGGTTTTGGGGCTCCCGGTTGTGTTCTACTGGTCCCAGTTGGGTTTTGGGTGTCCCGGTTGGGTTCTACTGGTCCCAGTTGGGTTTTGGGGCTAGTGGTTGTGTTCTACTGGTCCCAGTTGGGTTTTGGGGCTCCCAGTTGGGTTCTACTGGTCCCAGTTGGGTTTTGGGGCACCCGGTTGGGTTCTACTGGTCCCAGTTGGATTTTGGGGTTCCCAGTTGTGTTCTACTGGTCCCAGTTGGGTTTTGGGGCTCCCGGTTGGGTTCTACTGGTCCCAGTTGGGTTTTGGGGCTCGCAGTTGAGTTCTACTGGTCCCAGTTGGGTTTTGATGCTCTCGGTTGGGTTCTACTGGTCCCAGTTGGGTTTTGGGGCTCCCAGTTGGGTTCTACTGGTCCCAGTTGGGTTTTGGGGCTCCCGGTTGGGTTCTACTGGTCCCAGTTGGGTTTTGGGGCTCCCGGTTGGGTTCTACTGGTCCCAGTTGGGTTTTGGGGCTCCCGGTTGGGTTCTACTGGTCCCAGTTGGGTTTTGGGGCTCCCGGTTGGGTTCTACTGGTCCCAGTTGGATATTGGGGCTCCCGGTTGGGTTCTACTGGTCCCAGTTGGGTTTTGGGGCTCCCAGTTGGGTTTTGGGGCTCGCAGTTGAGTTCTACTGGTCTCAGTTGGGTTTTGGGGCACCCGGTTGGGTTCTACTGGTCCCAGTTGGATTTTGGGGTTCCCAGTTGGGTTCTACTGGTCTCAATTGGGTTTTGGTGCTCCCGGTTGGGTTCTACTGGTCCCAGTTGGGTTTTGGGTGTCCCGGTTGGGTTCTACTGGTCCCAGTTGGGTTTTGGGGCTCCCGGTTGGGTTCTACTGGTCCCAGTTGGGTTTTGGGGCTAGTGGTTGTGTTCTACTGGTCCCAGTTGGGTTTTGGGGCTCCCAGTTGGGTTCTACTGGTCCCAGTTGGGTTTTGGGGCACCCGGTTGGGTTCTACTGGTCCCAGTTGGATTTTGGGGTTCCCAGTTGGGTTCTACTGGTCCCAGTTGTGTTTTGGGGCTCGCGGTTGGGTTCTACTGGTCCCAGTTGGGTTTTGGGTGTCCCGGTTGGGTTCTACTGGTCCCAGTTGGGTTTTGGGGCTCGCGGTTGGGTTCTACTGGTCCCAGTTGGGTTTTGGGGCTCGCGGTTGGGTTCTACTGGTCCCAGTTGGGTTTTGGGGCTCGCAGTTGAGTTCTACTGGTCCCAGTTGGGTTTTGATGCTCTCGGTTGGGTTCTACTGGTCCCAGTTGGGTTTTGGGTCTCCCAGTTGGGTTCTACTGGTCCCAGTTGGGTTTTGGGGCTCCCGGTTGGGTTCTACTGGTCCCAGTTGGGTTTTGGGGCTCCCGGTTGGGTTCTACTGGTCCCAGTTGGGTTTGGGGGCTCGCGGTTGGGTTCTACTGGCCCCAGTTGGGTTTTGGGGCTCCCAGTTGGGTTCTACTGGTCCCAGTTGGGTTTTGGGGCTCCCGGTTGGGTTCTACTGGTCCCAGTTGGGTTTTGGGGCTAGTGGTTGTGTTCTACTGGTCCCAGTTGGGTTTTGGGGCTCCCGGTTGGGTTCTACTGGTCCCAGTTGGGTTTTGGGGCTCGCAGTTGAGTTCTACTGGTCCCAGTTGGGTTTTGGGGCTCCCAGTTGGGTTCTACTGGTCCCAGTTGGGTTTTGGGTGTCCCGGTTGGGTTCTACTGGTCCCAGTTGGGTTTTGGGGCTCGCAGTTGAGTTCTACTGGTCCCAGTTGGGTTTTGGGGCTCCCAGTTGGGTTCTACTGGTCCCAGCTGGCTTTTGGGGCTCCCGGTTGGGTTCTACTGGTCCCAGTTGGGTTTTGGGGCTAGTGGTTTTGTTCTACTGGTCCCAGTTGGGTTTGGGGGCTCCCGGTTGGGTTCTACTGGTCCCAGTTGGGTTTTGGGGCTCCCGGTTGCGTTCTACTGGTCCCAGTTGGGTTTTGGGGCTCCCGTTTGGGTTCTACTGGTCCCAGTTGGGTTTTGGGTGTCCCGGTTGGGTTCTACTGGTCCCAGTTGGGTTTTGGGGCTCGCGGTTGGGTTCTACTGGTCCCAGTTGGGTTTTGGGGCTCGCGGTTGGATTCTACTGGTCCCAGTTGGGTTTTGGGGCTCGCAGTTGAGTTCTACTGGTCCCAGTTGGGTTTTGATGCTCTCCGTTGGGTTCTACTGGTCCCAGTTGGGTTTTGGGTCTCCCAGTTGGGTTCTACTGGTCCCAGTTGGGTTTTGGGGCTCCCGGTTGGGTTCTACTGGTCCCAGTTGGGTTTTGGGGCTCCCGGTTGTGTTCTACTGGTCCCAGTTGGGTTTGGGGGCTCGCGGTTGGGTTCTACTGGCCCCAGTTGGGTTTGGGGGCTCCCAGTTGGGTTCTACTGGTCCCAGTTGGGTTTTGGGGCTCCCGGTTGGGTTCTACTGGTCCCAGTTGGGTTTTGGGGCTCCCGGTTGGGTTCTACTGGTCCCAGTTGGGTTTTGGGGCTCCCGGTTGGGTTCTACTGGTCCCAGTTGGATATTGGGGCTCCCGGTTGGGTTCTACTGGTCCCAGTTGGGTTTTGGGGCTCCCAGTTGGGTTTTGGGGCTCGCAGTTGAGTTCTACTGGTCTCAGTTGGGTTTTGGGGCACCCGGTTGGGTTCTACTGGTCCCAGTTGGGTTTTGGGGCTCGCGGTTGAGTTCTACTGGTCTCAATTGGGTTTTGGTGCTCCCGGTTGGGTTCTACTGGTCCCAGTTGGGTTTTGGGTCTCCCGGTTGGGTTCTACTGGTCCCAGTTGGGTTTTGGGGCACCCGGTTGGGTTCTACTGGTCCCAGTTGGGTTTTCGGGCTCGCAGTTGAGTTCTACTGGTCTCAGTTGGGTTTTGATGCTCTCGGTTGGGTTCTACTGGTCCCAGTTGGGTTTTGGGTCTCCCAGTTGGGTTCTACTGGTCCCAGTTGGGTTTTGGGGCTCGCGGTTGGGTTCTACTGGTCCCAGTTGGGTTTTGGGGCTCCCGGTTGTGTTCTACTGGTCCCAGTTGGGTTTTGGGTGTCCCGGTTGGGTTCTACTGGTCCCAGTTGGGTTTTGGGGCTAGTGGTTGTGTTCTACTGGTCCCAGTTGGGTTTTGGGGCTCCCGGTTGGGTTCTACTGGTCCCAGTTGGGTTTTGGGGCACCCGGTTGGGTTCTACTGGTCCCAGTTGGATTTTGGGGTTCCCAGTTGGGTTCTACTGGTCCCAGTTGTGTTTTGGGGCTCGCGGTTGGGTTCTACTGGTCCCAGTTGGGTTTTGGGTGTCCCGGTTGGGTTCTACTGGTCCCAGTTGGGTTTTGGGGCTCGCGGTTGGGTTCTACTGGTCCCAGTTGGGTTTTGGGGCTCGCGGTTGGGTTCTACTGGTCCCAGTTGGGTTTTGGGGCTCGCAGTTGAGTTCTACTGGTCCCAGTTGGGTTTTGATGCTCTCGGTTGGGTTCTACTGGTCCCAGTTGGGTTTTGGGTCTCCCAGTTGGGTTCTACTGGTCCCAGTTGGGTTTTGGGGCTCCGGGTTGGGTTCTACTGGTCCCAGTTGGGTTTTGGGGCTAGTGGTTGTGTTCTACTGGTCCCAGTTGGGTTTTGGGGCTCCCAGTTGGGTTCTACTGGTCCCAGTTGGGTTTTGGGGCACCCGGTTGGGTTCTACTGGTCCCAGTTGGATTTTGGGGTTCCCAGTTGTGTTCTACTGGTCCCAGTTGGGTTTTGGGGCTCCCGGTTGGGTTCTACTGGTCCCAGTTGGGTTTTGGGGCTCGCAGTTGAGTTCTACTGGTCCCAGTTGGGTTTTGATGCTCTCGGTTGGGTTCTACTGGTCCCAGTTGGGTTTTGGGGCTCCCAGTTGGGTTCTACTGGTCCCAGTTGGGTTTTGGGGCTCCCGGTTGGGTTCTACTGGTCCCAGTTGGGTTTTGGGGCTCCCGGTTGGGTTCTACTGGTCCCAGTTGGGTTTTGGGGCTCCCGGTTGGGTTCTACTGGTCCCAGTTGGGTTTTGGGGCTCCCGGTTGGGTTCTACTGGTCCCAGTTGGATATTGGGGCTCCCGGTTGGGTTCTACTGGTCCCAGTTGGGTTTTGGGGCTCCCAGTTGGGTTTTGGGGCTCGCAGTTGAGTTCTACTGGTCTCAGTTGGGTTTTGGGGCACCCGGTTGGGTTCTACTGGTCCCAGTTGGATTTTGGGGTTCCCAGTTGGGTTCTACTGGTCTCAATTGGGTTTTGGTGCTCCCGGTTGGGTTCTACTGGTCCCAGTTGGGTTTTGGGTGTCCCGGTTGGGTTCTACTGGTCCCAGTTGGGTTTTGGGGCTCCCGGTTGGGTTCTACTGGTCCCAGTTGGGTTTTGGGGCTAGTGGTTGTGTTCTACTGGTCCCAGTTGGGTTTTGGGGCTCCCAGTTGGGTTCTACTGGTCCCAGTTGGGTTTTGGGGCACCCGGTTGGGTTCTACTGGTCCCAGTTGGATTTTGGGGTTCCCAGTTGGGTTCTACTGGTCCCAGTTGTGTTTTGGGGCTCGCGGTTGGGTTCTACTGGTCCCAGTTGGGTTTTGGGTGTCCCGGTTGGGTTCTACTGGTCCCAGTTGGGTTTTGGGGCTCGCGGTTGGGTTCTACTGGTCCCAGTTGGGTTTTGGGGCTCGCGGTTGGGTTCTACTGGTCCCAGTTGGGTTTTGGGGCTCGCAGTTGAGTTCTACTGGTCCCAGTTGGGTTTTGATGCTCTCGGTTGGGTTCTACTGGTCCCAGTTGGGTTTTGGGTCTCCCAGTTGGGTTCTACTGGTCCCAGTTGGGTTTTGGGGCTCCCGGTTGGGTTCTACTGGTCCCAGTTGGGTTTTGGGGCTCCCGGTTGGGTTCTACTGGTCCCAGTTGGGTTTGGGGGCTCGCGGTTGGGTTCTACTGGCCCCAGTTGGGTTTTGGGGCTCCCAGTTGGGTTCTACTGGTCCCAGTTGGGTTTTGGGGCTCCCGGTTGGGTTCTACTGGTCCCAGTTGGGTTTTGGGGCTAGTGGTTGTGTTCTACTGGTCCCAGTTGGGTTTTGGGGCTCCCGGTTGGGTTCTACTGGTCCCAGTTGGGTTTTGGGGCTCGCAGTTGAGTTCTACTGGTCCCAGTTGGGTTTTGGGGCTCCCAGTTGGGTTCTACTGGTCCCAGTTGGGTTTTGGGTGTCCCGGTTGGGTTCTACTGGTCCCAGTTGGGTTTTGGGGCTCGCAGTTGAGTTCTACTGGTCCCAGTTGGGTTTTGGGGCTCCCAGTTGGGTTCTACTGGTCCCAGCTGGCTTTTGGGGCTCCCGGTTGGGTTCTACTGGTCCCAGTTGGGTTTTGGGGCTAGTGGTTTTGTTCTACTGGTCCCAGTTGGGTTTGGGGGCTCCCGGTTGGGTTCTACTGGTCCCAGTTGGGTTTTGGGGCTCCCGGTTGCGTTCTACTGGTCCCAGTTGGGTTTTGGGGCTCCCGTTTGGGTTCTACTGGTCCCAGTTGGGTTTTGGGTGTCCCGGTTGGGTTCTACTGGTCCCAGTTGGGTTTTGGGGCTCGCGGTTGGGTTCTACTGGTCCCAGTTGGGTTTTGGGGCTCGCGGTTGGATTCTACTGGTCCCAGTTGGGTTTTGGGGCTCGCAGTTGAGTTCTACTGGTCCCAGTTGGGTTTTGATGCTCTCCGTTGGGTTCTACTGGTCCCAGTTGGGTTTTGGGTCTCCCAGTTGGGTTCTACTGGTCCCAGTTGGGTTTTGGGGCTCCCGGTTGGGTTCTACTGGTCCCAGTTGGGTTTTGGGGCTCCCGGTTGTGTTCTACTGGTCCCAGTTGGGTTTGGGGGCTCGCGGTTGGGTTCTACTGGCCCCAGTTGGGTTTGGGGGCTCCCAGTTGGGTTCTACTGGTCCCAGTTGGGTTTTGGGGCTCCCGGTTGGGTTCTACTGGTCCCAGTTGGGTTTTGGGGCTCCCGGTTGGGTTCTACTGGTCCCAGTTGGGTTTTGGGGCTCCCGGTTGGGTTCTACTGGTCCCAGTTGGATATTGGGGCTCCCGGTTGGGTTCTACTGGTCCCAGTTGGGTTTTGGGGCTCCCAGTTGGGTTTTGGGGCTCGCAGTTGAGTTCTACTGGTCTCAGTTGGGTTTTGGGGCACCCGGTTGGGTTCTACTGGTCCCAGTTGGGTTTTGGGGCTCGCGGTTGAGTTCTACTGGTCTCAATTGGGTTTTGGTGCTCCCGGTTGGGTTCTACTGGTCCCAGTTGGGTTTTGGGTCTCCCGGTTGGGTTCTACTGGTCCCAGTTGGGTTTTGGGGCACCCGGTTGGGTTCTACTGGTCCCAGTTGGGTTTTCGGGCTCGCAGTTGAGTTCTACTGGTCTCAGTTGGGTTTTGATGCTCTCGGTTGGGTTCTACTGGTCCCAGTTGGGTTTTGGGTCTCCCAGTTGGGTTCTACTGGTCCCAGTTGGGTTTTGGGGCTCGCGGTTGGGTTCTACTGGTCCCAGTTGGGTTTTGGGGCTCCCGGTTGTGTTCTACTGGTCCCAGTTGGGTTTTGGGTCTCCCGGTTGGGTTCTACTGGTCCCAGTTGGGTTTTGGGGCTAGTGGTTGTGTTCTACTGGTCCCAGTTGGGTTTTGGGGCTCCCAGTTGGGTTCTACTGGTCCCAGTTGGGTTTTGGGGCACCCGGTTGGGTTCTACTGGTCCCAGTTGGATTTTGGGGTTCCCAGTTGGGTTCTACTGGTCCCAGTTGTGTTTTGGGGCTCGCGGTTGGGTTCTACTGGTCCCAGTTGGGTTTTGGGTGTCCCGGTTGGGTTCTACTGGTCCCAGTTGGGTTTTGGGGCTCGCGGTTGGGTTCTACTGGTCCCAGTTGGGTTTTGGGGCTCGCGGTTGGGTTCTACTGGTCCCAGTTGGGTTTTGGGGCTCGCAGTTGAGTTCTACTGGTCCCAGTTGGGTTTTGATGCTCTCGGTTGGGTTCTACTGGTCCCAGTTGGGTTTTGGGTCTCCCAGTTGGGTTCTACTGGTCCCAGTTGGGTTTTGGGGCTCCGGGTTGGGTTCTACTGGTCCCAGTTGGGTTTTGGGGCTCCCGGTTGGGTTCTACTGGTCCCAGTTGGGTTTGGGGGCTCGCGGTTGGGTTCTACTGGCCCCAGTTGGGTTTGGGGGCTCCCACTTGGGTTCTACTGGTCCCAGTTGGGTTTTGGGGCTCCCGGTTGGGTTCTACTGGTCCCAGTTGGGTTTTGGGGCTCCCGGTTGGGTTCTACTGGTCCCAGTTGGGTTTTGGGGCTCCCGGTTGGGTTCTACTGGTCCCAGTTGGGTTTTGGGGCTCGCAGTTGAGTTCTACTGGTCCCAGTTGGGTTTTGGGGCTCCCAGTTGGGTTCTACTGGTCCCAGTTGGGTTTTGGGTGTCCCGGTTGGGTTCTACTGGTCCCAGTTGGGTTTTGGGGCTCCCGGTTGGGTTCTACTGGTCCCAGTTGGGTTTTGAGTGTCCCGGTTGGGTTCTACTGGTCCCAGTTGGGTTTTGGGGCTCGCGGTTGGGTTCTACTGGTCCCAGTTGGGTTTTGGGGCTCGCAGTTGAGTTCTACTGGTCTCAATTGGGTTTTGGTGCTCCCGGTTGGGTTCTACTGGTCCCAGTTGGGTTTTGGGTCTCCCAGTTGGGTTCTACTGGTCCCAGTTGGGTTTTGGGTGTCCCGGTTGTGTTCTACTGGTCCCAGTTGGGTTTTGGGGCTCGCGGTTGGGTTCTACTGGTCCCAGTTGGGTTTTGGGTGTCCCGGTTGGGTTCTACTGGTCCCAGTTGGGTTTTGGGGCTCGCGGTTGGGTTCTACTGGTCCCAGTTGGGTTTTGGGGCTCCCGGTTGGGTTCTACTGGTCCCAGTTGGGTTTTGGGGCTCCCGGTTGGGTTCTACTGGTCCCAGTTGGGTTTTGGGGCTCCCGGTTGGGTTCTACTGGTCCCAGTTGGCTTTTGGGGTTCCCAGTTGGGTTCTACTGGTCCCAGTTGGGTTTTGGGGCTCCCAGTTGGGTTCTTCTGGTCCCAGTTGGGTTTTTGGTGTCCTGGTTGGGTTCTACTGGTCCCAGTTGGGTTTTGGGGCTAGTGGTTTTGTTCTACTGGTCCCAGTTGGGTTTTGGGGCTCCCAGTTGGGTTCTACTGGTCCCAGTTGGGTTTTGGGGCACCCGGTTGGGTTCTACTGGTCCCAGTTGGGTTTTGGGGCTCCCGGTTGGGTTCTACTGGTCCCAGTTGGGTTTTGGGGCTCGCGGTTGGGTTCTACTGGTCCCAGTTGCGTTTTGGGGCTCCCGGTTGGGTTCTACTGGTCCCAGTTGGGTTTTGGGGCTCCCAGTTGGGTTCTACTTGTCCCAGTTGGGTTTTGGGGCACCCGGTTGGGTTCTACTGGTCCCAGTTGGCTTTTGGGGCTCGCGGTTGGGTTCTACTGGTCCCAGTTGGGTTTTGGGTGTCCCGGTTGGGTTCTACTGGTCCCAGTTGGGTTTTGGGGCTCGCGGTTGGGTTCTACTGGTCCCAGTTGGGTTTTGGGGCTCGCGGTTGGGTTCTACTGGTCCCAGTTGGGTTTTGGGGCTCGCAGTTGAGTTCTACTGGTCCCAGTTGGGTTTTGATGCTCTCGGTTGGGTTCTACTGGTCCCAGTTGGGTTTTGGGTCTCCCAGTTGGGTTCTACTGGTCCCAGTTGGGTTTTGGGGCTCCCGGTTGGGTTCTACTGGTCCCAGTTGGGTTTTGGGGCTCCCGGTTGGGTTCTACTGGTCCCAGTTGGGTTTGGGGGCTCGCGGTTGGGTTCTACTGGCCCCAGTTGGGTTTGGGGGCTCCCAGTTGGGTTCTACTGGTCCCAGTTGGGTTTTGGGGCTCCCGGTTGGGTTCTACTGGTCCCAGTTGGGTTTTGGGGCTCCCGGTTGGGTTCTACTGGTCCCAGTTGGGTTTTGGGGCTCCCGGTTGGGTTCTACTGGTCCCAGTTGGGTTTGGGGGCTCGCGGTTGGGTTCTACTGGCCCCAGTTGGGTTTGGGGGCTCCCAGTTGGGTTCTACTGGTCCCAGTTGGGTTTTGGGGCTCCCGGTTGGGTTCTACTGGTCCCAGTTGGGTTTTGGGGCTCCCGGTTGGGTTCTACTGGTCCCAGTTGGGTTTTGGGGCTCCCGGTTGGGTTCTACTGGTCCCAGTTGGGTTTTGGGGCTCGCAGTTGAGTTCTACTGGTCCCAGTTGGGTTTTGGGGCTCCCAGTTGGGTTCTACTGGTCCCAGTTGGGTTTTGGGTGTCCCGGTTGTGTTCTACTGGTCCCAGTTGGGTTCTGGGGCTCCCGGTTGGGTTCTACTGGTCCCAGTTGGGTTTTGGGTGTCCCGGTTGGGTTCTACTGGTCCCAGTTGGGTTTTGGGGCTCGCGGTTGGGTTCTACTGGTCCCAGTTGGGTTTTGGAGCTCGCAGTTGAGTTCTACTGGTCTCAATTGGGTTTTGGTGCTCCCGGTTGGGTTCTACTGGTCCCAGTTGGGTTTTGGGTCTCCCAGTTGGGTTCTACTGGTCCCAGTTGGGTTTTGGGTGTCCCGGTTGTGTTCTACTGGTCCCAGTTGGGTTTTGGGGCTCGCGGTTGGGTTCTACTGGTCCCAGTTGGGTTTTGGGTGTCCCGGTTGGGTTCTACTGGTCCCAGTTGGGTTTGGGGGCTCGCGGTTGGGTTCTACTGGTCCCAGTTGGGTTTTGGGGCTCCCGGTTGGGTTCTACTGGTCCCAGTTGGGTTTTGGGGCTCCCGGTTGGGTTCTACTGGTCCCAATTGGGTTTTGGGGCTCCCGGTTGGGTTCTACTGGTCCCAGTTGGCTTTTGGGGTTCCCAGTTGGGTTCTACTGGTCCCAGTTGGGTTTTGGGGCTCCCAGTTGGGTTCTTCTGGTCCCAGTTGGGTTTTTGGTGTCCTGGTTGGGTTCTACTGGTCCCAGTTGGGTTTTGGGGCTAGTGGTTTTGTTCTACTGGTCCCAGTTGGGTTTTGGGGCTCCCAGTTGGGTTCTACTGGTCCCAGTTGGGTTTTGGGGCACCCGGTTGGGTTCTACTGGTCCCAGTTGGGTTTTGGGGCTCGCGGTTGGGTTCTACTGGTCCCAGTTGGGTTTTGGGGCTCCCGGTTGGGTTCTACTGGTCCCAGTTGCGTTTTGGGGCTCCCGGTTGGGTTCTACTGGTCCCAGTTGGGTTTTGGGGCTCCCGGTTGGGTTCCACTGGTCCCAGTTGGGTTTTGGGGCTCCCGGTTGGGTTCTACTGGTCCCAGTTGGGTTTTGGGGCTCGCAGTTGAGTTCTACTGGTCTCAGTTGGGTTTTGATGCTCTCGGTTGGGTTCTACTGGTCCCAGTTGGGTTTTGGGGCTCGCAGTTGAGTTCTACTGGTCTCAGTTGGGTTTTGATGCTCTCGGTTGGGTTCTACTGGTCCCAGTTGGGTTTTGGGGCTCCCGGTTGGGTTCTACTGGTCCCAGTTGGGTTTTGGGGCTCCCGGTTGGGTTCTACTGGTCCCAGTTGGGTTTTGGGGCTCCCGGTTGGGTTCTACTGGTCCCAGTTGGGTTTTTGGGCTCGCAGTTGAGTTCTACTGGTCTCAGTTGGGTTTTGATGCTCTCGGTTGGGTTCTACTGGTCCCAGTTGGGTTTTGGGTCTCCCAGTTGGGTTCTACTGGTCCCAGTTGGGTTTTGGGTGTCCCGGTTGGGTTCTACTGGTCCCAGTTGGGTTTTGAGGCTCGCGGTTGGGTTCTACTGGTCCCAGTTGGGTTTTGGGGCTCCCAGTTGGGTTCTACTGGTCCCAGTTGGGTTTTGGGGCACCCGGTTGGGTTCTACTGGTCCCAGTTGGATTTTGGGGTTCCCAGTTGGGTTCTACTGGTCCCAGTTGTGTTTTGGGGCTCGCGGTTGGGTTCTACTGGTCCCAGCTGGCTTTTGGGGCTCGCGGTTGGGTTCTACTGGTCCCAGTTGGGTTTTGGGGCTAGTGGTTTTGTTCTACTGGTCCCAGTTGGGTTTGGGGGCTCCCGGTTGGGTTCTACTGGTCCCAGTTGGGTTTTGGGGCTCCCGGTTGCGTTCTACTGGTCCCAGTTGGGTTTTGGGGCTCCCGTTTGGGTTCTACTGGTCCCAGTTGGGTTTTGGGTCTCCCAGTTGGGTTCTACTGGTCCCAGTTGGGTTTTGGGTGTCCCGGTTGGGTTCTACTGGTCCCAGTTGGGTTTTGGGGCTCGCGGTTGGGTTCTACTGGTCCCAGTTGGGTTTTGGGGCTCGCGGTTGGGTTCTACTGGTCCCAGTTGGGTTTTGGGGCTCGCAGTTGAGTTCTACTGGTCCCAGTTGGGTTTTGATGCTCTCCGTTGGGTTCTACTGGTCCCAGTTGGGTTTTGGGTCTCCCAGTTGGGTTCTACTGGTCCCAGTTGGGTTTTGGGGCTCCCGGTTGGGTTCTACTGGTCCGAGTTGGGTTTTGGGGCTCCCGGTTGTGTTCTACTGGTCCCAGTTGGGTTTGGGGGCTCGCGGTTGGGTTCTACTGGCCCCAGTTGGGTTTGGGGGCTCCCAGTTGGGTTCTACTGGTCCCAGTTGGGTTTTGGGGCTCCCGGTTGGGTTCTACTGGTCCCAGTTGGGTTTTGGGGCTCCCGGTTGGGTTCTACTGGTCCCAGTTGGGTTTTGGGGCTCCCGGTTGGGTTCTACTGGTCCCAGTTGGATATTGGGGCTCCCGGTTGGGTTCTACTGGTCCCAGTTGGGTTTTGGGGCTCCCAGTTGGGTTTTGATGCTCTCGGTTGGGTTCTACTGGTCCCAGTTGGGTTTTGGGGCTCGCAGTTGAGTTCTACTGTTCTCAGTTGGGTTTTGGGGCACCCAGTTGGGTTCTACTGGTCCCAGTTGGGGTTTGGGTGTCCCGGTTGGGTTCTACTGGTCCCAGTTGGGTTTTGGGGCTCGCGGTTGGGTTCTACTGGTCCCAGTTGGGTTTTGGGGCTCGCGGTTGGGTTCTACTGGTCCCAGTTGGGTTTGGGGGCTCCCGGTTGGGTTCTACTGGTCCCAGTTGGGTTTGGGGGCTCCCAGTTGGGTTCTACTGGTCCCAGTTGGGTTTTGGGGCTCCCGTTTGGGTTCTACTGGCCCCAGTTGGGTTTGGGGGCTCGCAGTTGGGTTCTACTGGTCCCAGTTGGGTTTTGGGGCTCCCAGTTGGGTTCTACTGGTCCCAGTTGGGTTTTGGGGCTCCCGGTTGGGTTCTACTGGTCCCAGTTGGGTTTTGGGGCTCGCAGTTGAGTTCTACTGGTCTCAGTTGGGTTTTGATGCTCTCGGTTGGGTTCTACTGGTCCCAGTTGGCTTTTGGGGTTCCCAGTTGGCTTTTGGGGCTCGTGGTTGTGTTCTACTGGTCCCAGTTGGATTTTGGGGCTCCCAGTTGGGTTCTACTGGTCCCAGTTGGGTTTTGGGGCTCCCAGTTGTGTTCTACTGTTCCCAGATGGGTTTTGGGGCTCCCAGTTGGGTTCTACTGGTCCCAGTTGGGTTTTGGGGCTCCCAGTTGGGTTCTACTGGTCCCAGTTGGGTTTTGGGGCTCCCGGTTGGGTTCTACTGGTCCCAGTTGGGTTTTGGGGCTCCCGGTTGGGTTCTACTGGTCCCAGTTGGGTTTTGGGGCACCCAGTTGGGTTCTACTGGTCCGAGTTGGGTTTTGGGTGTCCCGGTTGGGTTCTACTGGTCCCAGTTGGGTTTTGGGGCTACTGGTTGTGTTCTACTGGTCCCAGTTGGCTTTTGGGGCTCCCGGTTGTGTTCTACTGGTCCCAGTTGGGTTTTGGGGCTCCCGGTTGGGTTCTACTGGTCCCAGTTGGGTTTTGGGGCTCCCAGTTGGGTTCTACTGGTCCCAGTTCGGTTTTGGGGGTCCCGGTTGGGTTCTACTGGTCCCAGTTGGGTTTTGGGGCTCGCGGTTGGGTTCTACTGGTCCCAGTTGGGTTTTGGGGCTCCCGGTTGGGTTCTACTGGTCCCAGTTGGGTTTTGGGGCTCCCGGTTGGGTTCTACTGGTCCCAGTTGGGTTTTGGGTGTCCCGGTTGGGTTCTACTGGTCCCAGTTGGGTTTTGGGGCTCGCAGTTGAGTTCTACTGGTCTCAGTTGGGTTTTGATGCTCTCGGTTGGGTTCTACTGGTCCCAGTTGGGTTTTGGGGCTCGCAGTTGAGTTCTACTGGTCTCAGTTGGGTTTTGGGGCACCCAGTTGGGTTCTACTGGTCCCAGTTGGGGTTTGGGTGTCCCGGTTGGGTTCTACTGGTCCCAGTTGGGTTTTGGGGCTCGCGGTTGGGTTCTACTGGTCCCAGTTGGGTTTTGGGGCTCGCGGTTGGGTTCTACTGGTCCCAGTTGGGTTTTGGGGCTCGCGGTTGGGTTCTACTGGTCCCAGTTGGGTTTTGGGGCTCCCGGTTGGGTTCTACTGGTCCCAGTTGGGTTTTGGGGCTCCCGGTTGGGTTCTACTGGTCCCAGTTGGGTTTTGGGGCTCCCGGTTGGGTTCTACTGGTCCCAGTTGGGTTTTGGGGCTCCCGGTTGGGTTCTACTGGTCCCAGTTGGGTTTTGGGGCTCGCGGTTGGGTTCTACTGGTCCCAGTTGGGTTTTGGGGCTCCCGGTTGGGTTCTACTGGTCCCAGTTGGGTTTTGGGGCTCGCAGTTGAGTTCTACTGGTCTCAGTTGGGTTTTGATGCTCTCGGTTGGGTTCTACTGGTCCCAGTTGGCTTTTGGGGTTCCCAGTTGGCTTTTGGGGCTCGTGGTTGTGTTCTACTGGTCCCAGTTGGATTTTGGGGCTCCCAGTTGGGTTCTACTGGTCCCAGTTGGGTTTTGGGGCTCCCAGTTGTGTTCTACTGGTCCCAGATGGGTTTTGGGGCTCCCAGTTGGGTTCTACTGGTCCCAGTTGGGTTTTGGGGCTCCCAGTTGGGTTCTACTGGTCCCAGTTGGGTTTTGGGGCTCCCGGTTGGGTTCTACTGGTCCCAGTTGGGTTTTGGGGCTCCCGGTTGGGTTCTACTGGTCCCAGTTGGGTTTTGGGGCACCCAGTTGGGTTCTACTGGTCCGAGTTGGGTTTTGGGTGTCCCGGTTGGGTTCTACTGGTCCCAGTTGGGTTTTGGGGCTACTGGTTGTGTTCTACTGGTCCCAGTTGGCTTTTGGGGCTCCCGGTTGTGTTCTACTGGTCCCAGTTGGGTTTTGGGGCTCCCGGTTGGGTTCTACTGGTCCCAGTTGGGTTTTGGGGCTCCCAGTTGGGTTCTACTGGTCCCAGTTGTGTTTTGGGGCTCGCGGTTGGGTTCTACTGGTCCCAGTTGGGTTTTGGGTGTCCCGGTTGGGTTCTACTGGTCCCAGTTGGGTTTTGGGGCTCGCGGTTGGGTTCTACTGGTCCCAGTTGGGTTTTGGGGCTCGCGGTTGGGTTCTACTGGTCCCAGTTGGGTTTTGGGGCTCGCAGTTGAGTTCTACTGGTCCCAGTTGGGTTTTGATGCTCTCGGTTGGGTTCTACTGGTCCCAGTTGGGTTTTGGGTCTCCCAGTTGGGTTCTACTGGTCCCAGTTGGGTTTTGGGGCTCCCGGTTGGGTTCTACTGGTCCCAGTTGGGTTTTGGGGCTCCCGGTTGGGTTCTACTGGTCCCAGTTGGGTTTGGGGGCTCGCGGTTGGGTTCTACTGGCCCCAGTTGGGTTTGGGGGCTCCCGGTTGGGTTCTACTGGTCCCAGTTGGGTTTTGGGGCTCCCGGTTGGGTTCTACTGGTCCCAGTTGGGTTTTGGGGCTCCCGGTTGGGTTCTACTGGTCCCAGTTGGGTTTTGGGGCTCCCGGTTGGGTTCTACTGGTCCCAGTTGGGTTTTGGGGCTCGCAGTTGAGTTCTACTGGTCTCAGTTGGGTTTTGGGGCTCCCAGTTGGGTTCTACTGGTCCCAGTTGGGTTTTGGGGCTCGCAGTTGAGTTCTACTGGTCCCAGTTGGGTTTTGGGGCACCCAGTTGGGTTCTACTGGTCCCAGTTGGGGTTTGGGTGTCCCGGTTGGGTTCTACTGGTCCCAGTTGGGTTTTGGGGCTCGCGGTTGGGTTCTACTGGTCCCAGTTGGGTTTTGGGGCTCGCGGTTGGGTTCTACTGGTCCCAGTTGGGTTTTGGGGCTCGCGGTTGGGTTCTACTGGTCCCAGTTGGGTTTTGGGGCTCCCGGTTGGGTTCTACTGGTCCCAGTTGGGTTTTGGGGCTCCCAGTTGGGTTCTACTGGTCCCAGTTGGGGTTTGGGGCTCCCGTTTGGGTTCTACTGGCCCCAGTTGGGTTTGGGGGCTCGCAGTTGGGTTCTACTGGTCCCAGTTGGGTTTTGGGGCTCCCAGTTGGGTTCTACTGGTCCCAGTTGGGTTTTGGGGCTCCCGGTTGGGTTCTACTGGTCCCAGTTGGGTTTTGGGGCTCGCAGTTGAGTTCTACTGGTCTCAGTTGGGTTTTGATGCTCTCGGTTGGGTTCTACTGGTCCCAGTTGGCTTTTGGGGTTCCCAGTTGGCTTTTGGGGCTCGTGGTTGTGTTCTACTGGTCCCAGTTGGATTTTGGGGCTCCCAGTTGGGTTCTACTGGTCCCAGTTGGGTTTTGGGGCTCCCAGTTGTGTTCTACTGGTCCCAGATGGGTTTTGGGGCTCCCAGTTGGGTTCTACTGGTCCCAGTTGGGTTTTGGGGCTCCCAGTTGGGTTCTACTGGTCCCAGTTGGGTTTTGGGGCTCCCGGTTGGGTTCTACTGGTCCCAGTTGGGTTTTGGGGCTCCCGGTTGGGTTCTACTGGTCCCAGTTGGGTTTTGGGGCACCCAGTTGGGTTCTACTGGTCCGAGTTGGGTTTTGGGTGTCCCGGTTGGGTTCTACTGGTCCCAGTTGGGTTTTGGGGCTACTGGTTGTGTTCTACTGGTCCCAGTTGGCTTTTGGGGCTCCCGGTTGTGTTCTACTGGTCCCAGTTGGGTTTTGGGGCTCCCGGTTGGGTTCTACTGGTCCCAGTTGGGTTTTGGGGCTCCCAGTTGGGTTCTACTGGTCCCAGTTGTGTTTTGGGGCTCGCGGTTGGGTTCTACTGGTCCCAGTTGGGTTTTGGGTGTCCCGGTTGGGTTCTACTGGTCCCAGTTGGGTTTTGGGGCTCGCGGTTGGGTTCTACTGGTCCCAGTTGGGTTTTGGGGCTCGCGGTTGGGTTCTACTGGTCCCAGTTGGGTTTTGGGGCTCGCAGTTGAGTTCTACTGGTCCCAGTTGGGTTTTGATGCTCTCGGTTGGGTTCTACTGGTCCCAGTTGGGTTTTGGGTCTCCCAGTTGGGTTCTACTGGTCCCAGTTGGGTTTTGGGGCTCCCGGTTGGGTTCTACTGGTCCCAGTTGGGTTTTGGGGCTCCCGGTTGGGTTCTACTGGTCCCAGTTGGGTTTGGGGGCTCGCGGTTGGGTTCTACTGGCCCCAGTTGGGTTTGGGGGCTCCCGGTTGGGTTCTACTGGTCCCAGTTGGGTTTTGGGGCTCCCGGTTGGGTTCTACTGGTCCCAGTTGGGTTTTGGGGCTCCCGGTTGGGTTCTACTGGTCCCAGTTGGGTTTTGGGGCTCCCGGTTGGGTTCTACTGGTCCCAGTTGTGTTTTGGGGCTCGCAGTTGAGTTCTACTGGTCCCAGTTGGGTTTTGGGGCTCCCAGTTGGGTTCTACTGGTCCCAGTTGGGTTTTGGGTGTCCCGGTTGGGTTCTACTGGTCCCAGTTGGGTTTTGGGGCTCCCGCTTGGGTTCTACTGGTCCCAGTTGGGTTTTGGGGCTCCCGGTTGGGTTCTACTGGCCCCAGTTGGCTTTTGGGGCTCCCAGTTGGGTTCTACTGGTCCCAGTTGGGTTTTGGGGCTCCCGGTTGGGTTCTACTGGTCCCAGTTGGATTTTGGGGCTCCCGGTTGGGTTCTACTGGTCCCAGTTGGGTTTTGGGGCTCCCGGTTGCGTTCTACTGGTCCCAGTTGGGTTTTGGGGCTCCCGTTTGGGTTCTACTGGTCCCAGTTGGGTTTTGGGTCTCCCAGTTGGGTTCTACTGGTCCCAGTTGGGTTTTGGGTGTCCCGGTTGGGTTCTACTGGTCCCAGTTGGGTTTTGGGGCTCGCGGTTGGGTTCTACTGGTCCCAGTTGGGTTTTGGGGCTCGCGGTTGGATTCTACTGGTCCCAGTTGGGTTTTGGGGCTCGCAGTTGAGTTCTACTGGTCCCAGTTGGGTTTTGATGCTCTCGGTTGGGTTCTACTGGTCCCAGTTGGTTTTTGGGGCTCCCAGTTGGGTTCTACTGGTCCCAGTTGGGTTTTGGGGCTCCCGGTTGGGTTCTACTGGTCCCAGTTGGGTTTTGGGGCTCCCGGTTGTGTTCTACTGGTCCCAGTTGGGTTTGGGGGCTCGCGGTTGGGTTCTACTGGCCCCAGTTGGGTTTGGGGGCTCCCAGTTGGGTTCTACTGGTCCCAGTTGGGTTTTGGGGCTCCCGGTTGGGTTCTACTGGTCCCAGTTGGGTTTTGGGGCTCCCGGTTGGGTTCTACTGGTCCCAGTTGGGTTTTGGGGCTCCCGGTTGGGTTCTACTGGTCCCAGTTGGATATTGGGGCTCCCGGTTGGGTTCTACTGGTCCCAGTTGGGTTTTGGGGCTCCCAGTTGGGTTTTGGGGCTCGCAGTTGAGTTCTACTGGTCTCAGTTGGGTTTTGGGGCACCCGGTTGGGTTCTACTGGTCCCAGTTGGGTTTTGGGGCTCGCGGTTGAGTTCTACTGGTCTCAATTGGGTTTTGGTGCTCCCGGTTGGGTTCTACTGGTCCCAGTTGGGTTTTGGGTGTCCCGGTTGTGTTCTACTGGTCCCAGTTGGGTTTTGGGGCACCCGGTTGGGTTCTACTGGTCCCAGTTGGGTTTTGGGGCTCGCAGTTGAGTTCTACTGGTCTCAGTTGGGTTTTGATGCTCTCGGTTGGGTTCTACTGGTCCCAGTTGGGTTTTGGGTCTCCCAGTTGGGTTCTACTGGTCCCAGTTGGGTTTTGGGGCTCGCGGTTGGGTTCTACTGGTCCCAGTTGGGTTTTGGGGCTCCCGGTTGTGTTCTACTGGTCCCAGTTGGGTTTTGGGTGTCCCGGTTGGGTTCTACTGGTCCCAGTTGGGTTTTGGGGCTAGTGGTTGTGTTCTACTGGTCCCAGTTGGGTTTTGGGGCTCCCAGTTGGGTTCTACTGGTCCCAGTTGGGTTTTGGGGCACCCGGTTGGGTTCTACTGGTCCCAGTTGGATTTTGGGGTTCCCAGTTGGGTTCTACTGGTCCCAGTTGTGTTTTGGGGCTCGCGGTTGGGTTCTACTGGTCCCAGTTGGGTTTTGGGTGTCCCGGTTGGGTTCTACTGGTCCCAGTTGGGTTTTGGGGCTCGCGGTTGGGTTCTACTGGTCCCAGTTGGGTTTTGGGGCTCGCGGTTGGGTTCTACTGGTCCCAGTTGGGTTTTGGGGCTCGCAGTTGAGTTCTACTGGTCCCAGTTGGGTTTTGATGCTCTCGGTTGGGTTCTACTGGTCCCAGTTGGGTTTTGGGTCTCCCAGTTGGGTTCTACTGGTCCCAGTTGGGTTTTGGGGCTCCGGGTTGGGTTCTACTGGTCCCAGTTGGGTTTTGGGGCTCCCGGTTGGGTTCTACTGGTCCCAGTTGGGTTTGGGGGCTCGCGGTTGGGTTCTACTGGCCCCAGTTGGGTTTGGGGGCTCCCAGTTGGGTTCTACTGGTCCCAGTTGGGTTTTGGGGCTCCCAGTTGGGTTCTACTGGTCCCAGTTGGGTTTTGGGGCACCCGGTTGGGTTCTACTGGTCCCAGTTGGGTTTTGGGGCTCGCGGTTGGGTTCTACTGGTCCCAGTTGGGTTTTGGGGCTCGCAGTTGAGTTCTACTGGTCCCAGTTGCGTTTTGGGGCTCCCGGTTGGGTTCTACTGGTCCCAGTTGGGTTTTGGGGCTCCCAGTTGGGTTCTACTTGTCCCAGTTGGGTTTTGGGGCACCCGGTTGGGTTCTACTGGTCCCAGTTGGCTTTTGGGGCTCGCGGTTGGGTTCTACTGGTCCCAGTTGGGTTTTGGGTGTCCCGGTTGGGTTCTACTGGTCCCAGTTGGGTTTTGGGGCTCGCGGTTGGGTTCTACTGGTCCCAGTTGGGTTTTGGGGCTCGCGGTTGGGTTCTACTGGTCCCAGTTGGGTTTTGGGGCTCGCAGTTGAGTTCTACTGGTCCCAGTTGGGTTTTGATGCTCTCGGTTGGGTTCTACTGGTCCCAGTTGGGTTTTGGGTCTCCCAGTTGGGTTCTACTGGTCCCAGTTGGGTTTTGGGGCTCCCGGTTGGGTTCTACTGGTCCCAGTTGGGTTTTGGGGCTCCCGGTTGGGTTCTACTGGTCCCAGTTGGGTTTGGGGGCTCGCGGTTGGGTTCTACTGGCCCCAGTTGGGTTTGGGGGCTCCCAGTTGGGTTCTACTGGTCCCAGTTGGGTTTTGGGGCTCCCGGTTGGGTTCTACTGGTCCCAGTTGGGTTTTGGGGCTCCCGGTTGGGTTCTACTGGTCCCAGTTGGGTTTTGGGGCTCCCGGTTGGGTTCTACTGGTCCCAGTTGGGTTTTGGGGCTCGCAGTTGAGTTCTACTGGTCCCAGTTGGGTTTTGGGGCTCCCAGTTGGGTTCTACTGGTCCCAGTTGGGTTTTGGGTGTCCCGGTTGGGTTCTACTGGTCCCAGTTGGGTTTTGGGGCTCCCGGTTGGGTTCTACTGGTCCCAGTTGGGTTTTGGGTGTCCCGGTTGGGTTCTACTGGTCCCAGTTGGGTTTTGGGGCTCGCGGTTGAGTTCTACTGGTCTCAGTTGGGTTTTGGGGCTCGCAGTTGAGTTCTACTGGTCCCAGTTGCGTTTTGGGGCTCCCGGATGGGTTCTACTGGTCCCAGTTGGGTTTTGGGTCTCCCAGTTGGGTTCTACTGGTCCCAGTTGGGTTTTGGGTGTCCCGGTTGTGTTCTACTGGTCCCAGTTGGGTTTTGGGGCTCGCGGTTGGGTTCTACTGGTCCCAGTTGGGTTTTGGGTGTCCCGGTTGGGTTCTACTGGTCCCAGTTGGGTTTGGGGGCTCGCGGTTGGGTTCTACTGGTCCCAGTTGGGTTTTGGGGCTCCCGGTTGGGTTCTACTGGTCCCAGTTCGCTTTTGGGGCTCCCGGTTGGGTTCTACTGGTCCCAGTTGGGTTTTGGGGCTCCCGGTTGGGTTCTACTGGTCCCAGTTGGCTTTTGGGGTTCCCAGTTGGGTTCTACTGGTCCCAGTTGGGTTTTGGGGCTCCCGGTTGGGTTCTTCTGGTCCCAGTTGGGTTTTTGGTGTCCTGGTTGGGTTCTACTGGTCCCAGTTGGGTTTTGGGGCTAGTGGTTTTGTTCTACTGGTCCCAGTTGGGTTTTGGGTCTCCCAGTTGGGTTCTACTGGTCCCAGTTGGGTTTTGGGGCACCCGGTTGGGTTCTACTGGTCCCAGTTGGGTTTTGGGGCTCGCGGTTGGGTTCTACTGGTCCCAGTTGGGTTTTGGGGCTCGCGGTTGGGTTCTACTGGTCCCAGTTGCGTTTTGGGGCTCCCGGTTGGGTTCTACTGGTCCCAGTTGGGTTTTGGGGCTCCCGGTTGGGTTCCACTGGTCCCAGTTGGGTTTTGGGGCTCCCGGTTGGGTTCTACTGGTCCCAGTTGGGTTTTGGGGCTCGCAGTTGAGTTCTACTGGTCTCAGTTGGGTTTTGATGCTCTCGGTTGGGTTCTACTGGTCCCAGTTGGGTTTTGGGGCTCGCAGTTGAGTTCTACTGGTCTCAGTTGGGTTTTGATGCTCTCGGTTGGGTTCTACTGGTCCCAGTTGGGTTTTGGGGCTCCCGGTTGGGTTCTACTGGTCCCAGTTGGGTTTTGGGGCTCCCGGTTGGGTTCTACTGGTCCCAGTTGGGTTTTGGGGCTCCCGGTTGGGTTCTACTGGTCCCAGTTGGGTTTTGGGGCTCGCAGTTGAGTTCTACTGGTCTCAGTTGGGTTTTGATGCTCTCGGTTGGGTTCTACTGGTCCCAGTTGGGTTTTGGGTCTCCCAGTTGGGTTCTACTGGTCCCAGTTGGGTTTTGGGTGTCCCGGTTGGGTTCTACTGGTCCCAGTTGGGTTTTGAGGCTCGCGGTTGGGTTCTACTGGTCCCAGTTGGGTTTGGGGGCTCCCGGTTGGGTTCTACTGGTCCCAGTTGGGTTTGGGGGCTCCCGGTTGGGTTCTACTGGTCCCAGTTGGGTTTTGGGGCTCCCAGTTGTGTTCTACTGGTCCCAGTTGGGTTTTGGGGCTCCCAGTTGTGTTCTACTGGTCCCAGATGGGTTTTGGGGCTCCCAGTTGGGTTCTACTGGTCCCAGTTGGGTTTTGGGGCTCCCAGTTGGGTTCTACTGGTCCCAGTTGGGTTTTGGGGCTCCCGGTTGGGTTCTACTGGTCCCAGTTGGGTTTTGGGGCTCCCGGTTGGGTTCTACTGGTCCCAGTTGGGTTTTGGGGCACCCAGTTGGGTTCTACTGGTCCCAGTTGGGTTTTGGGTGTCCCGGTTGGGTTCTACTGGTCCCAGTTGGGTTTTGGGGCTCGCGGTTGGGTTCTACTGGTCCCAGTTGGGTTTTGGGGCTCCCGGTTGGGTTCTACTGGTCCCAGTTGGGTTTTGGGGCTCCCGGTTGGGTTCTACTGGTCCCAGTTGGGTTTTGGGTGTCCCGGTTGGGTTCTACTGGTCCCAGTTGGGTTTTGGGGCTCGCAGTTGAGTTCTACTGGTCTCAGTTGGGTTTTGATGCTCTCGGTTGGGTTCTACTGGTCCCAGTTGGGTTTTGGGGCTCGCAGTTGAGTTCTACTGGTCTCAGTTGGGTTTTGGGGCACCCAGTTGGGTTCTACTGGTCCCAGTTGGGGTTTGGGTGTCCCGGTTGGGTTCTACTGGTCCCAGTTGGGTTTTGGGGCTCGCGGTTGGGTTCTACTGGTCCCAGTTGGGTTTTGGGGCTCGCGGTTGGGTTCTACTGGTCCCAGTTGGGTTTGGGGGCTCCCGGTTGGGTTCTACTGGTCCCAGATGGGTTTGGGGGCTCGCAGTTGGGTTCTACTGGTCCCAGTTGGATTTTGGGGCTCCCAGTTGGGTTCTACTGGTCCCAGTTGGGTTTTGGGGCTCCCGTTTGGGTTCTACTGGTCCCAGTTGGGTTTGGGGGCTCGCAGTTGGGTTCTACTGGTCCCAGTTGGGTTTTGGGGCTCCCAGTTGGGTTCTACTGGTCCCAGTTGGGTTTTGGGGCTCCCGGTTGGGTTCTACTGGTCCCAGTTGGGTTTTGGGGCTCGCAGTTGAGTTCTACTGGTCTCAGTTGGGTTTTGATGCTCTCGGTTGGGTTCTACTGGTCCCAGTTGGCTTTTGGGGTTCCCAGTTGGCTTTTGGGTGTCCCGGTTGTGTTCTACTGGTCCCAGTTGGATTTTGGGGCTCCCAGTTGGGTTCTACTGGTCCCAGTTGGGTTTTGGGGCTCCCAGTTGTGTTCTACTGGTCCCAGATGGGTTTTGGGGCTCCCAGTTGGGTTCTACTGGTCCCAGTTGGGTTTTGGGGCTCCCAGTTGGGTTCTACTGGTCCCAGTTGGGTTTTGGGGCTCCCGGTTGGGTTCTACTGGTCCCAGTTGGGTTTTGGGGCACCCAGTTGGGTTCTACTGGTCCGAGTTGGGTTTTGGGTGTCCCGGTTGGGTTCTACTGGTCCCAGTTGGGTTTTGGGGCTACTGGTTGTGTTCTACTGGTCCCAGTTGGCTTTTGGGGCTCCCGGTTGTGTTCTACTGGTCCCAGTTGGGTTTTGGGGCTCCCGGTTGGGTTCTACTGGTCCCAGTTGGGTTTTGGGGCTCCCGGTTGGGTTCTACTGGTCCCAGTTGGGTTTTGGGGCTCCCGGTTGGGTTCTACTGGTCCCAGTTGGGTTTTGGGTGTCCCGGTTGGGTTCTACTGGTCCCAGTTGGGTTTTGGGGCTCCCGGTTGGGTTCTACTGGTCCCAGTTGGGTTTTGGGGCTCCCGGTTGGGTTCTACTGGTCCCAGTTGGGTTTTGGGTGTCCCGGTTGGGTTCTACTGGTCCCAGTTGGGTTTTGGGGCTCGCAGTTGAGTTCTACTGGTCTCAGTTGGGTTTTGATGCTCTCGGTTGGGTTCTACTGGTCCCAGTTGGGTTTTGGGGCTCCCGTTTGGGTTCTACTGGTCCCAGTTGGGTTTTGGGGCACCCAGTTGGGTTCTACTGGTCCCAGTTGGGGTTTGGGTGTCCCGGTTGGGTTCTACTGGTCCCAGTTGGGTTTTGGGGCTCGCGGTTGGGTTCTACTGGTCCCAGTTGGGTTTTGGGGCTCGCGGTTGGGTTCTACTGGTCCCAGTTGGGTTTGGGGGCTCCCGGTTGGGTTCTACTGGTCCCAGTTGGGTTTGGGGGCTCGCAGTTGGGTTCTACTGGTCCCAGTTGGGTTTTGGGGCTCCCAGTTGGGTTCTACTGGTCCCAGTTGGGTTTTGGGGCTCCCGTTTGGGTTCTACTGGCCCCAGTTGGGTTTGGGGGCTCGCAGTTGGGTTCTACTGGTCCCAGTTGGGTTTTGGGGCTCCCAGTTGGGTTCTACTGGTCCCAGTTGGGTTTTGGGGCTCCCGGTTGGGTTCTACTGGTCCCAGTTGGGTTTTGGGGCTCGCAGTTGAGATCTACTGGTCTCAGTTGGGTTTTGATGCTCTCGGTTGGGTTCTACTGGTCCCAGTTGGCTTTTGGGGTTCCCAGTTGGCTTTTGGGGCTCGTGGTTGTGTTCTACTGGTCCCAGTTGGATTTTGGGGCTCCCAGTTGGGTTCTACTGGTCCCAGATGGGTTTTGGGGCTCCCAGTTGGGTTCTACTGGTCCCAGTTGGGTTTTGGGGCTCCCAGTTGGGTTCTACTGGTCCCAGTTGGGTTTTGGGGCTCCCGGTTGGGTTCTACTGGTCCCAGTTGGGTTTTGGGGCTCCCGGTTGGGTTCTACTGGTCCCAGTTGGGTTTTGGGGCACCCAGTTGGGTTCTACTGGTCCGAGTTGGGTTTTGGGTGTCCCGGTTGGGTTCTACTGGTCCCAGTTGGGTTTTGGGGCTACTGGTTGTGTTCTACTGGTCCCAGTTGGCTTTTGGGGCTCCCGGTTGTGTTCTACTGGTCCCAGTTGGGTTTTGGGGCTCCCGGTTGGGTTCTACTGGTCCCAGTTGGGTTTTGGGGCTCCCGGTTGCGTTCTACTGGTCCCAGTTGGGTTTTGGGGCTCCCGTTTGGGTTCTACTGGTCCCAGTTGGGTTTTGGGTCTCCCAGTTGGGTTCTACTGGTCCCAGTTGGGTTTTGGGTGTCCCGGTTGGGTTCTACTGGTCCCAGTTGGGTTTTGGGGCTCGCGGTTGGGTTCTACTGGTCCCAGTTGGGTTTTGGGGCTCGCGGTTGGGTTCTACTGGTCCCAGTTGGGTTTTGGGGCTCGCAGTTGAGTTCTACTGGTCCCAGTTGGGTTTTGATGCTCTCCGTTGGGTTCTACTGGTCCCAGTTGGGTTTTGGGTCTCCCAGTTGGGTTCTACTGGTCCCAGTTGGGTTTTGGGGCTCCCGGTTGGGTTCTACTGGTCCGAGTTGGGTTTTGGGGCTCCCGGTTGTGTTCTACTGGTCCCAGTTGGGTTTGGGGGCTCGCGGTTGGGTTCTACTGGCCCCAGTTGGGTTTGGGGGCTCCCAGTTGGGTTCTACTGGTCCCAGTTGGGTTTTGGGGCTCCCGGTTGGGTTCTACTGGTCCCAGTTGGGTTTTGGGGCTCCCGGTTGGGTTCTACTGGTCCCAGTTGGGTTTTGGGGCTCCCGGTTGGGTTCTACTGGTCCCAGTTGGATATTGGGGCTCCCGGTTGGGTTCTACTGGTCCCAGTTGGGTTTTGGGGCTCCCAGTTGGGTTTTGATGCTCTCGGTTGGGTTCTACTGGTCCCAGTTGGGTTTTGGGGCTCGCAGTTGAGTTCTACTGGTCTCAGTTGGGTTTTGGGGCACCCAGTTGGGTTCTACTGGTCCCAGTTGGGGTTTGGGTGTCCCGGTTGGGTTCTACTGGTCCCAGTTGGGTTTTGGGGCTCGCGGTTGGGTTCTACTGGTCCCAGTTGGGTTTTGGGGCTCGCGGTTGGGTTCTACTGGTCCCAGTTGGGTTTGGGGGCTCCCGGTTGGGTTCTACTGGTCCCAGTTGGGTTTGGGGGCTCCCAGTTGGGTTCTACTGGTCCCAGTTGGGTTTTGGGGCTCCCGTTTGGGTTCTACTGGCCCCAGTTGGGTTTGGGGGCTCGCAGTTGGGTTCTACTGGTCCCAGTTGGGTTTTGGGGCTCCCAGTTGGGTTCTACTGGTCCCAGTTGGGTTTTGGGGCTCCCGGTTGGGTTCTACTGGTCCCAGTTGGGTTTTGGGGCTCGCAGTTGAGTTCTACTGGTCTCAGTTGGGTTTTGATGCTCTCGGTTGGGTTCTACTGGTCCCAGTTGGCTTTTGGGGTTCCCAGTTGGCTTTTGGGGCTCGTGGTTGTGTTCTACTGGTCCCAGTTGGATTTTGGGGCTCCCAGTTGGGTTCTACTGGTCCCAGTTGGGTTTTGGGGCTCCCAGTTGTGTTCTACTGTTCCCAGATGGGTTTTGGGGCTCCCAGTTGGGTTCTACTGGTCCCAGTTGGGTTTTGGGGCTCCCAGTTGGGTTCTACTGGTCCCAGTTGGGTTTTGGGGCTCCCGGTTGGGTTCTACTGGTCCCAGTTGGGTTTTGGGGCTCCCGGTTGGGTTCTACTGGTCCCAGTTGGGTTTTGGGGCACCCAGTTGGGTTCTACTGGTCCGAGTTGGGTTTTGGGTGTCCCGGTTGGGTTCTACTGGTCCCAGTTGGGTTTTGGGGCTACTGGTTGTGTTCTACTGGTCCCAGTTGGCTTTTGGGGCTCCCGGTTGTGTTCTACTGGTCCCAGTTGGGTTTTGGGGCTCCCGGTTGGGTTCTACTGGTCCCAGTTGGGTTTTGGGGCTCCCAGTTGGGTTCTACTGGTCCCAGTTCGGTTTTGGGGGTCCCGGTTGGGTTCTACTGGTCCCAGTTGGGTTTTGGGGCTCGCGGTTGGGTTCTACTGGTCCCAGTTGGGTTTTGGGGCTCCCGGTTGGGTTCTACTGGTCCCAGTTGGGTTTTGGGGCTCCCGGTTGGGTTCTACTGGTCCCAGTTGGGTTTTGGGGCACCCAGTTGGGTTCTACTGGTCCGAGTTGGGTTTTGGGTGTCCCGGTTGGGTTCTACTGGTCCCAGTTGGGTTTTGGGGCTACTGGTTGTGTTCTACTGGTCCCAGTTGGCTTTTGGGGCTCCCGGTTGTGTTCTACTGGTCCCAGTTGGGTTTTGGGGCTCCCGGTTGGGTTCTACTGGTCCCAGTTGGGTTTTGGGGCTCCCAGTTGGGTTCTACTGGTCCCAGTTGTGTTTTGGGGCTCGCGGTTGGGTTCTACTGGTCCCAGTTGGGTTTTGGGGCTCGCGGTTGGGTTCTACTGGTCCCAGTTGGGTTTTGGGGCTCGCGGTTGGGTTCTACTGGTCCCAGTTGGGTTTTGGGGCTCCCGGTTGGGTTCTACTGGTCCCAGTTGGGTTTTGGGGCTCCCAGTTGGGTTCTACTGGTCCCAGTTGGGTTTTGGGGCTCCCGGTTGGGTTCTACTGGCCCCAGTTGGGTTTGGGGGCTCGCAGTTGGGTTCTACTGGTCCCAGTTGGGTTTTGGGGCTCCCAGTTGGGTTCTACTGGTCCCAGTTGGGTTTTGGATGTCCCGGTTGGGTTCTACTGGTCCCAGTTGGGTTTTGGGGCTCGCAGTTGAGTTCTACTGGTCTCAGTTGGGTTTTGATGCTCTCGGTTGGGTTCTACTGGTCCCAGTTGGCTTTTGGGGTTCCCAGTTGGCTTTTGGGGCTCGTGGTTGTGTTCTACTGGTCCCAGTTGGATTTTGGGGCTCCCAGTTGGGTTCTACTGGTCCCAGTTGGGTTTTGGGGCTCCCAGTTGTGTTCTACTGGTCCCAGATGGGTTTTGGGGCTCCCAGTTGGGTTCTACTGGTCCCAGTTGGGTTTTGGGGCTCCCAGTTGGGTTCTACTGGTCCCAGTTGGGTTTTGGGGCTCCCGGTTGGGTTCTACTGGTCCCAGTTGGGTTTTGGGGCTCCCGGTTGGGTTCTACTGGTCCCAGTTGGGTTTTGGGGCACCCAGTTGGGTTCTACTGGTCCGAGTTGGGTTTTGGGTGTCCCGGTTGGGTTCTACTGGTCCCAGTTGGGTTTTGGGGCTACTGGTTGTGTTCTACTGGTCCCAGTTGGCTTTTCGGGCTCCCGGTTGTGTTCTACTGGTCCCAGTTGGGTTTTGGGGCTCCCGGTTGGGTTCTACTGGTCCCAGTTGGGTTTTGGGGCTCCCAGTTGGGTTCTACTGGTCCCAGTTGTGTTTTGGGGCTCGCGGTTGGGTTCTACTGGTCCCAGTTGGGTTTTGGGTGTCCCGGTTGGGTTCTACTGGTCCCAGTTGGGTTTTGGGGCTCGCGGTTGGGTTCTACTGGTCCCAGTTGGGTTTTGGGGCTCGCGGTTGGGTTCTACTGGTCCCAGTTGGGTTTTGGGGCTCGCAGTTGAGTTCTACTGGTCCCAGTTGGGTTTTGATGCTCTCGGTTGGGTTCTACTGGTCCCAGTTGGGTTTTGGGTCTCCCAGTTGGGTTCTACTGGTCCCAGTTGGGTTTTGGGGCTCCCGGTTGGGTTCTACTGGTCCCAGTTGGGTTTTGGGGCTCCCGGTTGGGTTCTACTGGTCCCAGTTGGGTTTGGGGGCTCGCGGTTGGGTTCTACTGGCCCCAGTTGGGTTTGGGGGCTCCCGGTTGGGTTCTACTGGTCCCAGTTGGGTTTTGGGGCTCCCGGTTGGGTTCTACTGGTCCCAGTTGGGTTTTGGGGCTCCCGGTTGGGTTCTACTGGTCCCAGTTGGGTTTTGGGGCTCCCGGTTGGGTTCTACTGGTCCCAGTTGTGTTTTGGGGCTCGCAGTTGAGTTCTACTGGTCCCAGTTGGGTTTTGGGGCTCCCAGTTGGGTTCTACTGGTCCCAGTTGGGTTTTGGGTGTCCCGGTTGGGTTCTACTGGTCCCAGTTGGGTTTTGGGGCTCGCAGTTGAGTTCTACTGGTCTCAGTTGGGTTTTGATGCTCTCGGTTGGGTTCTACTGGTCCCAGTTGGCTTTTGGGGTTCCCAGTTGGCTTTTGGGGCTCGTGGTTGTGTTCTACTGGTCCCAGTTGGGTTTTGGGGCTCCCAGTTGGGTTCTACTGGTCCCAGTTGTGTTTTGGGGCTCGCGGTTGGGTTCTACTGGTCCCAGTTGGGTTTTGGGGCTCGCGGTTGGGTTCTACTGGTCCCAGTTGGGTTTTGGGGCTCCCGGTTGGGTTCTACTGGTCCCAGTTGGGTTTTGGGGCTCGCGGTTGGGTTCTACTGGTCCCAGTTGGGTTTTGGGGCTCCCGGTTGTGTTCTACTGGTCCCAGTTGGGTTTGGGGGCTCGCGGTTGGGTTCTACTGGCCCCAGTTGGGTTTGGGGGCTCCCAGTTGGGTTCTACTGGTCCCAGTTGGGTTTTGGGGCTCCCGGTTGGGTTCTACTGGTCCCAGTTGGGTTTTGGGGCTCCCGGTTGGGTTCTACTGGTCCCAGTTGGATATTGGGGCTCCCGGTTGGGTTCTACTGGTCCCAGTTGGGTTTTGGGGCTCCCAGTTGGGTTTTGGGGCTCGCAGTTGAGTTCTA
Source organism: Falco punctatus (assembly GCF_963210335.1). NCBI lineage: Eukaryota > Metazoa > Chordata > Aves > Falconiformes > Falconidae > Falco > Falco punctatus. Next base: position 350,228 of record NW_027660261.1, read on the forward strand.
CTGGTCTCAGTTGGGTTTTGGGGCACCCGGTTGGGTTCTACTGGTCCCAGTTGGGTTTTGGGGCTCGCGGTTGAGTTCTACTGGTCTCAATTGGGTTTTGGTGCTCCCGGTTGGGTTCTACTGGTCCCAGTTGGGTTTTGGGGCTCGCGGTTGGGTTCTACTGGTCCCAGTTGGGTTTTGGGGCTCGCGGTTGGGTTCTACTGGTCCCAGTTGGGTTTTGGGGCTCCCGGTTGGGTTCTACTGGTCCCAGTTGGGTTTTGGGGCTCCCAGTTGGGTTCTACTGGTCCCAGTTGGGTTTTGGGGCTCCCGGTTGGGTTCTACTGGCCCCAGTTGGGTTTGGGGGCTCGCAGTTGGGTTCTACTGGTCCCAGTTGGGTTTTGGGGCTCCCAGTTGGGTTCTACTGGTCCCAGTTGGGTTTTGGATGTCCCGGTTGGGTTCTACTGGTCCCAGTTGGGTTTTGGGGCTCGCAGTTGAGTTCTACTGGTCTCAGTTGGGTTTTGATGCTCTCGGTTGGGTTCTACTGGTCCCAGTTGGCTTTTGGGGTTCCCAGTTGGCTTTTGGGGCTCGTGGTTGTGTTCTACTGGTCCCAGTTGGATTTTGGGGCTCCCAGTTGGGTTCTACTGGTCCCAGTTGGGTTTTGGGGCTCCCAGTTGTGTTCTACTGGTCCCAGATGGGTTTTGGGGCTCCCAGTTGGGTTCTACTGGTCCCAGTTGGGTTTTGGGGCTCCCAGTTGGGTTCTACTGGTCCCAGTTGGGTTTTGGGGCTCCCGGTTGGGTTCTACTGGTCCCAGTTGGGTTTTGGGGCTCCCGGTTGGGTTCTACTGGTCCCAGTTGGGTTTTGGGGCACCCAGTTGGGTTCTACTGGTCCGAGTTGGGTTTTGGGTGTCCCGGTTGGGTTCTACTGGTCCCAGTTGGGTTTTGGGGCTACTGGTTGTGTTCTACTGGTCCCAGTTGGCTTTTCGGGCTCCCGGTTGTGTTCTACTGGTCCCAGTTGGGTTTTGGGGCTCCCGGTTGGGTTCTACTGGTCCCAGTTGGGTTTTGGGGCTCCCAGTTGGGTTCTACTGGTCCCAGTTGTGTTTTGGGGCTCGCGGTTGGGTTCTACTGGTCCCAGTTGGGTTTTGGGTGTCCCGGTTGGGTTCTACTGGTCCCAGTTGGGTTTTGGGGCTCGCGGTTGGGTTCTACTGGTCCCAGTTGGGTTTTGGGGCTCGCGGTTGGGTTCTACTGGTCCCAGTTGGGTTTTGGGGCTCGCAGTTGAGTTCTACTGGTCCCAGTTGGGTTTTGATGCTCTCGGTTGGGTTCTACTGGTCCCAGTTGGGTTTTGGGTCTCCCAGTTGGGTTCTACTGGTCCCAGTTGGGTTTTGGGGCTCCCGGTTGGGTTCTACTGGTCCCAGTTGGGTTTTGGGGCTCCCGGTTGGGTTCTACTGGTCCCAGTTGGGTTTGGGGGCTCGCGGTTGGGTTCTACTGGCCCCAGTTGGGTTTGGGGGCTCCCGGTTGGGTTCTACTGGTCCCAGTTGGGTTTTGGGGCTCCCGGTTGGGTTCTACTGGTCCCAGTTGGGTTTTGGGGCTCCCGGTTGGGTTCTACTGGTCCCAGTTGGGTTTTGGGGCTCCCGGTTGGGTTCTACTGGTCCCAGTTGTGTTTTGGGGCTCGCAGTTGAGTTCTACTGGTCCCAGTTGGGTTTTGGGGCTCCCAGTTGGGTTCTACTGGTCCCAGTTGGGTTTTGGGTGTCCCGGTTGGGTTCTACTGGTCCCAGTTGGGTTTTGGGGCTCGCAGTTGAGTTCTACTGGTCCCAGTTGGGTTTTGGGGCTCCCAGTTGGGTTCTACTGGTCCCAGCTGGCTTTTGGGGCTCCCGGTTGGGTTCTACTGGTCCCAGTTGGGTTTTGGGGCTAGTGGTTTTGTTCTACTGGTCCCAGTTGGGTTTGGGGGCTCCCGGTTGGGTTCTACTGGTCCCAGTTGGGTTTTGGGGCTCCCGGTTGCGTTCTACTGGTCCCAGTTGGGTTTTGGGGCTCCCGTTTGGGTTCTACTGGTCCCAGTTGGGTTTTGGGTCTCCCAGTTGGGTTCTACTGGTCCCAGTTGGGTTTTGGGTGTCCCGGTTGGGTTCTACTGGTCCCAGTTGGGTTTTGGGGCTCGCGGTTGGGTTCTACTGGTCCCAGTTGGGTTTTGGGGCTCGCGGTTGGATTCTACTGGTCCCAGTTGGGTTTTGGGGCTCGCAGTTGAGTTCTACTGGTCCCAGTTGGGTTTTGATGCTCTCGGTTGGGTTCTACTGGTCCCAGTTGGTTTTTGGGGCTCGCGGTTGGGTTCTACTGGTCCCAGTTGGGTTTTGGGGCTCCCGGTTGGGTTCTACTGGTCCCAGTTGGGTTTTGGGGCTCCCGGTTGTGTTCTACTGGTCCCAGTTGGGTTTGGGGGCTCGCGGTTGGGTTCTACTGGCCCCAGTTGGGTTTGGGGGCTCCCAGTTGGGTTCTACTGGTCCCAGTTGGGTTTTGGGGCTCCCGGTTGGGTTCTACTGGTCCCAGTTGGGTTTTGGGGCTCCCGGTTGGGTTCTACTGGTCCCAGTTGGATATTGGGGCTCCCGGTTGGGTTCTACTGGTCCCAGTTGGGTTTTGGGGCTCCCAGTTGGGTTTTGGGGCTCGCAGTTGAGTTCTACTGGTCTCAGTTGGGTTTTGGGGCACCCGGTTGGGTTCTACTGGTCCCAGTTGGGTTTTGGGGCTCGCGGTTGAGTTCTACTGGTCTCAATTGGGTTTTGGTGCTCCCGGTTGGGTTCTACTGGTCCCAGTTGGGTTTTGGGTCTCCCGGTTGGGTTCTACTGGTCCCAGTTGGGTTTTGGGGCACCCGGTTGGGTTCTACTGGTCCCAGTTGGGTTTTGGGGCTCGCAGTTGAGTTCTACTGGTCTCAGTTGGGTTTTGATGCTCTCGGTTGGGTTCTACTGGTCCCAGTTGGGTTTTGGGTCTCCCAGTTGGGTTCTACTGGTCCCAGTTGGGTTTTGGGGCTCGCGGTTGGGTTCTACTGGTCCCAGTTGGGTTTTGGGGCTCCCGGTTGTGTTCTACTGGTCCCAGTTGGGTTTTGGGTGTCCCGGTTGGGTTCTACTGGTCCCAGTTGGGTTTTGGGGCTAGTGGTTGTGTTCTACTGGTCCCAGTTGGGTTTTGGGGCTCCCAGTTGGGTTCTACTGGTCCCAGTTGGGTTTTGGGGCACCCGGTTGGGTTCTACTGGTCCCAGTTGGATTTTGGGGTTCCCAGTTGGGTTCTACTGGTCCCAGTTGTGTTTTGGGGCTCGCGGTTGGGTTCTACTGGTCCCAGTTGGGTTTTGGGTGTCCCGGTTGGGTTCTACTGGTCCCAGTTGGGTTTTGGGGCTCGCGGTTGGGTTCTACTGGTCCCAGTTGGGTTTTGGGGCTCGCGGTTGGGTTCTACTGGTCCCAGTTGGGTTTTGGGGCTCGCAGTTGAGTTCTACTGGTCCCAGTTGGGTTTTGATGCTCTCGGTTGGGTTCTACTGGTCCCAGTTGGGTTTTGGGTCTCCCAGTTGGGTTCTACTGGTCCCAGTTGGGTTTTGGGGCTCCGGGTTGGGTTCTACTGGTCCCAGTTGGGTTTTGGGGCTCCCGGTTGGGTTCTACTGGTCCCAGTTGGGTTTGGGGGCTCGCGGTTGGGTTCTACTGGCCCCAGTTGGGTTTGGGGGCTCCCAGTTGGGTTCTACTGGTCCCAGTTGGGTTTTGGGGCTCCCGGTTGGGTTCTACTGGTCCCAGTTGGGTTTTGGGGCTCCCGGTTGGGTTCTACTGGTCCCAGTTGGGTTTTGGGGCTCCCGGTTGGGTTCTACTGGTCCCAGTTGGGTTTTGGGGCTTGCAGTTGAGTTCTACTGGTCCCAGTTGGGTTTTGGGGCTCCCAGTTGGGTTCTACTGGTCCCAGTTGGGTTTTGGGTGTCCCGGTTGGGTTCTACTGGTCCCAGTTGGGTTTTGGGGCTCCCGGTTGGGTTCTACTGGTCCCAGTTGGGTTTTGGGTGTCCCGGTTGGGTTCTACTGGTCCCAGTTGGGTTTTGGGGCTCCCGGTTGGGTTCTACTGGTCCCAGTTGGGTTTTGGGGCTCGCGGTTGGGTTCTACTGGTCCCAGTTCGCTTTTGGGGTTCCCCGTTGGGTTCTACTGGTCCCAGTTGGGTTTTGGGGCTCGCGGTTGGGTTCTACTGGTCCCAGTTGCGTTTTGATGCTCTCGGTTGGGTTCTACTGGTCCCAGTTGGGTTTTGGGGCTCCCGGTTGGGTTCTACTGGTCCCAGTTGGGTTTTGGGTGTCCCGGTTGGGTTCTACTGGTCCCAGTTGGGTTTTGGGGCTCGCGGTTGGGTTCTACTGGTCCCAGTTGGGTTTTGGGGCTCCCGGTTGGGTTCTACTGGTCCCAGTTGGGTTTTGGGGCTCCCGGTTGGGTTCTACTGGTCCCAGTTGGGTTTTGGGGCTCCCGGTTGGGTTCTACTGGTCCCAGTTGGCTTTTGGGGTTCCCAGTTGGGTTCTACTGGTCCCAGTTGGGTTTTGGGGCTCCCAGTTGGGTTCTTCTGGTCCCAGTTGGGTTTTTGGTGTCCTGGTTGGGTTCTACTGGTCCCAGTTGGGTTTTGGGGCTAGTGGTTTTGTTCTACTGGTCCCAGTTGGGTTTTGGGGCTCCCAGTTGGGTTCTACTGGTCCCAGTTGGGTTTTGGGGCACCCGGTTGGGTTCTACTGGTCCCAGTTGGGTTTTGGGGCTCGCGGTTGGGTTCTACTGGTCCCAGTTGGGTTTTGGGGCTCGCGGTTGGGTTCTACTGGTCCCAGTTGCGTTTTGGGGCTCCCGGTTGGGTTCTACTGGTCCCAGTTGGGTTTTGGGGCTCCCAGTTGGGTTCTACTTGTCCCAGTTGGGTTTTGGGGCACCCGGTTGGGTTCTACTGGTCCCAGTTGGCTTTTGGGGCTCGCGGTTGGGTTCTACTGGTCCCAGTTGGGTTTTGGGTGTCCCGGTTGGGTTCTACTGGTCCCAGTTGGGTTTTGGGGCTCGCGGTTGGGTTCTACTGGTCCCAGTTGGGTTTTGGGGCTCGCGGTTGGGTTCTACTGGTCCCAGTTGGGTTTTGGGGCTCGCAGTTGAGTTCTACTGGTCCCAGTTGGGTTTTGATGCTCTCGGTTGGGTTCTACTGGTCCCAGTTGGGTTTTGGGTCTCCCAGTTGGGTTCTACTGGTCCCAGTTGGGTTTTGGGTGTCCCGGTTGGGTTCTACTGGTCCCAGTTGGGTTTTGGGGCTCCCGGTTGGGTTCTACTGGTCCCAGTTGGGTTTTGGGGCTCGCGGTTGGGTTCTACTGGCCCCAGTTGGGTTTGGGGGCTCCCAGTTGGGTTCTACTGGTCCCAGTTGGGTTTTGGGGCTCCCGGTTGGGTTCTACTGGTCCCAGTTGGGTTTTGGGGCTCCCGGTTGTGTTCTACTGGTCCCAGTTGGGTTTTGGGGCTCCCGGTTGGGTTCTACTGGTCCCAGTTGGGTTTTGGGGCTCGCAGTTGAGTTCTACTGGTCCCAGTTGGGTTTTGGGGCTCCCAGTTGGGTTCTACTGGTCCCAGTTGGGTTTTGGGTGTCCCGGTTGGGTTCTACTGGTCCCAGTTGGGTTTTGGGGCTCCCGGTTGGGTTCTACTGGTCCCAGTTGGGTTTTGGGTGTCCCGGTTGGGTTCTACTGGTCCCAGTTGGGTTTTGGGGCTCGCGGTTGGGTTCTACTGGTCCCAGTTGGGTTTTGGGGCTCGCAGTTGAGTTCTACTGGTCTCAATTGGGTTTTGGTGCTCCCGGTTGGGTTCTACTGGTCCCAGTTGGGTTTTGGGTCTCCCAGTTGGGTTCTACTGGTCCCAGTTGGGTTTTGGGGCTCCCGGTTGGGTTCTACTGGTCCCAGTTGGGTTTTGGGGCTCGCGGTTGGGTTCTACTGGTCCCAGTTGGGTTTTGGGGCTCCCGGTTGGGTTCTACTGGTCCCAGTTGGGTTTTGGGGCTCGCAGTTGAGTTCTACTGGTCCCAGTTGGGTTTTGGGGCTCCCAGTTGGGTTCTACTGGTCCCAGTTGGGTTTTGGGTGTCCCGGTTGGGTTCTACTGGTCCCAGTTGGGTTTTGGGGCTCCCGGTTGGGTTCTACTGGTCCCAGTTGGGTTTTGGGGCTCCCGGTTGGGTTCTACTGGTCCCAGTTGGGTTTTGGGGCTCGCGGTTGGGTTCTACTGGTCCCAGTTGGGTTTTGGGGCTCCCAGTTGGGTTCTACTGGTCCCAGTTGGGTTTTGGTGCTCCCGGTTGGGTTCTACTGGTCCCAGTTGGGTTTTGGGTCTCCCAGTTGGGTTCTACTGGTCCCAGTTGGGTTTTGGGGCTCCCGGTTGTGTTCTACTGGTCCCAGTTGGGTTTTGGGGCTCGCGGTTGGGTTCTACTGGTCCCAGTTGGGTTTTGGGTGTCCCGGTTGGGTTCTACTGGTCCCAGTTGGGTTTTGGGGCTCGCGGTTGGGTTCTACTGGTCCCAGTTGGGTTTTGGGGCTCCCGGTTGGGTTCTACTGGTCCCAGTTGGGTTTTGGGGCTCCCGGTTGGGTTCTACGGCAGCAGCGCTCCACCAACAGCGCCGGCTGCAGTACCCAAATATATTTCGCTAGATGGCAGCAGCGCTCCACCAAACGGCCGGCTGCAGTACCCAATTACATTTCGCTAGATGGCAGCAGCGCTCCACCAACAGGGCGGCTGCAGTACCCAATTACATTTCGCTAGATGGCAGCAGAGCTCCACCAACAGCGCCGGCTGCAGTACCCAATTACATTTCGCTAGATGGCAGCAGCGCTCCACCAACAGGGCTGGCTGCAGTACCCAAATATATTTCGCTAGATGGCAGCAGCGCTCCACCAACAGGGCCGGCTGCACTACCCAAATATATTTCGCTAGATGGCAGCAGCGCTCCACCAACCGGGCCGGCTGCAGTACCCAATTACATTTCGCTAGATGGCAGCAGCGCTCCACCAAAATGGCGGCTGCAGTACCCAAGTATATTTCGCTAGATGGCAGCAGCGCTCCACCAACAGCGCCGGCTGCAGTACCCTAGTATATTTCGCTAGATAGCAGCAGCGCTCCACCAAAAGGGTTAGGGTTAGACTCAGGCTCTTAGGGTTAGGGTTAGACTCAGGCTCTTAGGGTTAGGGTTAGACTCAGGCTCTTAGGGTTAGGGTTGGACTCAGGCTCTTCGGGTTAGGGTTAGACTCAGGCTCTTAGGGTTAGGGTTAGACTCAGGCTCTTAGAGTTAGGGTTAGACTCAGGCTCTTAGGGTGAGGGTTAGACTCAGGCTCTTAGGGTTAGGGTTAGACTCAGGCTCTTAGGGTTAGGCTTAGACTCAGGCTCTTAGGGTTAGGGTTAGACTCAGGCTCTTAGAGTTAGGGTTAGACTCAGGCTCTTCGGGTTAGGGTTAGACTCAGGCTCTTAGGGTTAGGGTTAGACTCAGGCTCTTAGGGTTAGGGTTAGACTCAGGCTCTTAGGGTTAGGGTTAGACGCAGGCTCTTCGGGTTAGGGTTAGACTCAGGCTCTTAGGGTTAGGGTTAGACTCAGGCTCTTAGGGTGAGGGTTAGACTCAGTCTCTTCGGGTTAGGGTTAGACTCAGGCTCTTAGGGTTAGGGTTAGACTCAGGCTCTTAGGGTTAGGGTTAGACTCAGGCTCTTCGGGTTAGGGTTAGACTCAGGCTCTTAGGGTTAGGGTTAGACTCAGGCTCTTAGGGTTAGGGTTAGACTCAGGCACTTCGGGTTAGGGTTAGACTCAGGCTCTTCGGGTTAGGGTTAGACTCAGGCTCTTAGGGTGAGGGTTAGACTCAGGCTCTTAGGGTTAGGGTTAGTCTCAGGCTCTTAGAGTTAGGGTTAGACTCAGGCTCTTCGGGTTATGGTTAGACTCAGGCTCTTAGGGTTAGGGTTAGACTCAGGCTCTTAGGGTTAGGGTTAGACTCAGGCTCTTAGGGTGAGGGTTAGACTCAGGCTCTTAGGGTTAGGGTTAGACTCAGTACTATATATTTGGGTACTGCAGCCGCCGCTGTTGGTGGAGCGCTGCTGCCATCTAGCGAAATATACTTGGGTACTGCAGCCGGCGCTGTTGGTGGAGCGCTGCTGCCATCTAGCGAAATATACTTGGGTACTGCATCCGGCCCTGTTGGTGGAGCGCTGCTGCCATCTAGCGAAATGTAATTGGGTACTGCAGCCGCCCTTTTGGTGTAGCGCTGCTGCCATCTAGCGAAATATACTTGGGTACTGCAGCCGGCGCTGTTGGTGGAGCGCTGCTGCCATCTAGCGAAATGTAATTGGGTACTGCAGCCGCCCTTTTGGTGGAGCGCTGCTGCCATCTAGCGAAATGTATTGGGTACTGCAGCCGCCCTTTTGGTGGAGCGCTGCTGCCATCTAGCGACATATACTTGGGTACTGCAGCCGGCGCTGTTGGTGGAGCGCTGCTGCCATCTAGCGAAATATATTTGGGTACTGCGGCCGCCCGGTTGCTGGAGCGCTGCTGCCATCTAGCGAAATATACTTGGGTACTGCAGTCGGCCCTGTTGGTGGAGCGCTGCTGCCATCTAGCGAAATGTAGTTGGGTACTGCAGCCGTCCTTCTGGTGGAGCGCTGCTGCCATCTAGCGAAATATATTTGGGTACTGCAGCCGCCCTTTTGGTGGAGCGCTGCTGCCATCTAGCGAAATATACTTGGGTACTGCAGTCGGCCCTGTTGGTGGAGCGCTGCTGCCATCTAGCGAAATGTAGTTGGGTACTGCAGCCGTCCTTCTGGTGGAGCGCTGCTGCCATCTAGCGAAATATATTTGGGTACTGCAGCCGGCTCTGTTGGTGGAGCGCTGCTGCCATCTAGCGAAATATACTTGGGTACTTCAGCCGGGGTTAGGGTTAGGGTTAAGGTTAGACTGTTAGGGTTAGGGTTAGGGTTAGACTCTTAGGGTTAGACTCTTAGGGTTAGGGTTAGACTCTTAGGGTTAGGGTTAGGGTTAGGGTTAGACTCTTAGGGTTAGTGTTAGACTCTTAGCGTTAGAGTAGGGTTAGGGTTAGACTCTTAGGGTTAGGGTTAGGGTTAGGGTTAGACTCTTAGGGTTAGGGTTAGGGTTAGGGTTAGGGTTAGACTCTTAGGGTTAGGGTTAGGGTTAAGGTTAGACTCTTAGTGTTAGGGTTAGACTCTTAGGGTTAGGGTCAGGGTTAGGGTTAGGGTTAGGGTTAGGGTTAGGGTTAGACTCTTAGGGTTAGGGTTAGGGTTAAGGTTAGACTCTTAGTGTTAGGGTTAGACTCTTAGGGTTAGGGTTAGGGTTAGACTCTTAGGGTTAGGGTTAGGGTTAGACTGTTAGGGTTAGGGTTAGGGTTAGGGTTAGACTCTTAGGGTTAGACTCTTAGGGTTAGGGTTAGACTGTTAGGGTTAGGGTTAGGGTTAGGGTTAGACTCTTAGGGTTAGGGTTAGACTCTTAGGGTTAGGGTTAGGGTTAGGGTTAGACTCAGGGTTAGGGTTAGACTCTTAGGGTTAGGGTTAGGGTTAGGGTTAGACTGTTAGGGTTAGGGTTAGGGTTAGGGTTAGACTCTTAGGGTTAAACTCTTATGTTTAGGGTTAGACTTTTAGGGTTAGAGTTAGGGTTAGGGTTAGACTCTTAGGGTTAGACTCTTAGGGTTAGGGTTAGACTGTTAGAGTTAGGGTTAGGGTTAGGGTTAGACTCTTAGGGTTAGGGTTAGACTCCTAGGGTTAGGGTTAGGGTTAGGGTTAGGGTTAGGGTTAGACTGTTAGGGTTAGGGTTAGTGTTAGGGTTAGGGTTAGACTGTTAGGGTTAGGGTTAGGGTTAGGGTTAGACTCGTAGGGTTAGGGTTAGACTCAGGCTCTTAGGGTTAGGGTTAGACTCAGGCTCTTAGGGTTAGGGTTAGACTCAGGCTCTTAGGGTGAGGGTTAGACTCAGGCTCTTAGGGTTAGGGTTAGACTCAGGCTCTTAGGGTTAGGGTTAGACTCAGGCTCTTAGGGTTAGGGTTAGACTCAGGCTCTATAGGGTGAGGGTTAGACTCAGGCTCTTAGGGTTAGGGTTAGACTCAGGCTCTTAGGGTTAGGGTTAGACTCAGGCTCTTAGGGTTAGGGTTAGACTCAGGCTCTTAGGGTGAGGGTTAGACTCAGGCTCTTAGGGTTAGGGTTAGACTCAGGCTCTTAGGGTGAGGGTTAGACTCAGGCTCTTAGGTTTCGCTAGATGGCAGCAGCGCTCCACCAACCGGGCGGCTGCAGTACCCAAGTATATTTCGCTAGACGGCAGCAGCGCTCCACCAAAAGGGCGGCTGCAGTACCCAATTACATTTCGCTAGATGGCAGCAGCGCTCCACCAAAAGGGCGGCTGCAGTACCCAAATATATTTCGCTAGATGCCAGCAGCGCTCCACCAACAGAGCCGGTTGCAGTACCCAATTATATTTCGCTAGATGGCAGCAGCGCTCCACCAACCGGTCGGCTGCAGTACCCATTTACATTTCGCTAGATGGCAGCAGCGCTCCACCAAAAGGGCGGCTGCAGTACCCAAATATATTTCGCTAGATGGCAGCAGCGCTCCACCAACAGCGCCGGCTGCAGTACCCAAGTATATTTCGCTAGATGGCAGCAGCGCTCCACCAACAGAGCCGGCTGCAGTACCCAAGTATATTTCGCTAGATGGCAGCAGCGCTCCACCAACAGGGCCGGCTGCAGTACCCAAATATATTTCGCTAGATGGCAGCAGCGCTCCACCAAACGGGCGGCTGCAGTACCCAAGTATATTTCGCTAGATGGCAGCAGTGCTCCACCAACGGGGCCGGCTGCAGTACCCAAGTATATTTCGCTAGATGGCAGCAGCGCTCCACCAACAGCGACGGCTGCAGTACCCAAATATATTTCGCTAGATGGCAGCAGCGCTCCACCAAAAGGGCGGCTACAGTACCCAATTACATTTCGCTAGATGGCAGCAGCACTCCACCAACAGCGCCGGCTGCAGTACCCAAATATATTTCGCTAGATGGCAGCAGCGCTCCACCAACAGCGCCGGCTGCAGTACCCAAATATATTTCGCTAGATGGCAGCAGCGCTCCACCAAACGGCCGGCTGCAGTACCCAATTACATTTCGCTAGATGGCAGCAGCGCTCCACCAACAGGGCGGCTGCAGTACCCAATTACATTTCGCTAGATGGCAGCAGAGCTCCACCAACAGCGCCGGCTGCAGTACCCAATTACATTTCGCTAGATGGCAGCAGCGCTCCACCAACAGGGCTGGCTGCAGTACCCAAATATATTTCGCTAGATGGCAGCAGCGCTCCACCAACAGGGCCGGCTGCACTACCCAAATATATTTCGCTAGATGGCAGCAGCGCTCCACCAACCGGGCCGGCTGCAGTACCCAATTACATTTCGCTAGATGGCAGCAGCGCTCCACCAAAATGGCGGCTGCAGTACCCAAGTATATTTCGCTAGATGGCAGCAGCGCTCCACCAACAGCGCCGGCTGCAGTACCCTAGTATATTTCGCTAGATAGCAGCAGCGCTCCACCAAAAGGGTTAGGGTTAGACTCAGGCTCTTAGGGTTAGGGTTAGACTCAGGCTCTTAGGGTTAGGGTTAGACTCAGGCTCTTAGGGTTAGGGTTGGACTCAGGCTCTTCGGGTTAGGGTTAGACTCAGGCTCTTAGGGTTAGGGTTAGACTCAGGCTCTTAGAGTTAGGGTTAGACTCAGGCTCTTAGGGTGAGGGTTAGACTCAGGCTCTTAGGGTTAGGGTTAGACTCAGGCTCTTAGGGTTAGGCTTAGACTCAGGCTCTTAGGGTTAGGGTTAGACTCAGGCTCTTAGAGTTAGGGTTAGACTCAGGCTCTTCGGGTTAGGGTTAGACTCAGGCTCTTAGGGTTAGGGTTAGACTCAGGCTCTTAGGGTTAGGGTTAGACTCAGGCTCTTAGGGTTAGGGTTAGACGCAGGCTCTTCGGGTTAGGGTTAGACTCAGGCTCTTAGGGTTAGGGTTAGACTCAGGCTCTTAGGGTGAGGGTTAGACTCAGTCTCTTCGGGTTAGGGTTAGACTCAGGCTCTTAGGGTTAGGGTTAGACTCAGGCTCTTAGGGTTAGGGTTAGACTCAGGCTCTTCGGGTTAGGGTTAGACTCAGGCTCTTAGGGTTAGGGTTAGACTCAGGCTCTTAGGGTTAGGGTTAGACTCAGGCACTTCGGGTTAGGGTTAGACTCAGGCTCTTCGGGTTAGGGTTAGACTCAGGCTCTTAGGGTGAGGGTTAGACTCAGGCTCTTAGGGTTAGGGTTAGTCTCAGGCTCTTAGAGTTAGGGTTAGACTCAGGCTCTTCGGGTTAGGGTTAGACTCAGGCTCTTAGGGTTAGGGTTAGACTCAGGCTCTTAGGGTTAGGGTTAGACTCAGGCTCTTAGGGTGAGGGTTAGACTCAGGCTCTTAGGGTTAGGGTTAGACTCAGTACTATATATTTGGGTACTGCAGCCGCCGCTGTTGGTGGAGCGCTGCTGCCATCTAGCGAAATATACTTGGGTACTGCAGCCGGCGCTGTTGGTGGAGCGCTGCTGCCATCTAGCGAAATATACTTGGGTACTGCATCCGGCCCTGTTGGTGGAGCGCTGCTGCCATCTAGCGAAATGTAATTGGGTACTGCAGCCGCCCTTTTGGTGTAGCGCTGCTGCCATCTAGCGAAATATACTTGGGTACTGCAGCCGGCGCTGTTGGTGGAGCGCTGCTGCCATCTAGCGAAATGTAATTGGGTACTGCAGCCGCCCTTTTGGTGGAGCGCTGCTGCCATCTAGCGAAATGTATTGGGTACTGCAGCCGCCCTTTTGGTGGAGCGCTGCTGCCATCTAGCGACATATACTTGGGTACTGCAGCCGGCGCTGTTGGTGGAGCGCTGCTGCCATCTAGCGAAATATATTTGGGTACTGCGGCCGCCCGGTTGCTGGAGCGCTGCTGCCATCTAGCGAAATATACTTGGGTACTGCAGTCGGCCCTGTTGGTGGAGCGCTGCTGCCATCTAGCGAAATGTAGTTGGGTACTGCAGCCGTCCTTCTGGTGGAGCGCTGCTGCCATCTAGCGAAATATATTTGGGTACTGCAGCCGCCCTTTTGGTGGAGCGCTGCTGCCATCTAGCGAAATATACTTGGGTACTGCAGTCGGCCCTGTTGGTGGAGCGCTGCTGCCATCTAGCGAAATGTAGTTGGGTACTGCAGCCGTCCTTCTGGTGGAGCGCTGCTGCCATCTAGCGAAATATATTTGGGTACTGCAGCCGCCCTTTTGGTGGAGCGCTGCTGCCATCTAGCGAAATATACTTGGGTACTGCAACCGGCCCTGTTGGTGGAGCGCTGCTGCCATCTAGCGAAATGTAATTGGGTACTGCAGCCGCCCTTTTGGTGTAGCGCTGCTGCCATCTAGCGAAATATACTTGGGTACTGCAGCCGGCGCTGTTGGTGGAGCGCTGCTGCCATCTAGCGAAATGTAATTGGGTACTGCAGCCGCCCTTTTGGTGGAGCGCTGCTGCCATCTAGCGAAATATACTTGGGTACTGCAGCCGGCGCTGTTGGTGGAGCGCTGCTGCCATCTAGCGAAATATATTTGGGTACTGCAGCCGGCCCTTTTTGTGGAGCGCTGCTGCCATCTAGCAAAATGTAATTGGGTACTGCAGCCGCCCTTTTGGTGGAGCGCTGCTGCCATCTAGCGAAATGTAATTGGGTACTGCAGCCGGCGCTGTTGGTGGAGCGCTGCTGCCATCTAGCGACATATACTTGGGTACTGCAGGCGGCCCGGTTGGTGGAGCGCTGCTGCCATCTAGCGAAATATACTTGGGTACTGCAGGCGGCCCTGTTGGTGGAGCGCTGCTGCCATCTAGCGAAATATATTTGGGTACTGCAGGCGGCCCCTTTTGGTGGAGCGCTGCTGCCATCTAGCGAAATATATTTGGGTACTGCAGCCGGCTCTGTTGGTGGAGCGCTGCTGCCATCTAGCGAAATATACTTGGGTACTGCAGCCGGCGCTGTTGGTGGAGCGCTGCTGCCATCTAGCGAAATATAATTGGGTACTGCAGCCGCCCGGTTGGTGGAGCGCTGCTGCCATCTAGCGAAATGTAATTGGGTACTGCAGCCGCCCTTTTGGTGGAGCGCTGCTGCCATCTAGCGAAATATATTTGGGTACTGCAGCCGCCCTTTTGGTGGAGCGCTGCTGCCATGTAGCGAAATATATTTGGGTACTGCAGCCGGCTCTGTTGGTGGAGCGCTGCTGCCATCTAGCGAAATATACTTGGGTACTTCAGCCGGGGTTAGGGTTAGGGTTAAGGTTAGACTGTTAGGGTTAGGGTTAGGGTTAGACTCTTAGGGTTAGACTCTTAGGGTTAGGGTTAGACTCTTAGGGTTAGGGTTAGGGTTAGGGTTAGGGTTAGACTCTTAGGGTTAGGGTTAGACTCTTAGGGTTAGGGTTAGGGTTAGGGTTAGACTCTTAGGGTTAGGGTTAGACTCTTAGGGTTAGGGTAGGGTTAGGGTTAGACTCTTAGGGTTAGGGTTAGGGTTAGGGTTAGACTCTTAGGGTTAGGGTCAGGGTTAGGGTTAGGGTTAGGGTTAGGGTTAGACTCTTAGGGTTAGGGTTAGGGTTAAGGTTAGACTCTTAGTGTTAGGGTTAGACTCTTAGGGTTAGGGTCAGGGTTAGGGTTAGGGTTAGGGTTAGGGTTAGACTCTTAGGGTTAGGGTTAAGGTTAGACTCTTAGTGTTAGGGTTAGACTCTTAGGGTTAGGGTTAGGGTTAGACTCTTAGGGTTAGGGTTAGGGTTAGACTGTTAGGGTTAGGGTTAGGGTTAGGGTTAGACTCAGGCTCTTAGGGTTAGGGTTAGACGCAGGCTCTTAGGGTTAGGGTTAGACTCAGGCTCTTAGGGTTAGGGTTAGACTCAGTACTATATATTTGGGTACTGCAGCCGCCGCTGTTGGTGGAGCGCTGCTGCCATCTAGCGAAATATACTGGGGTACTGCAGCCGGCGCTGTTGGTGGAGCGCTGCTGCCATCTAGCGAAATATACTTGGGTACTGCAGCCGGCCCTGTTGGTGGAGCGCTGCTGCCATCTAGCGAAATGTAGTTGGGTACTGCAGCCGTCCTTCTGGTGGAGCGCTGCTGCCATCTAGCGAAATATATTTGGGTACTGCAGCCGCCCTTTTGGTGGAGCGCTGCTGCCATCTAGCGAAATATACTTGGGTACTGCAACCGGCCCTGTTGGTGGAGCGCTGCTGCCATCTAGCGAAATATATTTGGGTACTGCAGGCGGCCCTTTTTGTGGAGCGCTGCTGCCATCTAGCAAAATGTAATTGGGTGCTGCAGCCGCCCTGTTGGTGGAGCGCTGCTGCCATCTAGCGAAATGTAATTGGGTACTGCAGCCGGCGCTGTTGGTGGAGCGCTGCTGCCATCTAGCGACATATACTTGGGTACTGCAGGCGGCCCGGTTGGTGGAGCGCTGCTGCCATCTAGCGAAATATACTTGGGTACTGTAGCCGGCCCTGTTGGTGGAGCGCTGCTGCCATCTAGCGAAATATATTTGGGTACTGCAGGCGGCCCCTTTTGGTGGAGCGCTGCTGCCATCTAGCGAAATATATTTGGGTACTGCAGCCGGCTCTGTTGGTGGAGCGCTGCTGCCATCTAGCGAAATATACTTGGGTACTTCAGCCGGCCGGTTGGTGGAGCGCTGCTGCCATCTAGCGAAATATAATTGGATACTGCAGCCGACCGGTTGGTGGAGCGCTGCTGCCATCTAGCGAAATGTAATTGGGTACTGCAGCCGCCCTTTTGGTGGAGCGCTGCTGCCATCTAGCGAAATATATTTGGGTACTGCAGCCGCCCTTTTTTGTGGAGCGCTGCTGCCATCTAGCGAAATATATTTGGGTACTGCAGCCGGCTCTGTTGGTGGAGCGCTGCTGCCATCTAGCGAAATATACTTGGGTACTTCAGCCGGGGTTAGGGTTAGGGTTAAGGTTAGACTGTTAGGGTTAGGGTTAGGGTTAGACTCTTAGGGTTAGACTCTTAGGGTTAGGGTTAGACTCTTAGGGTTAGGGTTAGGGTTAGGGTTAGACTCTTAGGGTTAGGGTTAGACTCTTAGGGTTAGGGTTAGGGTTAGGGTTAGACTCTTAGGGTTAGTGTTAGACTCTTAGGGTTAGAGTAGGGTTAGGGTTAGACTCTTAGGGTTAGGGTTAGGGTTAGGGTTAGACTCTTAGGGTTAGGGTTAGGGTTAGGGTTAGGGTTAGGGTTAGACTCTTAGGGTTAGGGTTAGGGTTAAGGTTAGACTCTTAGTGTTAGGGTTAGACTCTTAGGGTTAGGGTCAGGGTTAGGGTTAGGGTTAGGGTTAGGGTTAGACTCTTAGGGTTAGGGTTAAGGTTAGACTCTTAGTGTTAGGGTTAGACTCTTAGGGTTAGGGTTAGGGTTAGACTCTTAGGGTTAGGGTTAGGGTTAGGGTTAGGGTTAGACTCTTAGGGTTAGGGTTAAGGTTAGACTCTTAGTGTTAGGGTTAGACTCTTAGGGTTAGGGTTAGGGTTAGACTCTTAGGGTTAGGGTTAGGGTTAGACTGTTAGGGTTAGGGTTAGGGTTAGGGTTAGACTCTTAGGGTTAGACTCTTATGTTTAGGGTTAGACTGTTAGGGTTAGGGTTAGGGTTAGGGTTAGACTCTTAGGGTTAGGGTTAGACTCTTAGGGTTAGGGTTAGGGTTAGGGTTAGACTCAGGGTTAGGGTTAGACTCTTAGGGTTAGGGTTAGGGTTAGGGTTAGACTGTTAGTGTTAGGGTTAGGGTTAGGGTTAGACTCTTAGGGTTAAACTCTTATGTTTAGGGTTAGACTTTTAGGGTTAGAGTTAGGGTTAGGGTTAGACTCTTAGGGTTAGACTCTTAGGGTTAGGGTTAGACTGTTAGGGTTAGGGTTAGGGTTAGGGTTAGACTCTTAGGGTTAGGGTTAGACTCCTAGGGTTAGGGTTAGGGTTAGGGTTAGGGTTAGGGTTAGACTGTTAGGGTTAGGGTTAGTGTTAGGGTTAGGGTTAGACTGTTAGGGTTAGGGTTAGGGTTAGGGTTAGACTCGTAGGGTTAGGGTTAGACTCAGGCTCTTAGGGTTAGGGTTAGACTCAGGCTCTTAGGGTTAGGGTTAGACTCAGGCTCTTAGGGTGAGGGTTAGACTCAGGCTCTTAGGGTTAGGGTTAGACTCAGGCTCTTAGGGTTAGGGTTAGACTCAGGCTCTTAGGGTGAGGGTTAGACTCAGGCTCTTAGGGTTAGGGTTAGACTCAGGCTCTATAGGGTGAGGGTTAGACTCAGGCTCTTAGGGTTAGGGTTAGACTCAGGCTCTTAGGGT